>NC_091456.1:109700540-110015540 GCF_027789765.1 Dendropsophus ebraccatus | reverse complement strand
ATGTTGAGGTCACCCCCGAAGACAATCACCCCCTCTAAAAAGTCCTCGACTTCCGAGAGGCACCGTTCCAGAGAGGCGGACTGACCTACATTCGGGAGGTAAACTGTGCCAAAGGTGCACAGAACACCTGCCATTTTCCCCTTTACAAAGAGGGACCGGCCCTCAGCGTCCGACCTCTGGTCTATGAATCCCCAAGGGGCCGAGCGAGCGAACAAGATCGCCACGCCTTTCGTTTTAGAGTCTGGAGAGCAGCTGTGATATACATCCGGAAAGTGAAGGTCGGACAACCTCTGAATTTGGTCCCCCCGAAAGTGGGTCTCCTGAATAAAGACCACCGAGGCCTTTTTGGCCCAGAGAAGGCGTAGGAGAGAGGAACGCTTCTCTGGGATGTTTAGACCTTGAGCGTTGAGTGATAAACAGAGCACAGTTGACATGACTCAGTGAGGAGCAAACCTGCGTAGTTGGAAAGGGAGGGAGGGGCCCCCGAAACCACTGGGGAGGAAGAAACAGGAAAGAGAAAGGCAAAGCGGGAGGTGGGGGGGGGGGGAGGAAACGAGAGGGGGGAGGGTTATGAGGCAAAAGCCTCCCAAGCAATAGGGGGGGCGGGGGCCTTAAGGACCGCCGTCCAGCAAACCTATGCAAAGAACACAGGGAAACGCGGAGGAGCAGGCCAGGGGACCCAGTCCGGGCCCTCAGATCAGTAACGGTCTTTTGTGGGGCAACCCATCAAGTGAGACAGAGAAAGGTGGGGGGACGGAAGGGTAAAGAGAGAGGCAGGTAGAGTTTGAGGTCGGTTGAAAACCAGAGACGGTAGCGCACGAGGGTACACCGGCCGTCCCTCCTAGAGAAATGGCCCATACCCACCAGTGGCCCCAGAAAGAAACACAGGAGTACACATTGTACACTGAGATGCAGACGTAGCCCCTACAGGCTCAAGAACTAGAAAACATATATAAAAATATGAAGAGGGGAAGGGGGGGAAGGGGGGGAAGGGGGGGGGGGGGGAAGGGAGGGGGGTATGTCGGTGTAGGGAAAGAAAGGAAAGGGGGAGAGTGGGAGAGGAAATAAGGGGGGGGGGGGGAGTAATCGGGGGGATAGACAGGGAGGCACTTGGTGAGGGAGGGGAGGCGAGGGGGGGGGAGGGAGATGAGGGGAGGGGGGGGGTGAGGGACTAGGAGTAGGCAGGTGCAGGCAGGGATAACATAACAATGACGATAACAATGACAGTAACAGTCCCCCCCACAACCATTGGCGGAGTCCATCTTGTCCATCCGGCTAGAGAGTCTTGTCCCTTCCCCGATCCCGGGGGGATGGGTGGGTAAGTGAGGAAACGATGGGGGCGATAGGTTCCTTGAGAGGCTTCCAGTCGGTGACTCCGTACCTCGGAACTCCGGGGGGGGGGGGGGAGAGAGTGAACGCAGGGGGGGGGGGGGGGGGAGAGAGGTTGGCCCCACGGGCCTATAGGGGAGGCTACATCATGACCGCGTAGGCCGAGAGTCGTGAACAGTCTTACTTGGCTGGTGGGAGTATCAGGATCCCCGATCTCCGTCAATGAACTGCGACAGGCAGTGACCTCGTCCAACAGGGCAACACTGCGGCAATGTCTCCAAACCCTTCAGGAGAGAAGGTCGACTACGGTGGCGGAATCGGGTCTCAGCGGGGGTCCAGTGGGCGGCCTGGCAGGGGGTGGTGATCTCATTGGCGGGGAGAGTGGGGGGGATCCCCGCGGAGAGGAGAGCGGGATCTGTGCGGTCCGGGTCGTGGGGAGCGTGCGGCGACTCCAGCGGGTGGGGGTGGAAGGTCCGGGGCCGTCCAGTCCGGCAGGTGTAGGGAGGTCAAACCGAGCAGTTCCAATGCGCCCGGCAGGTCTTTCGGCGTACGAAGCAGATAAGTGGTCCCGGCATGCCGTATGATAAGATGGAATGGGTAACCCCATCTGTAAGAGGCCCCAGAGTCCTTGATGGCGTCTAGGAGGGGACGTAGCATGCGGGATCCGGGAGGAGAGTGATCTCTACCCCCTCAAATTCCATCGGGCCACGCTCCCAAGCCCTCTGCATGATCGCCTCCTTCTGTTGGTAGTAGTGCACCCGGCACAGTACGTCGCGGGGGCGGTTCTTATCAGGCGGATGCGACCCAGCCACTCTATGGGTATGGTCCAGCTCAATGTGGGTGTCTGTGGGGTCCCCCAGGTACCGGTTGAAGATGAATTTAACCGCTCGGGTGAGGCTGTCCGGTCCAATGTCCTCGGGCAGCCCGTGGATCTTTACGTTGGACGATTCTCGAGGTCGTCCATGTGGGCAATCAGGTCCCGCAGGAGCAAGTCATGAGAGTCTAAGCGGGGGGTTATGGAGGCCAGTGACTGGTCTGTGGCATCCTGCCTAGCTTCCAGCCCGGTCACCGCTGCTGTGACTGAGGAGAGGGACGCCTTGAGCTCCGCCATGTCGCCGGCGCGGCGTTCCTCCATGCGCGCCAGCTGCGAGGCGAGCTCCTCTCTGGTGGGAAGGGCCTGGAGCAGGGACCGTACCTCAGTGAGCAGGGCTGCAGAGGCCGTAGAGTTCAGCGGGTTCTGCTCGGTGGCTGCCGATGGCGTCATGTCGTCTCCCTGTGGGGTGCGGAGGACAGCGGGTAGTGGCTGGCTTAGCTCCGGGAACGCAGGAGCAGTCTTCTGTGTGGTGCGGCGGGTAGCAGGCGCGGCGGCCATCTTGGTGTGCTGTGGGGAGGACGGGGAAACGCTCGGTGCCGCCCAGACAAATTGGTCTATGGAGTGGCAGGTGTGTTCTTGCCCCCAGTGGGCATAACGCTGAGGTGGTGGTGAGGGGTTAAGTCCCGTTAATGTAGCACGGGGCCCGGAGCTGCGGTCAGGCGCGTCTTCACTCGGCCATGCTCAAGCCACGCCCCCCCCCCCCCTCTAACTTACTTTAATGGGGAAGTACAAATCTGCAATAAAATACTCAAGCTATGTATTGTTGCTGATTTTGCTGTGGATCACCTGCAAATCTACTGCATAATTGCAACTATACATAGTTAGTGATATTATTGAAGATTTTATTTAATTATTAAAAGAAGTGAAAATGCCAACCATCCAAAAAGACAGCCGCTCAACAAGAGTGTGTGAACATAACCTAAAAATGTCCAGCAGCTGATAAATAATATTTAGGAAATCCAAAATAAAATCTGTATCATGTGGTACAGATTGTTTTTTCAAAATTCTCTTTTTGCAATTGATCCAACCCATATTAACTAGACACATCTGCCCACACTATACCACCACCACCAAAGGCAACAGTGACTGATGCATAGCGCGCTCCCCTTGACATCTCCAACATAATTTGCAACCATTATTTCTGCTCAGCATGAATAGACTTTCATCAGTAAACAGCACTAAGGGCCCATTGGTCCCTCATCCAGCGTAGGTGAGTGTACAGGATGTGCCGATGATTTCATGCTGCAGATATCAATGTAACTAAATGATAAGACACAGCATCAGATCTGCAGCACACTCTATACCTGTGACAGACATAGAATGGTAAGTGTATATAAGGCCAAATTCAAATATTTACTACATTTTTTTTCAAAATCTTTTTATTGAAAATATTTACAACACAATGTCAAGTTAATAGTCCACATTGATAGTTTAGATGGAGTCACAAACAATGCACAAGGCAAGCCCTGCGAGAAGGACACACAACACCTGAGAGTATACTCCTCGCCACCGAGATAAGGGACATAGAAATTGTCCCTCCTGTTCATATCAGAAACGTTCCAAGCAAACGACATAGATAAATAATAAGTGTTTGTTTTTTTTGTTTTTTTTTAAACATTCATATTAAACTATATCAAAATCCTTACCCCAACTGTAGTCCACCCACCTCCCATATCCTCCCCCCCCCCCCGCCAACCCATCCTCCCCAACCCCCTCTTCCATAGAGCTCCTGCTAACGGTTTTCCCTCCTACCTAGATTATTCTTCAGCGCCTCCTTATTGTACCACTCTGTGTATCTAAAGACCAACATTAGTTCCTCAATTTCATCTGATGTATAATGATGTTCAATAAATGCTCTCCATTTCCGAAAGAAACCTTTTGCGCCCTTTTCTTTATGACGTTCTGTCTCAAGTCTGTCCAAATGTAACAGTTGATTCATGGTATCTTTAATCTCTACTAATGTCAGTACTGAAGACTGTAACCAGTGCCTAAGGAGACACTTCTTTACTACCAGAAGAAACGTGTGGACAATTAGAACTGGGGTATGGTTCAATTCCAACCCTGGTGTGTCTAGCGAAAGAATGTGGAATACGCAATTTGGGCGGTAAATGGCAGAGTAACCTTCCATACCTGTTTGGCATATGCAAATGCTTTCATCCAAACACTTGTCATCTCTGGTAAGGACCAAAGGCCATGTAAAAGATTCGCTCTATCCTCATTGCAGGATTGACAGGCTCTCTGTATATGACAAACCAAAGGTATAAGTCACCCTATGAACAATTCTAAAATACATCTCCCGCCACTGTTCATTCACCATCGCTTTACGTACTCCTTCCCATCCATTATAATGCCCAAGGGGAGATCCTTATTATCCAATTCCCTGGCCCACTTTTGGAACACCTCATCCTTTTCCTTTTTCAGTATCCGCTTTCTCAGTGTAGGGTATAGTGAGGAAATAGAGGCTGCTGTGTGCTTGGAGCTCATAAGATCATCAAAATCACCTGGGGCCTCTGCCGCTGCTTACATTTTTTTTATTTTCCACCAATTATGTTAAAGATAATTTGTTGAGCTCAAAAAATAACAAAAGAATGGAATGGAACAACAGTGGAATGCTACATGATGCATCTGGCATGCTCATCAATCCGAAAACCAGACTGTAGCGCCAGATAATATGAACTGTTTTCTTTTTATTTATTTTATTAAAAGAAACTACAATTTATGGCCTATCTGGGAGATAGGTTATGACATTCTAAGAAAAGGCTGTAGTGTGCCCATACCGCCTAGTGCAGTAATTGCTATACGTGACAACTTTCCAGAAACAAATGGATCTTACACAAAGTGGTTTGCAGATTATGCATCAGGTGATATACCAATGTAAGTACATTTTTAGACAAACATTTAAGTTTAATAAAAATTTTGTTTAACATCTTTTAATATATTTTATGCTTTATATGTAGCATGAAAAGTGTTTTGTTCTTTACAGTTATTTATTTAACCCCTTAAATAAATGTACATTGTTAGCGGCGTTCAGAAGGGGGCTACGCGGCGACCCCGCTCTGAACCGCCACAAACCTGGGTGCTATCTGCAGCCTGGGACTGCAGCAATTAGTGGGCACGGTTTGATTGCTGTGCCCCCTAATTAGCCATTTAAATGCAGCTAATATCAACCAGAACAACGCCCCAAATCGTCCGTCCTAAACGCAAAAGATCCCAAAGAAATGTTTTGCTGGTAATGCGGTCATGTGATTGTCCGCGTCAGACTCATATACATCATGTGACTATACTTTGCCACATCACTTCCGGTATTGTATACCTGTGGTTATGCGTCACTTCCGCCACCATGTGACTTCGATCCGGATCATGTGACCAGTCCATCATGCTGTTTCCATGTACGGGCCGCTCCATCAGTGACATCCACGATGTATCTTGTTACGGTGAGCATAATCACTTGTGGGGGTACCTTCCTATTGCTTTTTGTGGGTATTTAAGAGTGGTTTCCTCCTCCTGCTCTATATTCCTTGATAAAGCGAACGCAAAACGTGCGTAGGGTGAGTAGGTAGAGGGGACATCGTGCATGTACATTTACCAGTAGTAGATATACACATATACATTTTATTTTATTTTTTTATATTTCACTTCATTGATTTTGTTTTTGTGGATTTGCAGTGGCCCTTATTTAATTTAGGCTTGAACCTTTTTGGTCTGATATTGTAGAATTGTTAGCACAATAATATTACACTTTGGATCTTATCCACATTAGTTTAATTGCTTTGTAGCACAGAACTTTATATATTTAAATTATACTTGGTTTCATCTGTCACCTACAGGTATCTGCTTGCTTTGACACACACATACATATATATTTATTATTAATATGTGCAATATACTACTATTTAATTGATTTGTAAATACATGGTATTTATTTTAACTCATGTCCCCTCTCCCCATTTTTTGTGTATGGTACTGTTTCTTCATCTCATTTTTTAATGTATTTTTTAATCATGTAATAATAAAGATTTATTGTGATATATTCTTTATTGTCCAGCAAAACATTTCTTTGGGATCTTTTGGGTGAATTCCTTTTCTCTTTATGCTTATTTAAATGCAGCTGTCAAAGTTGACAACTGCATTTAAATGCCTGTTTTCCTTCCATCAGTGGTGGTCTAGTTGGGGAACCAGCACCCCCCCTGCGCCATGATCACAGAGGAGTGGTCCTAGCTTGTGAGCCGGCTAGGGGTCTGTGCCATAATGGCGCTGATCCCGACTCGGCAATCTATTGCTCTCGGCTGCAGCAGATTGCTCTATACTGCATAGATCTCAATGAGAAGATTGCTCTATACTGTATAGATCTCAATGTGGTTATAGCAGAAATCCCCCAGGGCGAGTGTGAAAAAAAAAAAATGTTTTTTTTTTTTTTAAGTTAATAAAAAAAAATCCCCTCCCCTAATAAAAGTTTAAATCACCCTTCTTTTCCCATTTTATGGATAAAAAATAAAAACAAACAAAAGATATTTGGTATCGCTGCGTGCATAATCACACGAACTATTAAATTATCACATTCCTGATCTTGCACGGTAAACAGTCACATCAAATTCAGAAATATTGTAATAAAAAGTGATTAAAAAGTTGCATATACGCAAACAAGGTACCAGTAGAAAGAACAGGTCATGCTGAAAAGAATGGCACCTCACATAGCCTCATAGACCAAAAATAAAAGCGTTATAAACATGGTCATAGAGCAATATTAAAGGGAACCTGTCACCCCCCGTACCGCGGTGACAGGCTCCCGACCCCCCGTTAGAGACCCCTATACTTACCTCATCCCGCCGGGTCCCGCTTCTGGATTCGGTCGGGTCCCGGAGATCTCAGCCGCTGCAGCCCGGCGCGCGCGCTGAGAGATGAGTCCAACACCCATAGAGAATGACAGGAGAGTCCAGCGCTCCGTCATTCTCTATGAGCGTTGGACTCATCTGTCAGCGCGCGCGCCGGGCTGCAGCGGCTGAGATCTCCGGAACCCGACCGAATCCAGAAGCGGGACCCGGCGGGATGAGGTAAGTATAGGGGTCTCTAACGGGGGGTCGGGAGCCTGTCACCCCGGCACGGGGGGTGACAGGTTCCCTTTAACCCTTTCTGGACAAGGCTAATTTTCATTTTTGAGTTTTCGTTTTTTCCTCCTTGTAAGGCCATAGCAGTTGCATTTTTACACCTACAGACCCACATGAGCCGTTATTTTTTGCATCACTAATTGTACTTTGCAGTGACATGCTGAATTTTTGCATAGAATATGCTGCAAAACCAGAAAAAAATTATATGCGCAGTGAAATTGAAAAAAAATAAATTCTTTGGGGGGCTTTGTTTTTACGCCGTGTCCCCTATGAAAAACTAATGTTCCTAAAGTCGGTACGATTAAAACGATATGTAACATGTATAACTTATTTTATTTGATGGCTTGTAAAAAATTCTAACTATTGTTAACATATACACTACCGTTCAAAAAAGTTTGGGGTCACCCAAACAATTTTGTGTTTTCCATGAAAAGTCACACTTATTCACCACCATACGTTGTGAAATGAATAGAAAATAGAGTCAAGACATTGACAAGATTAGAAATAATGATTTGATTTGAAATAACATTGTTTTAACATCAAACTTTGCTTTCGTCAAAGAATCCTCCTTTTGCAGCAATTACAGCATTGCACACCTTTGGCATTCTAGCTATTAATCTGTTGAGGTAAGGTGGAAAAATTGCATCCCACGCTTCTAGAAGCAGCTCCCACAAGTTCGATTGATTGGATGGTCACTTCTGGCGTACCATACGGTCAAGCTGCTCCCACAACAGCTCAATGGGGTTCAGATCTGGTGACTGCGCTTGCCACTCCATTACCGATAGAATACCGGCTGCCTGCTTCTGCTGTCAATAGTTCTTGCACAATTTGGAGGTGTGTTTAGGGTCATTGTCCTGTTGTAGGATGAAATTGGCTCCAATCAAGCGCTGTCCACTGGGTATGGCATGGCGTTGCAAAATTGAGTGATAGCCTTCCTTATTCAGAATCCCTTTTACCCTGTACAAATCTCCCACCTTACCAGCACCAAAGCAACCCCAGACCATCACATTACCTCCACCATGCTTAACAGATGGCGTCAGGCATTCTTCCAGCATCTTTTCATTTGTTAATGAAGATGCCAGTTGGGGACCTGTGAGGAGTCTGTTTCTCAAACTAGGGACTCTAATGTGCTTATCTTCTTGCTTAGTTCTACTCTGGTTAGAGCCTGTTTGTGCTGTCCTCTGAAGGAAATAGTACACACCTTTGTAGGAAATCTTCAATTTCTTAGCAATTTCTCGCATGATATAGCCATCATTTTTAAGAACAAGAATAGACTGTCGAGTTTCAGATGAAAGTTCTCTTTTTCTGGCCATTTTGAGCGTTTAATTGACCCCACAAATGTGATGCTCCAGAAACACAATCTGCCCAAAGGAAGGTCAGTTTTGAAGCTTCTGTAACGAGCTAGACTGTTTTCAGATGTGTGAACATGATTGCACAAGGGTTTTCTAATCATCAATTAGCCTTCTGAGCCAATGAGCAAACACATTGTACCATTAGAACACTGGAGTGATAGTTGCTGGAAATGGGCCTCTACACCTATGTAGATGTTGCACCAAAAACCAGACATTTGCAGCTAGAATAGTCATTTACCACATTAGCAATGTATAGAGTGTATTTGTTTAAAGTTAGGACTAGTTTAACGTCATCTTTATTGAAAAATACAGTGCTTTTCCTTCAAAAATAAGGACATTTCAATGTGACCCCAAACTTTTGAACGGTAGTGTATATGTTCCTTAAAATAGCTCTATTCCCAGGCGACAACGTCACGGGGGGGACGATCTCCCCACTAGACCACCAGGTATGGGCTGCAGTAAGTCTTCAGATGCAGCTGTCAACTTTGGCCCACTCTGAACTCCCCCTACCGCACGAGGACGTACAGTTAAGTCCTCGTGCGGGAAGGGGTTAAGGAACATTTATTTTTTTAAAAGCAACCAAGTAAAATAAAAATGTTTACACAAGTTACATATCGTTGTAATCGTACTACCTTGAGGAATAAGTATAATAAATCAGTTTTACCCTAGGGCGAACGGTGTAAACAAAACCCCTCCAAATAAAAAAATTGCATTTTATTTTCAATTTCACCAGACATTTAATTTTTTTCTGGTTTAGCAGCATATTTTATGTAAAAATTCAGCCTGTCATTGCAAAGTACAATTAGTGGCGCAAAAGATAAGGGCTCATGTGGGTCTCTAGGTAAAATAATGCAAGGTGTTAAAGAAAAAGATTATTCAAAGACAAATTTAATCAAGAAAATGTCAAACTTATTGGTCATTATTTAGCAGCTTTTTTTTTTTTTTTTACAAATCAATTTCTGATTTGACATGTTTGAATATTTTGCAACATTCGAATGCTTCATACAAGCTAAACATTTTTTATTGTTATTTATGGACTTCTGTATATAGCACTTGTAAAATCCAGAACTTCTTATAATAATATGTAATATAATAGTGCAATAAGAGTCACAGATATTGAAAATGTTCTTTAAAATCTTCTCTAAAAATGCGCAATCATGGCTTCAGGATCCAGCGTTGGCACAGGAGCAACAATGCATGGCAGGGAGTTTCTTCCTGACTGTCAGTCAACCTGCTCTGGATGTCTAACACATTCAACCACTTGATGCATTATTTGCAAAAGGAATTTTTGTGCTGTCAGATAGCCTTGAATAGAGATGAGTAAAGTGCAGAACAAAGTGAATCTTTATTCGCCAGATTCAAAGCGAATTCCCACCGATTCAGTAAGGAAATTCACAAAAAGACAATAAAAGGGCGGCCAAACATGCTGTCAGGAGCATCAATGGGCTGGAGAGCAATTTAGGAACAGAGAGGAGAGGATAGGAGGGCTTATTGTGGGCGATATCAGCACCTCACACTCTATATTAGGTGGTTTGTTAACGGAGGTGGCCAGTCAGCTGTGTGTGAAGGAAAAAGCAGGATGGCAGCAGGCAGTTAGAGCAGAGCAAGGGGAGACAGAGAGGAGAGGAATGGTGGAAATTGGATGATTGATTGGCTGACTGACTTTTTTAGATTGTGATTTTCTGATTTTTTTTACACTTTTACAACAAGATGGTTTAACAAACTCCCCTAATAGTAATAGTCCTAGTATTGTAGCTACTATAGTTTTGCCTGTTTTAATGAAATTCATTAAGATTTGATTAGCGAATGCCAACAAGATTGTGACTGTAAATTCGCCAAGAGAATTTCCCGCTGCTTCTCTAATTTCTAACGTTAACCACTAAGTCACAATGACCTTTAAGGACGGAGCCAGTTTTCATTTTTGCGCTTTCGTTTCTTCCTCCTCATGTTTAAAAGGCCACTGCGCTTGTATATTTCCCCCTACAGACCCACATGAGCACTAATTTTTTGCGACACCAATTATACTTTTTAAATACAGACTTAATTTTTCTATGAAATATGCAGAAAAAAAAACAGGAAAAAAATTATATGTGCAGTGAAATTTGAAAAAAAAACCGTGCAATTCCTTTTATTTTGAAGGGTTTCCTATTTACGCTGTTTGCCCTATGGTAAAACTGACATGCATCTATGTTCCTCAAGTCAGTACGATTACAACAATATGTAACTTGCATAACTTTTATATTATTTGACGGCATTTACAAAATTCAAACCTAGAAAACTAAATGTGTTTAAAATTGCTCTATTCCCATCCTTATAACGCTTTTATTGTTTGGTCTATGGGGCTGTGTGAGAAGTAATTTTTTGCGTCCACGATCTGTTCTTTCTTTTGGTACCTTGTTTGCGCATATGTGACTTTTTGATCACTTTTTATAAAAAAAAAATCTGGATTTAATGTAAACAAAAATGCGCAATTTTGCACTTTGGCTTTTTTGCGCTTACGCCGTTTACTGTGCGAGATCAGGAATGTAATCATTTAATAGTTCGGGCAATTACGCACGCTGCGATAGCAAATATGTTTATTTTTTTATTTATTTTTATTTAATAAATGGTAAAAGGGGGGTGATTCAAGCTTTTAATAGGGGAGGGGAGTTTTTATTAATAAAAACACTTTTTTTTTTTTTTTTTCACCAACAGTAATTAGAAGCCCCCTGGGGGACTTCTATATACACAGCACTGATCTCCCATTGAGATCAATGCTGTGTATATAATAGAGCAATGATCCATCAAATCGGTGCTCTATTATAATGGTCTGCTGCAGACCATCTACATGGATTGCCGAGCCGAGATCAGAGTCATTCCGACGCTGAGCCCTAGCCGGCTCATTACAACGGATCTCCCCTCCGCGATCGCATCACGGGGGAAGATCCCCCACTAGACACCAGTGACAGGAGGCACACATACTATCCAAATGCAGCTGTCAGCTTTGACATGGCTGGGCTGTTATCAGAAACATTGAATTTTTTTTTTGTTTAACAGTTTTGTTTTGAGTGGCAAACAAGTCAGTTTCCCCATTTGGGCTTTATGATCTCACATGTATAAAAAAATTAATTATATATATATATATATATAATTATTTTTTTTATACATGTGAGATCATAAAGCCCAGCGAATGGTACCTGAATGAAAATTATATATATATTTTTTTTTTTTTTTTTTTTTTTTTTCAGATACCATTCGCTGGGCTATATTGCTCTACGGCAGAGAAAGTCCACTAATTGGTTTTCTGACCCTTTTAGATGTGTTTAGAGAAGATTTCCTCTGATCATCTGAAGATCCTGGCAGAGATTGCCTGCAAAACTCTATTTGGTTCCTTTCTGCTTTTTGATTAACCCCTAGACAACCCATGACGTACAGATACGTCATGGCAGCCTGTCACCAGACGACCCATGATGTACTGGTACGTCATAAGCTACTCCATAGCAGTTAGGGGCCAGCTGCAATCAGCATTAATAATAGGCTGCAGTGATCACGCTGGAGCCTGTCATTAATACCGTAAATGCCGCGATTAAGTGTAAGTGACAGGAGCAGCTCAGCTCAATCAGGACCTTCGCAGTCACACAGTCCCGATCGATGTGCCGGATCGGCAGAGGTCTCTTACCTTCCTCATGGTGCAAAAAATGGCACCCCTCCAGCCCCGTAGGCGAAAAACTAAAACCGTTATAACTGTCACAACAGGGCCATTTTTTGAACTGAAAAAAAAAAAAAAAAAGGATTTAATAAAAAAAACACAAAAAAAAACAAAAAAACACACATTTGAGAATCTGTGTAAACCTGCATATGGTTGTGTTCGGACTGACCTATAGAATAATGGTATCATATTACTTTTACCATATAGTGTATTACGTAGACACAGGAACCCCCTAAAAGTTGCATTCTTTTTTCCAATTTCACCAATTTATATTTTCATAAATAATATTTTTGGGGTTCCATCATAAATGTTATGGTAGAATGAAAGGCACCATTACAAAAGTACACCTGTTCCTGAAAAGGCCCTCTAGATAGAAAACTGAAAGTGCTAGTGCTCTTAGAAGAGGAGTAAAAAAAACAAAAGCAAAAAAGTTAAAATTGGCCTTGACCACTGGGTCATTTTTGACCGGGTATTCAAGGGCTTAAAACTACAGTTGTGGAATTGTCTGAGTAAATTTTTACGTGAGTATCTGACACCAGATGTTTTGCCTGCTGAAGTACCATCCAGACAGCTCTTAATTCTTTGTAATTTTTAAAAGGGGCTCTTAGATGAGGCGGTCATTGGCCCTAGAAGTATGCAGACCCAACATGAGTCCTGAGCTCCGATGCTGGACTCTGGATCCATTCAACACCCATGTTCAGATTGGATTGCTTTTTCTATTCCTGGAGAGAACTTACTACCATAGATGGGAAGTGAAATTTTTCTTTAAGAGAAAACTGGGATCTGTCCCAGGGAGGGTCTTTGAGTCCGAGTGGAACTGACCCCACTGAACTGCTAGCATGCAGGATGTCACTGTGCCCAGTAGATCCATGGCTTCTCTAATGGGTACAAACTTTTTCAGTTGTAAAGTTTTTACTCTTACCAGAATAGATTTTACCTTGCAGAAGGTCTTTTTTTAAACCTTGTGAGTGCAGTAACATGTCCAGGATTTTTTTCTGTGGCTGGGGAACAAGTATTTTGTCATTTAATATCCATTTCCAGTCCTGCAGGCAATGGATGGTGCGGGATGAGTAGAAGACAGTAGAAGATGAGGGGCATTTGCTGTAAAAATGTAATCTTCTGGATATGGGATTATCCCTATGTTTTGCACTTGCAGTACCGAACAACTTCCACCATTATTTTAGCAAACAGCCTTCGGGCTGAAGAGATCTCAAACAGGAATGCCGCAAACTGATAAAGGAGTACTCTGCTTCTGTGAAGGATGGCAAAGCACAGAAATTTTTGATGGTCCGGATGTATTGAAAAATGTAAGTATTTCTCAGCGCCGCTGAGATGAGTCCGAAGCCCATAAAGAATGAATGGAGTCGTCATTCTCTATGGGCATCGGACTCATCTCAACGGCGCGCGCGTGCGCACAGCTTCGAGCGCTGATATCTTGGTCCCAGGACCGGCTCCAGGAACGGGACTCATTGGAAAGGGTAAGTATCCAGGGGCTGCACTGGGGGGGTCGGGCGGGCTCTGTGCCTGCATCCCCGGTGACAGGTTCCCTTTAAATGTTTTGATGAATAGGAAATACTTTCTCTTTTTTACGTTTTGGACCCTCAAACATAGTATCCTGCATAGTTTTAGGTTGCTCATTTAACTCCATTACAGCTCTGACCATTTTTAAAAGTGTATCTCTACCCTCAGATGAGGAAAAAAATCCACATCTTCGGAGGCATTTAGAAGAATTTCAGAGACCTCAAACTCATCAGATGAGTAAACCTGAATCAGAGGCTATAATAATTCTCCCTCTTTTTTGCAAGTGGGGGTTCAGAGGCATCCGCAAGATAAGGTTCGTGAGCCAGAGTCTGAGAATCCTTAGTCTAGGATTGACTGGAAGAAATGTTTAAAGGGTACCGATCATATAAACAAACCTCTGACAACATGTCAGAGGTTTGTATCGGTTTGGGTACGAGTGCTGAAAACCCTGCCGATTGTTAGAATAAAATGGCAGGCACGCACAGCAAATGCTCTGCGACTTTATCAGTCTCACTGCTAAATTAGCAGTGGATGAAATTATAATGGAGCCTTATGGAACCTCCGGTAATCGCTGTACCGAAGGTTCCATAGGACTATATTATAATTCAGTCCACCGCTACTTTAGCAGTGAGATGGAGATGAAGAGGCAGAGTGTGTGCTGCTGCACTTGTCTGTCCCTTCATTCTATCAGCAGGGTTCTCAGCACCCGGACCCCGACCGAAACAAACTTCTGACATGTCATTATAACATGTCAGAAGCTTGTTGAAATAATTTATACCCTTTATTATTATTTATTTATTTATAAAGCACCCTTTAAACACACTAGGGAAGGCTAAATCTCTTGATGAATGATACTTCTCATTTCATCAGACAGCCAATTTTTTTGTGAACTAATTTGTTAATGGAGAATTTGCATAGTTGCTTTTTGTAGGAGTCAGACAGTTTAGTATTTATTTGCAGATGGCTGAGTAGGAGACTGCTCCACAGAATCACCCTTGGAGGTAGCCTGCCAGTCCATGGCTGAAGCAGAAAACCTAGGGTTACACGTGCCAGCTACAGCCCGATCATTTTAGTAAGATCGACCTATTAGATAACCAGGCAGTAAGGGCGTTAGCGATGTCCATGCAGCCCTTGCCCAAACACCTGATACCTTACCTTTCCTCACTCTCGATCTTCTCTCCTGAGCTCTGCAGCGGTACCGGCCTGTGACTGGCTGAGCAGCCTGTCAGCTGAATACAGCGATATACG
The DNA here is from genome assembly GCF_027789765.1 of Dendropsophus ebraccatus. NCBI lineage: Eukaryota > Metazoa > Chordata > Amphibia > Anura > Hylidae > Dendropsophus > Dendropsophus ebraccatus. Next base: position 110,000,423 of record NC_091456.1, on the reverse strand, counting down.
TGTTTATATAGCTGTTCTACTGTTTTACTATATTTTTATTGACAGTAAAGCTTTTTTTTTTTTTTTTTTGCAAATAGGTATATCTAAAATGGCCCTATTGTGACTGTTCTAATGCTTTTATTTTTTCACCTACGGGGCTGTATAGGGCGTAATTTCTTGCACCATGTCGTCTAGTTATTATCATCATATTTGTGTAGATCGGGCCTATTGATCAATTTAATTTTTTTATGTATAAAGTGTAATTTGAAACAAATTTCCTTTATCGTTTTTTGTTCACTGTGTAGGAATAATATTGTTTTATTTTGATAGATTGGACCATTAGGCCCACTATGACATAATAGGTTAATTTTATTTTTATGTGTTTTATTTATAATATGGGAAGAGGGGTAATTTAGACTTTTTTGGGGGGGCTTTGGCATATTTAAAAAAAAAAAAATTTCTGTGATCGGGACCCCCGCTGAGGGGTCCATTTTGGTAAGTTACAGGAGCTGCTCCTGACACTTAACCCCTTAAGGACCGGGCCTAAAATGGCCTTAAGGACGAGGCAAATTTTATGAATTTGACTTGTGTCACTTTAGTCATTAATAACTTTGAGATGCTTTTACCTATCCGGCTGATTCTGAGATTGTTTTCTCGTGACATATTGTACTTCACGTTTCTGGTAAAATGGAGTCGATACTTATAACAAATCTTTATGAAAAAATCCAAAAATTACGTGAAAAATTGTGAAAAAATTGCATTTTTCCAACTTTGAAACTTTTCTGCTTATACAGAAAATGGTTATGCCACATAAATTATATATTAAATAGCATTAGCAACATGTCTACTTAATGTTGGCGGCATTTATTAAACTATCTTTCATTTTTTTTAGACAATAGAAAGCGTAAAATATTAGCAGCAAATTTCCAAATTTTCTGTAAAATTTCAAAATCAGATATTTTTAGGGACCTGTTCAGGTTTAAAGTGTATTTGAGGGGACTATGTTAGAAAGCTCCACAAAGCACCCCATTTTAGAAACTGCACCCCCAAAACTCTGCAAAAGCACATGCAGAAAGTTTTTTAACCCTTTAGTGGAGTCACAGAAATAAAAGCTAAGTATGTAAGAAATTTGAAAATTGTAATTTTTTGTGCAGAGATTTTATTGTAATCCAATATCTTTCATAATTATAAACCTATTACCAGAGAAATGCACCGCAATATTGATTGCCCCGTTTCTGCAGTTTATAGAAATAACCCATATGTGGCCCTAATGCGCTATTTGACGCAACCACAAGCCTCAGATATAAAGGAGCGCCTAGTGAATTTCAATGGCTCCGTTATATTTGGTCATTTTTGACTGTACCACTTCAGGTTGGCAGAGGCTCTGGGGTACCAAAACATAAAAAACACCTCTAAAAGGGACACCATTTAGAAAACTACACCCCTCAAGGAATGTAACTAGGGGTGCGGTGAGCATCTGGACCCCACAGGTGCTTCACAGATTTTCAGAACAATGTGGCGTGAAAAAAGAAAAAAAAAATTTTTTTACACTAAAACGTTCTAGCCTTCAATTTTTCATTTTCACAAAGGGATAAAAGGAATAACAACCCAAAAAAACGTGTAGCGCAGTTTCTCCCGAGTACAGAAATACCCCACATGTGGACATAAAGTGCCAAGCGGGTGCAGGACGAGCCTCCAAAGGGAAGGAGCGCCAATTGGCTTTTGGAAGCTGGATTTCACTGGAATGGATTTCAAGGGCCATGTCGCATTTACAGCTAAAAATCCTTCAAAATCCAAATGGCCCTCCTTCCCTTTGGAGGCTTGCTCTGCGCCCACATGGCGCTTTTATGTCCACATGGGGGTATTTACGGACTCGGGGGAAATTGCTCTACACATTTTATGTTTTTTTCTCTTTTAACCCCTTGTGAATGAAAAATTTAAGGCTAGACCAACATTATAGTGTAAAAAATTTTATATTTCATTTTCACCCCACATTGTTCCACATTTGTGCCCGCCACCAGTGGGGTCCATATGCTCACTACACCCCTTGTTACATTCCCTAAGGGGTGTAGTTTCCATAATGGTGTCACTTGTGGGGGGTTTCAACTGTCTTGGCAACACAGGGGCCTTTTACATGCAACAAGGCTCTCGAAATCCATTCCAGCCTCCAAAAGCCAAATGGCGCTCCTTCCCTTTGGAGGCTTACCCTGCACCCGCATGGCGCTTTATGTCCACATGTGGGTATTTCTGAACTCAGGGGAAATTGCTCTACACATTGTGTTTGTTTTATCTTTTAACCCCTTGTGAAAATGAAAAAATCAAGACAAGATCAATCATTTAGTGTAAAAATTTTACATTAAATGTTGGTCTAGCATTGATTTTTTTTTCCATTTCCACAAGGGGTTAAAAAAGAAAATGAATGCAAAATGTGTAGGGTAATTTCCCCTGAGTAGGATAATACCCCACATGTGGATATAATGTGCCATATGGGAACAGGGCAAGCCACCAAAGGGACAAGCGCCATTTAGAGTCTGGAATGGAGGATGGAGGCCATGTCGCAATTACAAAGCTCCTGTGCTGCCAGGACAGTAGAAACCCCCCACAAGTGACCCCATTCTGGAAACTACACCACATAAGGAATCTAACAAGGGGTGCAGTGAGCATATGGACCCCACATATGGACATTTTTTCATTTTTACAGCACAAATGTGGCCGTCACCAGGGGGACATATCCCCGCTGCCCCCCTTGTTAGATTCCTTATGGGGTGGTTTCCAGAATGGGGTCACTTGTGGGGGGTTTCTACTGTCCTGGCCACACAGAGGCTTTGTAATTGCATCATGGCATCCTCTAATGGGAATGGCGGCCATACCTAGTTGGGGAAAAGGGACAATTCTAATTTATTTGGGGGTATTAGGCCAATTATTAGCTTATAAGGTTGAAAATGACAGGTGTCCATCAAATTCAACCTGTGTTGATCCAGAGGAAGGCAAAAAACCCTTGTAAGGCAGACAGTAGCCTCATCACTGGGAAAAAATTCCTTCCCGACTCCATAATGGCAATCAGAATAATCCCTGGATCAACGTGACCCCTGAAATATTAGGAATAAGGGACAGAATTTAGACAATGTAGAACTCCAATGACGTGTGGTATGCCTTGAAGCGATCCAGTATGCAGAGGCCGGGGTGATCAGGACAGGCGTCACACTGGAAAATGGTGTCCTTCCTGATCCCCCTGTTACGCCACACTCTGCACTTCTTCTGGGGTCTCCCATTCTCCTGTGTGTGGCGGACGTCACCTGGAAAATGTTGCCCTGGTGCGATACGGGGTCCTTCATATCCAGAAGTGCTGGGTCCGCTCCATGGCTGCTAAATATTAGGGCTCTATTACTGCTTCTGATATGTTCGGATCGTGCCGCAAGCTACAGTAGCTCGGGCAGCGAGGGACCAGAAGAGGGGGTGCTGGTATAAAAGTTATCCCCATACAGGTGGTGACCAGCAGTGGGAAGATCAGTTCCCGAACGATCTTCCCACTAACTCCGAGGATGCGGGCTGGATTTGGGTGTCCCTTCCTACATACACTCTAAGGGTACGTGCACACTGCGGAATGGCGAAGGATAACCCTTTGTGCATTCTTCAGCTGGCACCCGCCGGCGGACTGATGCGGGCGCGTGTCTCCATCCGTGTCATAGACTCCATTCTATGCACGGGCGGATTCCGCTCTCCGTCCAATGTGTTCATTCTTTGGACTTTGGACAACGGAATCCGCCCGTGCATAGAATGGAGTCTATGACACAAGCGGAGACGCGCGCCCGCATCAGTCCGCCGGCGGGTGCCAGCTGCGGAATGCACAAAGGGTTATCCTTCGCCATTCCGCAGTGTGCACGTACCCTAAATCTGTAAGTGTACCCTGAGGTACTCTCACAGAGTTTGTAGAATTTCACGCCATACCGTCATCTCTTATTGGGACGGTACTGGCGGAAAAGACGTGTCTGGGGGGGGGAGCGTACGCTACGCTACCCCAAGACACGTCACTGGATGATGAGGATAAGTATGAATGGAGGAAAGAAGGATCCCCCCATTCATCCTCACTGGCTGTTTCGGTGTCGGAGGCAATAATAACGTATGCGTCCGACACCGAAAACACCCTGGGGGCCATCTTTATACGGGGACTAGTATATGGGGTATGTAGATGTGTAGTGGTGTAGTGTAAAACTTTATTTCGTATAGTGTAATACGCCAAGAAAGGAGTTGCTGATAAATGCCGCACTTATGTGCGGTACTTATCAGCAAAACGTGGCTGTAGGATATAGAAAAAAAAAAAAAAACACCCTACGCCAAAAAGGAGGAGTTGCTGATCAGCGGCGCACTTACGTGCGATAGGGTGCGGAAAATAAATTTAAAAAAAAGGAAAAAAATTTGAAAAAAAAAAACAAAACACCTTTCTTCAACCCTATAGCTACTGATGTGTATTATATACACTTATCAGCCGCTAGGTGGCAGTAGGTCCCGAATTCCGGAAATTGCCGATTGGAGCCGAAGCCGGGACTGGCGGAAATACCCGAAGACGCGACGAAGAAGAGGACGTGATCGGGACCCGGAAGAAGCGATCGGGACGCCGGGATCAGGTGAGTATGTGCCAATACCTGCTGGGGACACCTCAGCTACCTAGCTGAGGTGTCCCCAGCAGGTATTTAACACTTTTTGGGGACTTATATCGCCGTGATCGGCTGGTCGGTCCCGGACGGCCGATCGGGACGTGGCACCTTGGCCACCATTACTTTTAACAGTAATGGCGGTCGGTGCCGTCCTCAGACAGCACCGACCGCCATTTTTTTCAGATCGACACTATTGGCTGATCTGAATTAATCAGCCAATAGCGGCGATCGTCAGCACGGGAGGGGTTAACCACCCCCCGTGCCGACAAGCTAGGATGGCCTGCTATACATTATAGCAGGCCATCTTCCCCGATCGCTGCGTGTGTACACACAGCGATCGGGGAAACCGCGGGTGTAAATGTACGCCCGTTTGCGTTAAGGCACGGGTTTTGGGGGCGTACACTTACGCCCGTGGTCGTTAAGGGGTTAAAGGGTTAATGGCGGACAGCTGCTCAGCTCCTAAACTCTCTTCATAGCTCGGTACCCCGGTGGGGTGTACACGCACGCCCGCTTGCATTAAGGCCCAGCCTGCAGGAAAGTAGATGTATGCCCGTGGTCATTAAAGGGTTAATGATATGACTGTAGCATGAACGTTTTATGTTTTGCATAAATTTTACTCCCATCTGTAATATATATATTTTTTATATCTGTCGATATTAAACATCTTTCCTCTTCCTGGTAGACTTAGAGGGAATGTGTCATCAGAAACGACTTAGGCCTCATTGACACTATGCATGCCACGATGACCGGAGGAGGATCGCAGCACACATCCCCAAGAAGTGGAGCGCCACCACCTCCCTGCAGCAGAGATAACAGGAGCGCATAATGTGCACTCCTGTCATCGCATCTAACTGCTCACCTACTCCCCCGATTCTGGCCGGCTTACACACTATCACCAGAAGTGGCATGGACTACGCTGGTTTGTGCTGGCACCAGGAGAAGGCAGTGTAGTCCACGCCACTTCTGGTGAACATGTAAGCCAGCACAGGGGAGTAGGTGAGTAGTTTTCAGATCCGATGACAGAAGGACACATTATGTATCTGTGGTGATAAGGGGAGGCTGCTGTAAAGTGATTCTGTACAGCATCAGGTGACATCAGTAGATAGATAGCACCAGTATAACACAATAGCAGTTGTCAGCAGAGTTCTGTAAAGTTTCACACTCATCTCAAGAGGACAGACTCTGTCTATTGTAATCTATGTCCATGAGTCTTGCTGTAAAGCACTGGTGTTAAACTCAGGCTCTGAAGCGGTTACAAATCTACATTACTCATCATGCCTGGACAGCCATAGAATGCCACAGAATATTGAAAAATAATTAGCTAGAAAAAAAAAATTGTATCTGTTGCTTATCAGTAAAAGAAGATTTAAGTGACACATGCCCTTTAAGCTAAAAGACAACTTGCAGAGCAGAGGATAGGGGACAAGTAAAAATTTGAGGGGGTTAAACCCCCCATATCGGCCCGTGGCTCCATTGTTTTTAATAGAGCAGAGTGTACAGCATATGACCCACGGCTCTATTTATTCCTATGGAGCAGTCGGACAGAGCCGAGTGCTGTACTCTGCTCTCTCTCTGGCGCCTACCTAGAGAATGAAGGAAGCAGAAGGCTCCATAGGTCTGAATAGAGCCACAGGTCACGTGCTGTACCTGCGACTGTATTCAAATCAAAAAGGAGCTGCGAGCCAACATGAAGGTCACCGGGGAGGTCTGGGGAACGGAAGTAAGCCCCCCTGCGATCCCTTACTTGTCCTTTACCTGTGGATAGGGAACAAGTCATTTTATCTTAAAATACCCCTTTAATAACTGACAGATATAGTGTAACCCCCCCCCCCCAAACAAAAAAAGCTCATACTGAAAAGTCATCTGAAATCACAGATACATTTTAAAGTGGGACCGTCATTATAACTTTTAAAATGGAAAACAGTGAATGTGATATGAAGCAAGTTTGCAATTTACATTACTTACATACTTATCTGAAATTCAAGTCCAGTCTCCTGAAGACAGCTTTTTAGTCTTGTGCTGGTTATTACTGTAAACTCGCTCATAGGGCTGGGCGGTATACCGCAAAAATACCGATACCGTCACTGGCGTCGGTTAACCGACCTCAACTTAGCCAGGACGGTATCTGCGGTATTTTTGCTTTTCTATCTCCCTGTTAGAGTGCCCCCTCACTGCGCCCATCCTGTGAGAGCGCCCCCCGCACACACGCACGCCGCCTGGCATTAGCGCTGTACATTATGTGCAGGGGCGCTAATATCAGAGCGGGAGGTGGTGGAGGAGCAGCAGTGTAAGAAGGCCCCGCCCCCCGCAAGTCCCGTCCAAGCGCCCGCCCTCCTTACCCGTCCGGTCCCGTCTGAGGCTCCTCACCTGTCCGATACCACCCCACCCCCAGCGGTCCAGTCCCGTCCGATGCCCCCCACTGGTCCCGTCCTGTCCGAGGCCCCCCACCTCTCCCCTCCGAGGCTCCTCCCCCACACACCCGGCCGGCGAACACTGCCCATGTTTCCTGTGTGTGCAGGGACGCCGGCGTGTCAGAGCTGGAGGAGCAGCATTTGGGGGCGGCTGTCCTGTACTTCCCTAAGTAACAGTACAGGAGTGTAGCATAGGAGGAATGGATGGGCTGCAGCAGGCAGGATAAGTTATAGGAGACATCCTGCTGCAGCCCATTCATTCCTCCTATGCTACAGCCCTGTACTGTTACTAAGGGAACTACATTTCCCTGTATAGTAATACACCCCTGTCCCCCCTCTGTATAGTCATACACCCCTGTCCCCCCCCCCCCCGCTGTATAGTCATACACCCCTGTCCCCCCCCCTGTATAGTCATACACCCCTGTCCGCCCACCCCGCGTGTATAGTCATACACCCCTGTCCGCCCACCCCGCCTGTATAGTCATACACCCCTGTCCGCCCACCCCGCCTGTATAGTCATACACCCCTATCCCCCCTGTATAGTCATACACCCCTATCCCCCCTGTATAGTCATACACCCCTGTCCGTCCCCCCTGTATAGTCATACACCCCTGTCCGTCCCCCCTGTATAGTCATACACCCCTGTCCGTCCCCCCTGTATAGTCATACACCCCTACCTCCCCTGTATAGTCATACACCCCTATCCCCCCTGTATAGTCATATACCCCTATCCCTCCTGTATAGTCATACACCCCTGTCTACCCCCCCCCCCGTATAGTCATACACCCCTATCCGTCCCCTGTATAGTTATACACCCCTGTCCGCCACCCCTGTATAGTTATACACCCCTATCCGTCCCCCGTATAGTCATACACCCCTGTCCACCCCCCCCGTATAGTCATACACCCCTATCCGTCCCCTGTATAGTTATACACCCCTGTCCGCCACCCCTGTATAGTTATACACCCCTATCCGTCCCCCGTATAGTCATACACCCCTGTCCACCCCCCCCGTATAGTCATACACCCCTATCCGTCCCCTGTATAGTTATACACCCCTGTCCGCCACCCCTGTATAGTCATGCTCAGTGAGTTTTTTACTTTTTTGATATTGACAGTTTTTCATAGCAAGTGGGTGTGGTTTGCAAAAAGGGGCGTGTCATAATTATCGTTACCGCGGCTACATGTGCGATTAATCGCGATATTGATTTTGGCCCATATCGCCCAGCCCTACTCGCTCATCTCTAGTAAAAAGCATTATTGCCTAAACTAAGCATTGCTCAATATGCAATCACATAGCATAGTGTAGAACATAAATAAAAAGTTTAATCTGTTCGCCAAAGCTTGAAAAATATTAAACAAGGTGCACAACTTGTGGCCATCAAGCTGTTGCAAAAATATACCGTATTTTCCGGTGTGCAAGATGACTTTTTAACACCAAAAAAAAATCTTTTAAGAAGTCGGGGGTCGTCTTATATGTGAGTATGGTTTCTCCGTAGTGTGTGTGTGTGTGTGTATCAAAAATGGCCGCATCCCCACTGTATGCGGCGACCACTAGTAGTAATAAAAAAAAAAATTAACTCACCTGGGGCACGTTTCCGACGCAGGCAGTGTGGAGTGCACTACCTGCGCCACAGACGGGGATTGCCGAGCGTCTCATTGGAGAGGCTCGGAGACGCTCTGCTGCCGAGATAGATTTGGGAGAATGAGAGAGGCGCCGAAGTTCCCGAAGCCGCTCTCATTCTCCCAAGGCTCTCCCGGCAGCTGAGCGTCTCAGAGTCTGTCTGATGAAATGCTCGGCTGCCTGGGAGAGGTTCGGCGGCAGGAACGGTACTGGAGGCGCGCTGATGCCGGGAATGGGCCCCAGGTGAGTTAAATGTTTGGTTTTTAAAATTTAGCTGCAGTTAACCCCTACCTGACCACAGCAGGGCTGCGGTCAGGCAGAGGTTAACATTTTCCAGCGTATAAGGCGAACCCCTGACAATCTTCTTAAGAGTCAGGGGCCATCTTATACGACGGAAAATACAGTAATTTCCATGAACAACTATTATACCAGAACTTGGGACATTTCACCAAGATTACAGTTTAATCTTTTAGGTTTAGTGTCCAGCAGTAAGAGATCTGGGAGTGCTGTCATTGGTGAGAGTACTTTATAAATTTTGAATGTGCACTCCTAGAGGGTCGTGCCTGGTTAAAGCGACTCTCTACCCACAATCTGACCCCCCCGAACCACTTGTACCTTCAGATAGCTGCTTTTACTCCAAGATCTGTCCTGGGGTCCGTTCGGCAGATGATGCAGTTATTGTCCTAAAAAACTACTTTTAAACTTGCAGCCCTGTACCCAAAGGGAGTATTTGTGCCCTAACTTTGCACCCCCCCCTCTGTCCCTCCTCCCCACCCTCTTCATCATTGCACAGGTGCTTAACGATCCAGCCCATGTGCCGTGCTGACACAGCTGATGAATAGGAGGCAATCTGCCTGGAGCATTCCTAAAGATGAGGAGGGTGGGGAGGAGGGACAGAGAGGTGTGCCAGCCTTATGCATACACAATCTAGGCCACGCCCATTGGGCACGGGGCTGCCAGTTTAAAAGTTGTTTTTTAGGACAATGACTGCATCACCTGCTGAACGGACCACAGGACAGATCTTGGATTAAAAGCAGCTGTCCGAAGGTACAAGTGGTTTGGGGGGGTCAGATTGTGGGTACAGAGTCGCTTTAAAGTCAATAATAGGTAAGGAAATATCAACTGCTCTCAAGACTTATATATGATTATGATTTTGTATTACACTTGGGCAATTTAAAAAGTTCCATATTATATAGATTCGGCATTTAGACATGAAGAGATACCATGGGGCCTGGCGAAGCGTGGTCTGTCTCCATGGTAATTGAGGTGGATGATTTCAGTGGGATACCAACACCCTCGACACCCCCCTACCATTTGGCGGACATGTGGTTTGTGCGGCTATACAGAGGTGACCGCCCCTGCACAGAAGAGCAGCTCTAGTCCCACACATGTCCAACCCCTGGAGCTCACACCCTGATTGCTCCCCTGCCCCCTATTTACTGCAGGAGAACCGCACTCAACTATGCTGCCAAAAGTGGAGTCCGAGGTTCTGGCACTGCCCTAGACAGGGAGCATGGCCATATACATTTTTTTGCTATGGGGGCCCCATGAATCCTAGCTACGCACCTGCCATTAATTGTTCGTATACCATCACTGGACATTTCGGTCCAAGTACCTCCTATTTCAACAAGTTATACTGGGTGAAAAGGAAGATTCTGCTGATCTGTGTGTTAGAATGCAGGAGATGGCCAGAGCTATGGTCAGAGTAAACATAAAAGGAATATATTTTCCTGTCTGATTTAATTTTCTACTTCCATTCCATTTTGACTAAGCTAAAGTGTTTAGAGATATGCTTTACAGCAACCACACGGATAACAGTAAACAATAGTCTGGAGGTAATTTATTGACTTCTATGGGAGAGTGTTGTAAGCAGGCTCTGTGAATAGGTCATTATGCAGGGAGCAGGAGCAGGGGGGGCTATGACCATCATCTATTATGAATAGTATAAATAGGGAATTTTGTAACTGGTTCATTGTAATCCGGTCTGCAATAACAAACAAAAGACTGATGAAAAAAGTTAACTTTACAAAACAAGAAGTGTTACTAAGGCCCCATGCACACACATCAGAAAAGTTATCCAGGAACTCCAGATACATTTTTAGAGACCCACAGGGTTCTGGTAGGCACAGTCACCCTTCAGGAATTTTCCTGAAATGATTCAGTTATAGAAAATAGATAAGAAATTATAGATCCTGTCCTATTTTCATCTGGAATTCTGGCACAGTTGCCAAATAGAAGCATACGGACAACTCCAGATATGAAACACAGGCGAAAAGATACATTTTGTCCTGCAACCCCATTCACACTAAGCTGGAGCATGTTGCTATTTTACATAGTTAATTACATAGTTAATACAGTTGAAAAAAGACACATGTCCATCAAGTTCAACCAAGGAGGGGATGAATACAGGGAAGGGGGAGGGGTGATGGGTTCTATACATATGCATTTATATTATTTTGGTCTAAGAACTTGTCTAGGCCAGTTTTGAAGCCCTCTACTGTTTTTGCTGTGACCAGATCCTGTGGTAGACTGTTCCACAGATTCACAGTTCTCATGGTAAAGAAGGTGTCAGGACCAGTCACACCAAACACACAGAGACAGTAAGCCCTGAGCTCAGCCCCTCCCACTGTCCCTACCTAATTGCCGCAATCTGCCCTAAAATGGCAGCGGACAACTTGGCGGCGATCCCTGGCCTGGATACGTGAAACAGTAGACAAGACAAAACGAACAAACACAATAAGAATGGTCGACAGTCCGGGTCACAACAATCAGGCAACGCAGTACAAAAACACAATCCAAAAAGCACGGTCAATAAATAGGCAATATGATCAGGGGCAGGCAGCAAGCAAGGGAGGTCAAAAGAAACTAAGCAGGAGTCAGGAGAAACCAGAAAACAGAACACACAAGCAGGCAGAGACTAAGTCAATAACCGGCAAGGCACAGGCAGAAGCTGAAATCTTAAATAGGACACCAGGAACCAAGTCCAGAAGATGATAGGAGGGACCAGCTGTCAATCACTGAGGCAAAGGCAGGTTAACCGTTACATGACCAGGGAAGGTTAGAAGCACAGACACGGGTGGGGCAGGGAAAACAATTAGCAGACCAGAAGAAATAAGACACAGTTCAGACAGGGCAAAAACAAGGCAAACAAAACACAGAATAAATGGAAGATTATGGCCAAAATCGCAGTCTTTGGCGCAGAGGTCGACTCTTCGCAGCAGAGGGTGGTACTGATGTCTTTTCAGGCGCGATCATGACAGAAGGCTTGTCGCCTCCGGAGATTGAACCTTTTTTTTCTCCAGGCGGAGGCAGTGCCCCCTTGTCCTTTGAGAAGGTTTTACCTGGAATATCTTTTCCCCATATTTATTGTAGGGGCCATTTATATATTTAAATAAATTAATCATATCTCCCCTTAAAGGTCTCTTCTCCACACTAAACAAATGCAATTCTTTTCATCTCTCCTCATAACTAAGATGCTCCATTCCCCTTATTAGTTTATATGCCCGTCTTTGTACCCTCTCCAGCTCTAGAACGTCCTTTTTATAAATCGGGTTCCAAAACTGGACGGCATACTCCAGATGAGGCCGCACCAAAGCTTTATAAAGCGGTAATATTATATCCCTGTCCCGAGAGTCCATGGCTGTTTTAATGCATGACAATATCCTGCTGGCCTTAGAAGCAGCTGACTGACATTGTGTGCTGTTCTGTAGTCTATTATCTACAAGTACAACCAGATCCTTCTCCATCAGCGACTCTCCCAGAGTAACTCCCCCCAGGACATATGATGCATGCGGCTTATTAGTACCCAGGTGCATAACTTTACATTTATCCACATTGAACCTCATTTACCAAGTGGACGCCCAAACACTCAGTGTGTCTAAGTCATCCTGTAACATCTGCACATCTTCCATAGACTGTACTGTACTACAAAGCTTGGTGTCATCTGCAAAGTAAGAAACATTGCTGTTAATTCCATTCTCAATATCATTAATAAACAAGTTAAACAGAAGGGGGCCCAGTACTGACCCTTGGGGTACACCACTTATTACCGGGGACCATTCGGAGTAGGAATCATTGAACACCACTCTCTGGGTACGATTATTAAGCCAGTTTTCAATCCAGTTACACATTAAACTTTCCAAACCAATAGACTAACTTACCCATCAGATGTCCATGAGGAACGGTGTCAAACGCTTTTGCAAAATCCAGGTACACAATATCCACAGCCGCGCCGCCGTCCAGGCTTCTACTTACCACTTCATAGAAACATATCGGGTTGGTTTGACAGCTTGTCCTTAGTAAAACCATGCTGGTTATCACTTATATTCCTGGATGTAGTCCCTTATAAGCCCCTCAAATAGTTTCCCCACAATGGACGTTAAGCTTACGGGTCTATAGTTACCTGGGGAAGTTTGAGAGCCCTTTTTGAAGATCGGCACTACATTTGCCTTACGCCAGTTCCTCGGCACAATACCAGTAAGCAAAGAATCACTGAATATTTTTATACAAGGGTAGAGAAATTACAGAACTGAGTTCCCTAAGAACTCTGGGGTGTAATCCATCAGGCCCTGGAGCTTTGGTTACATTGAGTTTATTTAATTTATCTTGGACCATATCTATAGTAAACCAGTTCAGTACATTACGTGTTAGCAGCACTGGCCCCACCCACCTCAGTACTGGCCCCACCCACCACAGCTCCATTCTCTTTTGTATATACAGAACTGAAGAACCCATTAAGTAACTCAGCTTTCTTCTGATCCCCAGTTATTAACTCCCCGTCGCCATTATTTAGGGGTCCTACATGCTCTGACCTTGGTTTTTTTGCATTAATATATTTTAAGAATTTTTGGGGGTTTCTTTTGCTATCTATAGCTACCTGCCTTTCATTGTGAATTTTTGCTGCTTTTATTAAATTTTTACAGGTTTTGTTGACTTCTTTGTAATGTTTAAAGGCTACAGCTGACCCCTCTGATTTGTATTTTTTTAATGCCCCTTTTTTCTCATATATAGCCCTTCTAACCTCGGTTGGATTTTAACCGTTTATATTTGTTACCCATAGGATTATATTTGGCAGTACAGTTATTTAACGTGGATTTGAAGATTTTCCATTTATTAGCTGCATCAGTATGTGACAGCAGCCGCTCCCAGTCTATGCCCTGAAGTTTAGCCCTTAACCCAGGAAAATTGGCCCTTTTAAAATTAAGAGTTTTTGCCCTCCCGACATATTTTTCTTTTCTACACTTTAAGCTAAAAGTCACTATATTGTGGTCACTATTACCCAGGTGTTTATGGACAGTGACATCCCCAACCAGCTCAGCGTCGTTAGTGCACTGCTATTCTGATGAAGAGGACCTCTGTTCCTCGAAACGCGTAAATATTGTGCACTTTTAATAAATGTTTTTACTTTATTCAGCCTTGAATTGGAGTCTTTTGGGCAGCGCTAACTTTTATGGATTAGCCATGCACCATTTTTGTACTTAGACTAGCCTTATTCCCACGGGCCCCTACTTGGGAGCATCCTGTTTGGGCTATCCTAGTTGGCTTGCAGCCCTGCACTCTCCACCGAAGTGCCATATCCTGGCATCTTCTGAAGACCTGGTACCCATTTGGGTGATATGCATAAAGCCCAAGGGGCTTGAAGGTGAGCACCCCATCAGCACCTTGCATTTTTAACTGACTTGTTTGTACGGTATCACACGAGGCGCTGCTGCCTGGCTTTTTTCTCTCTCCCTTGTCTAACATTCGCAACAGATGAATCTCCCTATCCACTGCTCTTATCCTCCCCCCACAGGACCCTTCTCCCCCCACCTCAATGTTCTGTCCCCTCTCTAACCTATCCGCCACTATATCACACACTACATTGTCCTCCCTCCACATCCCTAGTTTAAAAACCCCTCCAGCCCTTCTAGTATTCTCTCCCCCAGCACAGCGGACCCCCTTCCATTAAGGTGCAAATTATCTGCGGAAAACAATTTGTACCCCAATGAAAATTCAGCTCCGTGCTCTAAAAACCCAAACCCTTCTTCTCTACACAACGACTTGAGCCATGCATTTAAATCCCTAAGCTCCCACTGTCTTTCCTGCGATGCGCATGGCACAGGCAGTATACAACCTTAGAGGTCATTCCCTTCAACTTAGCACCTAGTTCTCTAAAATTATTTTTAATAGACTTCCACCTACCTTGTATCCTGTCGTTGGTTCCCACATGGACCACGACAGCTGGGTCATCCCCAGCCCCCCCAAGTAATTTGTCCACCCTTTCCACCACATGCCGAACCCTGGCACCAGGGAGACAGCAAACCATTCGGTTGAGGCGGTCTTGGTGACAAATTGTTCTATCCGTCTATCTGATTATAGAATCCCCTACAACCACTAACTGTCTAGGCCTACCTACAATACCATCCCGCCCACTACTAGTTGGACTGTTCCCCCGGCTGTTTCTGACACGGATGCCCTTGCATCATCACCTAATTTTGCTTGGGTATACAGTAGGAGAAGTGGCCTTCCTTTTCTTGGATCCCTTACTGGTCCCTCTAACTACATTAACCCAGCTACTTACTTGGGCCTCCTGATCTATATCACCACCCTCCATCACTACCCCACTAACTTCCTGCTCAGTGAGCTGAAGTTCCCTCTCAAGGTGGCCAAGTTCCCTCAGTGTTGTAATATGCTTCTCCAGATCTCTAACTCGAGCTTCTAGATGGGCAACATGCTCACATCTGTCACAGCGGTACTCATCCTGGAACTATTGCTCCAGTTGTGCGTACACGCGGCAGACTGCGAACTGAATGAAACCTTCCATCTCACTAGCCATCATCCTCAGTGCAACAAAAACAGTGAAAAAGAAAGAGATTTAGCACTTACCAGAACTTGTAACTCCTTTTTCAACTCCACTTATTATCAACCACTTGTCAGCAACCACAGCAGTGAGCAAGCACACACACACAGTGAGCGCTGAGCCTTGATTTAATCACCTGAGATCGATTAACCCCACCCCAGGTGCAGAGCAGACTAGAGAAAAAAAACTGGACCTGTTTAACCCCTTAACGACATCGGGCGTAAATTTACGCCCTCGCGCCCTGGTACTTGGCGCATCAGGGCGTAAATTTACACCCGATGTTTCCCCGATCGCTGCGTGTTCACACACAGCGGTCGGGGAAGATGGCCTGCTATAAATCATAGCAGGCCATCTTAGCTTCACGGCACGGGGGGTGGTTAACACCCCCCGTGCTTACGATCGCCGCTATAGGCTGATCAATTCAGATCAGCCAATAGCGGCGATCGGAACCTTTCCGGGTCATCGGCGACCCGATGACCCGGAAAAAAATGGCGGTCGGTGCTGTCCGAGGACGGCACCGACCGCCATTACTGTAAAAAGTAATGGCGATCGGGCCGGTGGCACGGCGATCAGAGTCCCACAGAATAGTAAATACCTGCCCTGGACCCCTCAGCTAGGTAGCCGAGGGGTCCACAGCAGGTATTTGTACATTACTCACCTGTCCCGGGCTCCTGATCGGCGTCTTCCGGGTTCGCGGCATCCTCGTCTTCGTTCGGGTCTTCGGCTTCTTCCGTGACGTCACGTTCGGCTTCTCTCGGCTATTTTCGGCTCCAGCGTCGGCTCTTTCCGTATTTTGCGCTCTGCTGCCCTCTAGCGGCTGATATGTGTAATACACTTATCAGCAGTTACAGGGATGTTCAGAATGTAGAAATTTTTATTTTTTTTTCAAATTTTTTTTTTCTATTTTCCGCACCCTATCGCCGCTGAGTGTTGATCAGCATCGCACGAAAGTGCGCTGCTAATCAGCAACTCCTCCTTTTTGGCGTAGGGTGTTTTTTTTCTATATTCTACTGCCACGGTCTGCTTATAAGTGCCGCACATAAGTGCGGCATTTATCAGCAACTCCTTTGTTGGCGTAGGTTTTTTTTTTATACTTACTGTAAAAAAACACGTAAAAAACACTACATTACACCACACTACATTGAATAAAGTTTGACACTACACCACTACATACCCCATATACCAATCCCCGTATAAAGATGGCCCCCAGGGTGTTTTCGGCGTCAGAGGGATACGTTATTATTACCTCCGACACCGAAACAGCCAGTGAGGATGAATGGGGGGGATCCTTCTTTCCTCCATTCATCCTCATCATCCTCATCATCCAGTGACGTGTCTGGGGGTAGCGTAGCGTACGCTGCCCCCCAGACACGTCTTTTCCGCCAGTACCGTCCCAATAAGAGATGGCGGTATGGTGTGAAATTCTACAAACTGTGTGACAGTACCTCAGGGTACTCTTACAGATTTAGGGTACGTACACACTGCGGAATGGCGAAGGATAACCCTTTGTGCATTCCGCAGCTGGCACCCACCGGCGGACTGATGGAGGCGCGCGTCTCCCCCTGTGTCATAGACTCCATGTTATGCACGGGCGGATTCCATCATCCATCCAAAGAATGAACACGTTGGACGGAGAGCGGAATCCGCCCGTGCATAGAATGGAGTCTATGACACGGACGGAGACGTGTGCCTGCATCAGTCCGCCGGTGGGTGCCAGCTGTGGAATGCACGAAGGATTATCTGTCGCGATTCCGCAGTGTGCATGTACCCTTAGAGTGTATGTAGGAAGGGACACCCGAATGCAGCCCCCAGATGCCCCCTCCCCCCCCATCCTCGGAGTTAGTGGGGAGATCGTTTGGGAACTGATCTTCCCACTGCTGGATAAAGGTCACCACCTGTACGGGGATAACTTTTATACCAGCACCCCCTCTTCCGGTCCCTCGCTGCCCTGTAGCTTGCGGCACGATCCGAACATATCAGAAGTAGTAATAGCGCCCTAATATTTAGCAGCCATGGAGCGGACCCAGCGCTTCTGGATGTGAAGGACCCCGTATCGCACCAGGACAACATTTTCCAGGTGACGTCCCCCACACTGGAAAACAGGAGACCCCAGAAGAAGTGCAGAGTGTGGCGTAACAGGGGGATCAGGAAGGACACCATTTTCCCGTGTGACACCTGTCCTGATCACCCCGGCCTCTGCATACTGGATCGCTCCAAGGCGCACCACACGTCACTGGGGTTCTACATTATCTAAATTCTGTCCCTTTTTCCTATTTCAGGGGTCACGTTGATCCAGGGATTATTCTGATCGCCATTATGGAGTCGGGAAGGAATTTTTCCCCTGTGATGAGGCTACTGTCGTCTGCCTTACGAGGGGTTTTTGCCTTCCTCTGGATCAACACAGATTGAATTTGATGGACACCTGTCATTTCCAACCTTATAAACTAATAATTGGCCTAATACCCCCAAATAAATTAGAATTGTCCCTTTTCCCCAGCTAAGTAGGTATGGCCGCCATTCCCATTAGAGGATGCCATGATGCAATTACAGAGCCTCTGTGCGGCCAGGACAGTAGAAACCCCCCACAAGTGACCCCATTCTGGAAACTACACCCCATAAGGAATCTAACAAGGGGGGCAGCGGGGATATGGCCCCCTGGTGACGGCCACATTTGGGACGTGAAAATGAAAAAAATTGTATTTTTTATTTTCTCGGCACATGTTCTACGTAAGTGCCCGTCACCAGTGGGGTCCATATGCTCACTGCACCCCTTGTTAGATTCCTTATGGGGTGTAGTTTCCAGAATGGGGTCACTTGTCAGGGGTTTCTACTGTCCTGGCAGCACAGGAGCTTTGTAATTGCGACATGGCCTCCATCCTCCATTCCAGCCTCTAAATGGCGCTCTGTCCCTTTGGTGACTTGCCCTGTGCCCATATGGCAAATTATGCCCACATGTGGGGTATTTTCGTACTCAGGGGACACTACCCTACACGTTTTGTGTTCATTTTCTTTTTTAACCCCTTGTGGAAATGGAAAAAAATCAAGGCTAGACCAACATTTAGTGTAATTTTTGTAAAATTTTTACTCTAAATCATTAATCTTGTCATGTTTTTTCTTTTTCACAAGGGGTTAAAAGATAAAAAAAACATTTAATGTGTAGAGCAATTTCCCCTGAGTACGGAAATACCCCACATGTGGACATAAAGCGCCATGCGGGTGCAGGGTAAGCCTCCAAAGGGAAGGAGCGCCATTTGGTTTTTTGAAGGCTGGATTTGGATGGAATGGATTTCGAGGGGCCATGTTGCATTCAAAAGGCCCCTGTGTTGCCAAGACAGTTGAAACCCCCCACAAGTGACCCCATTATGGAAACTGCACCCCTCAGGGAATGTAACAAGGGGTGTAGTGAGCATATGGACCCCACTGGTGACGGACACAAATGTGGAACAATGTGGCGTGAAAATGAAATATTACATTTTTTACACTATAATGTTGGTTTAGCCTTGAATATATCATTTTCACAAGGGGTTAAAAGAGGAGAAAAAAAACAAAATGTGTAGCGCAATTTCCCCCGAGTCCGTAAATACCCCACATGTGGACATAAAGCGCCATGTGGGCGCAGGGCAAGCCTCCGAAGGGAAGGAGCGCCATTTCGTTTTTGAAGGCTGGATTTGGATGGAATGGATTTTGAGGGGCCATGTTGCATTCAAAAGGCCTCTGTGTTGCCAAGACAGTTGAAACCCCCCACAAGTGACCCCATTATGGAAACTACACCCCTCAGGGAATGTAATAAGGGGTGTAGTGAGCATATGGACCCCACTGGTGACGGGCACAAATGTGGAACAATGTGGCGTGAAAATGAAATATTACATTTTTTACACTATAATGTTGGTTTGGCCTTGAATTTATCATTTTCACAAGGGGTTAAAAGAGAAAAAAACACACAATATGTGTAGAGCAATTTCCCCCGAGTCCGTAAATACCCCACATGTGGACATAAAACGCCATGTGGGTGCAGGGCAAGCCTCCGAAGGGAAGGAGCGCCATTTGGATTTTGGAGGTTGGATTTGGCTAGAATGGATGATGAACGCCATGTCGCATTTACAGAGCCCTCGTGCTGCCAAAACACTGGAAACCCCCCACAAGTGACCCCATTCTGGAAACTGCACCCCTCAAGGAATCTATCAAGGGGGGCAGCAGGGATATGGACCCCTTGATGACGGGCACATTTGTGCCGTGAAAGTGAAAAAATGAAATTTTTCCCTTTCACGTCACATTGTTCCACATTTGTGCCCGTCACCAGTGGGGTCCATATGCTCACTGCACCCCTTGTTAGATTCCTTGAGGGGTGTAGTTTCCAGAATGGAATCACTTGTGGGGGGTTTCCAGTGTCTTGGCAGCACAAGGGCTCTGTAAATGCGACATGGCCCTTGAAATCCTTTTCAGTGAAATTCAGCTTCCAAAAGCCAATTGGCGCTCCTTCCCTTTGGAGGCTCGTCCTGCGCCCCCTTGGCACTCTATCGCCACATGTGGGGTATTTCTGTACTCGGGAGAAACTGCGCTACACATTTTTTGTCTTTTTTTGCCTCTTATCCCTTTAAGAAAATGAAAAATTGAAGGCTAGAACAACGTTTTAGTGTAAAAAATAAATATTGGATTACAATAAAATCTCTGCACAGAAAATTAAAATTTTCAAATTCCTTACACACTTAGCTTTTATTTCTGTGACTCCCCTAAAGGGTTAAAACACTTTCTGGATGTGCTTTTGCAGAGTTTGGGGGGTGCAGTTTCTGAAATGGGGTGCTTTGTGGGGCTTTCTAACATACAGGCCCCTCAAATACACTTTAAATCTGAACAGGTCCCTAAAAATTTCTGATTTTGAAATTTTACTGAAAATTTGGAAATTTGCTGCTAATGTTTTAAGCTTCCTATCGTCTAAAAAAAATGAAAGATAGTTTAATAAATGCCGCCAACATAAAGTAGACATGTTGCTAATGCTATTTAATATATAATTTATGTGGTATAACCACTTTCTGTATACGCAAAGAAGTTTCAAAGTTGGAAAAATGCATTTTTTCACATTTTTTGGGTTTTTTTCATAAAGATTTGTTATGAGTATCGACTCCAATTTACCAGAAATGTAAAGTACAATATGTCACGAGAAAAAAATCTCAGAATCAGCCGGATAGGTAAAAGCATCCCGAAGTTATTAATGACTAAAGTGACACTGGTCATATTCATAAAATTTGTCTCTGTCATTAAGGCCATTTCAGGCTCTGTCCTTAAGGGGTTAAAGGGGTTGGCCACTTTATAGTAAAATTGGTCAGCACAAAGTATTAGTAAGTGTGCTCACTGTATATACTGACAGCAGCTCCCTGTGTACCTCATAGAGCTAATATCAAGCTCCCCTTCACCAGGCTGTGCTGTGCTGCCCTGCTCTGTTTTGTTTCAGTCCACAAAATGGCTGACATGGAGGAGCATGTGACCATGCTCTGTCCCCTGTGTCCTCCATAGACATATACAGGCTCAGTGGCGGACACAGGGGGGCGGGGCATGGTCACATGATCCTCCATGTAAGCAATCTTATGGACCAAAACACCACAGAGCAGGGCAGCCCAGCCTGGAGGAGGGGAGTCTGATATTATATCTATGAGGTACACAGGGAGCTGCTGTCAGTATATACAGTGAGTACACTTACTAATACTGTACACTGAGCAATTTTACTATAAAGTGGCCAACCCCTTTAAGCAGCTATGGTACTAGCTATCTATGCACTGCAGCAATGCACACCACACAATTGCACAAAAACAATATATCAGTCACTCCAATCCCACAGAATCACCAACAACTCCTTTTTCAACTCCACTTATTATCAACCACTTGTCAGCAACCACAGCAGTGAGCATTGTGTGAATATCAGGCAGTGCATGCTTAGAATGGTATATACTGCTTGATAAAAGGGACCATTCCAGTCCAGAAATATGTTGATTGTACATTTAACACTAAAGTGGTTGGCCACTTTATAGTAAAATTGTTCAGTGTACATTATAAGCAACTATATGGAAAAATAGAAAATATAAAGAACACTCACCAATAAATGTCTTTCATATACGTTTGCAAAATCCTTCATCTCATGCTGGGATTTTTTTTTAGCACCATAGTAGTGCTGGTTGCTGTTTCTCCTTTTTTGATGGTTATAAGTAACTGTACTCACCATGTCCCGCCCACCAATGTCCACCACTGGGCCTGTATATGCCTATGGGGGGGGGGGGGGGGAGACAGAGGGCAGGTCATGGTCACAAGCTCCTTCATGTTGGCCATCTTATGGACAGGATCACCACAGAGAAGGGTAGAACAGCCTGGAGGAGGCATCTGGTTTTACTTCTATGAGGTACATAGGGAGCTGCTGTCAGTAAAGGAGGATTCCATTTTACTAGAGGTGAGTAAATTTACAAGAACAATGAAGCAAATCTCTGTTAACTCGGCACTCCACTCAGACTGCTTCCATTCCATTTAAGGCACTGCCATTCCTTCCCAGGTGCTGGGAAAAGCTGGGTCTAGTCCTGGGAAAATGGACTGGAAAGTTTGGTTCATTAAAACCATATAGGTCTCTATACACCTATGCAAGGTCCTTAATATGATCTGGTGAAATATGGGTACAATATGCCCAACTGAAACTATTCTATGACTCAACTCTCAAAAATAAGTGGAAGAAAACAAGCTTAAAGTTTTAACTCACATTTGTTTATACTAACATCAAATTCTAAAAATACAATTGACTTTATTTAGTTTCACAGTAAAATGATACTAAGGAGCAGTTCTAGGAGAAATAGTGTCTGTTTAAAAGTAGGATTCCAGAGCACTGTGATACAGTTGTTATGGGTTAAGAATCTAGAAGCTGTCAGAATGGCTAATGAGAAGCTGGATGGAGGATGCTAGTGGAAATTTCCAGGACTAGTGTCAGCATCTCAGACAGTGGAAATTTCCACTGTCAGGGCCTGCCAAGCATCCTCTGCTGGAATTAGCAGCACAATGCACAGGTTGCAAAACACAGGAGGGAGGCTGGCATTGCAATACTTATCTCTCTAATTCCACATTCACAAACCACTAATCCCTGAAACACAGGTTATATTTTTAACAACTTGAAATTCTTCACATACACTTTAAAGGAGAAGTCCGGCCAAAATTATTTTTTTGATATATTACTTATAGAAAGTTATACAAATTTCTAATGTACATTAATTATGGGAAATGCACATATAGGGCTATTTCCCTTAATTTAGTAGATCACGGAGTGTTAGAATTCTCTCAGAAACAGTGACGTCACGATGAAGGGTGTAATTCCTATGGATTGTCCAGCAGGGGGCGCTTTATATGTAAACGTTTATGGGACTTTATTGTGTCTATGGATGTCTATGTAAACTAATGTAATGTTATGTACAGTGTGCTTTATTGAATGAACACATTTATGGAATACTTTATGGAAAAGTGTCCTTGCTCCCCAAAGTATTCCATATATGTATTTAATCAGTACATTTGCAGGGCACCGAGCAGGGAGGGAGAGATTAGCAGGGAGGGAGAGATGTTCTGGTGCATCTACCTCCCCCCTCCCTCCCTGCTCGGTGCTGCCGTCGCCACCTATACGCAGTACTATTCCCCCCATCATCTGCTCATAGTGTGATCAGATGATGAGGGAATAGTACAAGGGCCAATCATCATTAGTACGCCCGCCGATCCGCCGCACTGAGATGCATACACTGAACTACTACTCCCATCACCTGCTCATAGTATGAGCAGGTGATGAGTAGTAGCTGGGTTATGCCTATCACTTGCCTGATGCCGCCGCTGATGCCCCCCTGCGCTCGCCCCTCCTTCTCCCTGCCTGGCCCAGTGCTTCCTGGTGTCTGCACTGACTATCCTTTCCCACACGTGGTGGCCGGGGACACCAGGAAGCACCGGGAGCCGGTATGTGAGAGCGATGGCCAGGCGGGGAGTCAGCCGGGATAGGGGGAAGTTTGCCGGACCCGGAAGAAGGAGGAGGGGGGAGCGCAGGGGGCATAATCGTTCCTGTGTGATGAGCGGCTCCCCCTACACCTGGCGGCATCAGGCAAGTGATAGGCATAACCCAGCTACTACTCCCATCATCTGCTCATACTATGAGCAGGTGATGGGAGTAGTATTTCAGTGTATATAGCGGGCGTATCAATGATGGAGATCGGCCCTGGTACTATTCCCCCATCATCTGCTCACACTATGAGCAGATGATGGGGGGAATAGTACTGCGTATGGGTGGCGGCGGCAGCGCCAAGCAGGGAGGGAAGGGGGAGGTAGATGCACCGGCATATCTCTCCCTCCCTGCTCGGTGCCCTGCAAATGTACTGATTGAATACATATATGGAATATTTTGGGGAGCAAGGAAACTTGCTCCCCAAAGTATTCCATAGATGTATTCATTCAATAAAGCACACTGTACATAACATTACTTTAGTTTACATAGACATCCATAGACACAATAAAGTCCCGTAGAGAATTATAACACTCCATGATCTACTAAATTAAGGGAAATAGCCCTATATGTGCATTTCCCATAATTAATGTACATTAGAAATTTGTATAACTTTCCATAAGTAACATATCAAAAAATTATTTTGGCCAGACTTCTTTAATATTAGACTTACACAAATCTAGCCTGCATCAGGGAATTCATCCGTGACCTTAGGCTCAATAAGGAAAGGCTGTTACTATTTTAGGTAAACTAAATGGTTTTTAGGGACGTTAAAATATATATATAAACTTTGATTTGCATAGAACATAAAAAACACACTCCTTTTGATCCCCACCCCCTAGGCACTAGTTGTACAATATTTGTACAATCTTATGACTGCATGTTATAGGGCAGGAGGAGGTAAGCAAATTTGAATACATTTGTGGGGGAGAAATAAGTTGACAGCACCATATGGGGGCTTTTTTTTTTTTGAAGTACCCGTTGTACTTTTATGTTGTTAAAAAAAAAATAAAAGCATTCAAGGTATAGTGGAACCAATGTCTTATGTATGTATTAGACTTGGGTAAAAAAGAAAAAAAGAATCTACAAGCTATAAGGGTTAAAGGAGACCTTTCACCCCGGCGCCCGGGGCAGAGCCCGTCCGACCCCCGCATACTTACCCCTTCCTGCAAATCCCGCTCCAGAAGCCGGTCCCACCGCGGAGAAATTGCCGCCCGACAGTCTGCACGCGGTATGTAAATGACCAGAGATGATTCAGACGTTCATAGGAAATCACTAGAGCAGTGATTTCCTATGGACGTTGGGACTTATCTCTGGTCATTTACATATAGCACGTGCAGTCTGTCGGGCAGCAATTTCTCTGCGGCGTGACCGGCTTCTGGAGCAGGACAGTATCGGGGGCTCTACCCAGGGGTTGGGCGCCAGGGTGAAAGGTCTCCTCTAAAGGGGTATCCCCAGATCATCAGCCAGCAGCTATTCTGACAGAGGAAACAAGTGCAAGACTTGTGAATGAGTGTCTTAGACACAGGATTGGGCCCACTCTCTCCTGGAGGCCACCTGAGTTATTCATCTAAGTCCAATGTAGGCCAGTCCAAGCTTGTATTTCTGCCAGCATCGATATAACACAATGCTACCAGATTAGACTGCTTGGTCAACTCTATTCCTTTTAATGTCTACGCTGACAGTCTAAAGGCCCTATTCCACGGGCTGTCCAGAAGAGCCAACGAGCGATCTCAGCGCTCGTTTTCTCCTCGTTCCCGCTCGCTGCTGCCGCTATTCAACGCGGCTGCAGCGAGTGGGTGAGTGCGGGAGGGGCGGCGGGGAGCTGCGGGGGGGGGGGGCTGCCTGGGTGATCGCTGATTGTCCGGGCAGCCCATGGGATAAAGCAGCGTCTGCTGCCGACGCTCCTATTCAACGAAGCGACGGCAGAGGATCGCTGCTATAATCAGTCGTTTGTTTTTCAACATGTTGAAAAACAAGCGACTGCAACGATCAGCCGACATGAACGATGTCGGCTGATCGTTGCACTCTATTCCACGGGACGATTATCGTCCGTAGCGGCCGATATCGGCCGAATACGGACGATAATCGTTCCGTGGAATAGGGCCTTAAGTCTGAGCATTGTTAGTGGGTTGTATCTAGTACTGCAGCTAAAACCCAAATCAAGGGAATTAGTGCCCTTTTATACAGGCTGATAGGGCAAATGAGTGTTCCTTGGAACCAGCAATCAGCTGATTGCAATGACTGCTTGGTATTATCATTGGGTACACATCGCCCTGTGTAAACAGGATGCCCCAGTGAAACTACTTATGAGTATGGCACAGCATCTATTTTATGAGGCCTGTTTAGAAGTGGACCTTTAAATTGTTTTATCTTCTACAATGAGTTTAGGAAAGTAATGTAACCCACCATAGGTGTTGCTCCGTAAAGAAAACTAAAGACAACCTGTGAGATATTATAGAACTACACTAATAAGCAACTGTCAGAGACTCTTGGTTCTCTACTTTTCTTCTACTAGAAACTGCTCCTATAATGGATTACATTATTTTCCAGTAGACACACATTCTTAGATGGTAATTTTCCAATTTAACCCTTTGAGGACCAGGCCCAAAATGACCCAGTGGACCGCGCAAATTTTGATCTTTGCGCTTTCGTTTTTCCCTCCTCCCCTTCTAAGAGCTCTAGCACTTTCAGTTTTCTATCTACAGGGCCATGTAATGGCTTGTTTGTTACAGGAATAGGTGTACTTTGTAATGGAGTCTTTCATTTTACCATAACATGTATGACGGAATCCCAAATACATTTATGAAGATATAAATAGGTGAAATCGTAAAAAAGAATGCAATATGGTAACGTTTGGGGGGGTTCCTGTGTCTACGTAATGCACTATATGGTAAAAGCGACATTATACTATTATTTTATAGGTCAGTCCGAACACAACCATATGCAGGTTACACAGATTCTCTAATGTTATATATATATTTTTTAATGAAATCCTTTTTTTTTTGGCAATATTAATAAATTGGGCCTATTGTGACGCTTAAAAAAGTTTTTTTTTTTTACCTATGGGGCTGTATGGGGTGTCATTTTTTCCGCCATGATCTCTAGTTTTTAATACCATATTTGTGAAGATGGGACGTTTTGATCACTTTTTATAAATTTTTTTATATATAACGTAACATAAAATCTGTAATCCGCGCACTGACGCGCAATGACGCTTGTTACATTTTAATATATCGGACAATTACGCACGCTACGGTATATTATATGTTTTTTTATTTTTATATGTTTTATTTATATAATGGGAAATGGGGGTGATTTCAACTTTTATTGGGGGAGGGGTTTTGGGGTTGTGTGTTAGTGATTTTAACATTTTTTATGCATGTTAAAGGACAACTCCGGCGAAAATTTTTTTTGGCTTATTTAACACACATTACAAAGTTATATAACTTTGTAATGTGGTTAAATACCCGGTCTGGCCCCCTTCCCCCACTTTCCGACCCCCCACCCCGGAAGTTAAAGAATATATACATTACCTATTACGGTCGTCACGGTCCTCTTCTCTGGTGTCGAGTGACGTCAGAGCTAGGGGGCGGTCCGGGTCTTCTTCCTCTTCGGCGTCTTCATTGAGAGTGAACGGGAGAGAAAAGGCTGCTGGTGCACATGCGCACCAGCAGTCTTTTCATTGGCTGGAGCGCATCACATGGCTTCCAGCTTGCTCAGCCCTGATTGGCTGAGCTTGCTGGAAGCCATGTGATGCGCTCCAGCCAATGAAAAGGCTGCCGGTGCGCAAGCGCGCTGGCAGCCTTTTCTCTCTCATGGACCCGGAAGCAGGAGACATCGCTGGACAGCGGACGCAGGTGACGGTGAGGCGGACGGCGGGCGAATGGAGTGGCGATCGTCACCGGAGGGATGGTGAGTAGTGTGTCTGTGGTTTTTTTTTTGGGGGGGGGGGGGTCCCGCCGGAGTTGTCCTTTAAGGCCCTTTTGGGGGACTTATACATTCGTTACTTTTATTATTCACACTGATCACTGCTATGCCATAGGCATAGCACTGATCAGTGTTGTCGGCGCTCTGCTCATTGAGCCTGCCTGTGCAGGCTCAGTGAACCGAGCGCCGATTGGACCGCACAAAGGCAGGAGAGAGACCTCTGGTGGTCCGTTTTAACGATCGGGACCCCCGCAGTCACACTGCGGGGGTCACGATCGGTAAGTGACAGGGGACTCCCCCTGTCACTTACACTTAAACGCAGCGGCGTTTTTAAGGGGTTAATGTTACGCTGCAGCGTGTCATTAACGGTGAGGTGCCGGCTGCTGATTGCAGCTGTCCCCCACCTGTTATGACGTACGTACCAGTACGTCCTAGGTTGTCTAGGGGTTAAATACAGTAGCAGAAACAGCATGTGTGAACTAACTAATTCAGAAGTGATTCACAAATCTTCATTATACTTCTGTTCATTTCAATCTATATTACATTATACTTCTGTTCATTTCAATCTATATTACAAACAAATCAAAACCATACAGGAGTTAATCAGTATAGAATACTAGACTTATTTTTGAGTGTTAACCTACTCGTACAATGTGTTCACGTCACAAAATTAGGGCAAGAGATTAAGCATTAATACACTATATATCCCGGATTAGGAGTACAGCACCAAAGCTAGATTATATGATTTGATAGGCACATGCACATTTCAGTATAAGACCCAACATGACGAGGCAGATCTAAGTATTGCCTAAAACCATAACATGATATGAAGGTATTGCTTTCCTGCTGAAAGGCAGATGAGATAGATACAATCAAACAGAGGCCAGTCGGTCCATTGCAGAGGTGCCAGTAGGTTATGTTACATGGAATTTTTTTTTTCACTCCCCCTCACGAGAAGAGAAGCAAAGAGATTACAGCAGTGTTTACTATTATAGGAGACCAATAAATAAGGAATTGTGATGTGTCACTGATAACCTTGAATATGCTGGGACAAAATATATCCACCTGGACAGGACACCATCTTCACCTATGTATGTTTTGATTTGTCGCTCTTTGCTTTTATTCATAATCCTTAGGTAATGTTTATTGTTAGGTCTGAATGGAAAAAGAGATTATATATATATATATATATATATATATATATATATATATATATATATATATATATATATATATATATATATATATATATATATATATATACACACACACACATAGATATATGTATACACACACACACACATATGTATACACACACACACACACATATGTATACACATAGATAGATATATATATTATATATATATATATCTATCTATCTCCTGTTAAAGAAATTCTCTGCTTTGTAAAAGTAAACATAAGAGGAGATGCAATCACATTCAACAGCCTGGCATAGGCTGAATAGATATGCAAGAAAGAAGGACATATTACCAACAGGCACATTGCCAAACCTTTTCAATAGGTTCTCACTCCCTCAAGCTTGACAGAGAGGCTTGAATATCCTGTATCCCAGATCTATTCAAGCCATGGTCTTTATTTTTCAGTCTGCTACACAACTTGCAAATTATCTCTTGTTAAAGGAAAAAAGAAGCCAACTAGTGCAAGGCTCCTGTAATCTAAAAGAACTGACACAGAAGCCTCAGCACATGTCTAAGGGAACATGATCGGTTTTCATATGCCTGTCAACATAAAAACAGCAAATCTGACGATCAAAAAGTGACAGATTACCTACAAAACGTACCCACTTCCTTTAACCAAACCTGCAAGATCTTTTACAAACGGGTTCTATGTGGAATGTCTTTTTTCCCCACTTGAAACAAAGGCCTGATACTAAACCTAGAAGAGGCAGTGTCAACGTCATGAGCTGTGCTCTGTATTCCAGCCTCATGCAAATAAATGCACACACAAACATAGAAAATTGAAAACAGTGGAACTTTTTCTTACTTCTTAAAACATGCCAGCAAAGCTCCCACTTGGTGCTCCTACAGAACGCATGAGTTTCAATACATTTATGCTTCTGTATTAGGGTAGCTTCACACGTACCAGATCCGCATCAGATTTCACAATGCGAGTTTGCAGCGAAATCTGCTGCGGATCCTGTAGTGTGAAGCTGAAAGCTCCCATACACGCTGACCCTTTAACCCCCCCCGCCCGCAGCCCCGAGCATACATTACCTGCTTGGCGCCGCATCTGTGTGAAGCTCCCGGCTCCTCTTGCTCCTCATCAGCCAAGCAATGCACGGCAGCACTGATTGGCTGATGAGGAGCGAGGAAGTTGGGAGCGTCACACACAGGCACGGCGCCGAGCAGGTAATCTATGCTCAGGGCTGCGGGCGGCCGGTGGGGAGGGGGTTAAAGAGGCTGGGTCCCATACATGCAGCGTATGGGACCAATTCAGCTTAAGGGTGCCTTCACACCTACCGTATCGCATTAGAAAATCCGCTGCGGATCTGCAGCAGATTTAACTAAATGAATGAACACAACATCAAATCCGCACTTACAAATCTGCTGCGGATCCGCAGCGGATTTGACAGTGCGTATTTAATGCTGTGTTCATTCATTTAGTTAAATCTGCTGCGGATCCGCAGTGGATTTTCTACTGCGATACGGTAGGTGTGAAGGCACCCTAACACTACAGGATCAGCAGCGGATTTCACTGCAAACTCGCAGCGTGAAATCCGCTGCGGATCCGGTACGTGTGACGCTACCCTTATGGTCATAAATACTGGTCTGATCGCATACCTAAAGACAGCTGTCAGATTGGTTCAGCAGACAGGCTTGCAGAAGTAATATGCCATGTCTAAAATAACATTGCAATATTACACAGCACCACTCATATACTCTAAAGCAGCGCTTTAGAGGCGCGGGTCACAGGTTGGTGAGGCGCAGGACTGTAGCCAAAGAGCAGGCTGTGAGCAGTGGGGCAGCGTCATACTTGTAAGCTCTGACTGATGCCCGCCCGGCTCTGTTAAGAGTCCGCATCACTGTTCCTCCGTGCATATTCATGTAAGCACACTCTCGGGCCGGCGGCTGCACTTCCTGACCGGCCTGAGAGTGCACACATGAATATGCACGGAGGAACGGAGGCCTGACAGCTGGGAGCTTCCCTGAGAAGAGGGGGGATTTGTTAAGGTAGCCTGAACCTCGGCCAGCAGTAAAGGTTAATCTTCCTGGTGGCCGAGGTTCAGGATGTCTGTTCCACCTTAAAGAGTCACTGTCGTATTTTTTTTTTCAGAAAAAAATTGTCCAGGCGATTTTAAGAAACTTTGTAATTGGGTTTATTAGCCAAATCTGCCATTATCTGCATGTAAAAAGCCTTTTCCCAGGTCCCCCCCCCCCCCTCCTTCCTCTTTTTCATCCACTCCAAAAAATCTGAAAATTGTGACTTGTTGCACGAGTCGTACCCTGTCTGCTCTAGGGAGAGGGGAGGGTGGAGGAGGAAGGAGGGAGTTAGCCGGCAGCAGATAACAGAGGATTACAGGCTGGGTGACAGCTGTAATCTGAGCTCAGACAGGTCACTGGTGATGGTCAGAAGAGATAATTTGAGGGATTTGTAGATTAACTCTTTGTTGTCCTGTTTTGGTCTTTTCTTTAGCTCTCTCCATAGGAGAACAATGAAGACAGGGGGGAGAGCTTCAAACTGCTTTTCATGATAAAAATGCATTTTTCGGATAATAAACCCAATTACAAAGTTTCTTAAAATCGCCAGGACTATTGATTTCTGCAAAAAAAAATTTCACGACACGACTTTAAGCTCTCAAATTCCCCCTCCCCTCAGCTCTGACAAGCCTCAAGCTTCTCAGGTTCGGTGGTGAGAGCAGGGGATGTGTGCAGACACACACACCTCACACATCCCTGCCCCCTGCCCCCTGCTTCCACATCCCTGCCCTCTGCCCACATCCCTGCCCTCTGCTGTCTGCTTCCACATCCCTGCCCTCTGCCCCCACATCTCTGCCCTCTGCTCCCTGCCCCCACATCCCTGACCCTGATAATCTTAAAAGATTATCAGGGTCAGGGATGTGGGGGAAGGGCTTCACTTCTGGCTTCGGCGTCCACCAATGGTGAGGCCCGAGCAACACTGTGGTTTGGTTGGTGAGGCTCGAACTGAAAAAGTTTGAGAAGCACTGCTCTAAAGTATATAAATGGTTGTTTGGGGAGGATGAAATATAGAATAGAATGGGAAATGTTAGAAACATTACTGTATTGATTCAGATGTAGATTATTAATAAATTACCTGCCATAGCAAACAAGAGAAAGCAAATAATATCTTACAGAATATTTGTGCAAGAGGTTTGCAAATATTTAAAAGGTAATGTGTCATGTTAGCCATAGTTTATAACAACTTTTGGTGTTTTTTTTTTTTTGGGGGGGGGGGGGGGGGGGGGATGCTTGACTTTTTTTTTCTAGCACAAATTTTACCATCTTTATGTTAACCCTTTCCCCAGTCAGCGATTTTTAACTTGTTTATAATTTTGAGAGTCTTAACTTTTTCCATATACAGAGCTGTAAGGCGGCTTGTTTTTTTACGGGACTAGAGCTTTTTATGTCCTGCAAAACAGAAAAAAAAATAATTGTGGGGTGAAAACAGAAACCAAACTAGCAGTTCTCCCAAATTCAAAAGACTTTGCAGTACAAATGATATGTTATCTTAGGGCTATGTTCACACACTAAAATTACGAACGCCATTTTAATTTAAAATAAAGACCATTGTATTGGGTCTTTAAAAAAGCCACACCCTAAAGGGTGTGAATAAGCGGCCACGGCAACTTGAAAAATGTGCTCAGTGGTCGTCAATGCAATGACAGGAACTAAAGTATGTTAAACATTCATTATTTGATTCTCAAAATAACAGCTATGGTTTCAGACTTATAATACAACTACACTGATCTCTTATAATGATCAGTGTAGTAAACATTATACAGCACTGATTGATTAGCTCAGTGTTGTATTGCTCTGGGCTGCTGCAGCCCAGATCTATGGATTACCAAGCCAGGATCGGCACCAGTGCAACATTGAGGCCCAGCAAGGTAAGATGAAGGGATTTCCCCCCCACCAGGGATTCCCCCCCCCACACACACACAAAAGACACCAGGGATGGCTATTTGGAGCCATTTAAATGCAGCTGTCAGTCTTGACAGCTGCATTTAACCCCTTAAGGACCGCGGGCGTTTATTCACGCCCTGCAGTGGTTAAGGGAGTTCAGAGCGGGGCCGCGCGGCGACCCCGCTCTGAACCGCCGCGGTACCGCATGTACCAGGACCGTGACTATTAGCAAAAGAGGAGCCTGTGGAGCCTCATTGAAGAGTCTCAAAACACAGGACTAGCCAGATATCCCTCCGGGAAGGACCCAGCCAAGGGGCAGCTCCTGTTAGGAAACCACCAAAACCACCATATTAAGTGGCCCTATAAGTCAATGTAATGACAAGGGATAAACCAAGGCTAGGTTACCATCCACATACAGCTGTTTCGGGGTGTTGCCCCTCATCAGTGTGGAGCAGGATTATGGCTAGGTGGGAGCAATGCCTAGTAGAGCCATAAGAATAAGAGAAACAGATGGCTGAACTCAGGGAGACCAGCCAAACGACAACACTGCGGGCTGCTAGTGAAAGCGCATTGAGCGCTTTCACTAGCAGCCGGCAGTGTTGTTATTTGGCTGGTCTCCCTGAGTTCAGCAATCTGTTTCTCTTTCCGCGACTATTAGCGGCCATGGTCAGATTGGGGGCCCGCTAAACAGATGCAGCTGTCAAAGTTGACAGCTGCAGCTGATTACTAGTTGCAGCCGATCCCTGGTGTGTGTCTCTCCCAGCAGCCGGAAGCAATCCAGTGCCTATCTCATTGATCTATGCTGTATAACTTCACAGCATAGATCTCAATGAGAGATCAAAGTGCTTATACTAGAAGTCCCCCAGGGGGCTTCTAGTATTAGTAAAAAAAAGTGTTATTAATAAAAAGCCCACTCCTCTGATAAAAGTTTAAATCACCCCCCTTTTCCCATGTTATAAATAAATAAATATAACATATTTGATATCGCCGCATGCGTAATCGCCCGAACTATTAATTTATCACATTCCCAATTTCGCACGGTAAACTGCATAAGTGCAGATAGAAAGTACATATAATGGCGCAAAAAAGGACACCTCACACAGCCCCATAGACCAAAGGATAAAAGCGCTATAAGCATGGGAATGGAGCGATTTTAAGGAACATATTTTTGTTAACAATAGTTTGAATTTTTTTACAAGCCATTACATAATAGAAAAGTTATACATGTTACATATCGTTGTAATCGTAACGACTTGATGGACA
Organism: Dendropsophus ebraccatus; assembly: GCF_027789765.1. Taxonomy (NCBI): domain Eukaryota; kingdom Metazoa; phylum Chordata; class Amphibia; order Anura; family Hylidae; genus Dendropsophus; species Dendropsophus ebraccatus. Next base: position 109,966,620 of record NC_091456.1, on the reverse strand, counting down.
TATATAACAAAATCAGTTTTACCCCAAGGGGCAAACGGCGTGAAAACAAATACCCCCCAAATAAACAGAATGTGTTTTTTTCTCCAATTTCACCACACATTTCTTTTTTTCTGCTTTTGCCTGTCATTGCGAAGTACAATTAGTGGCACAAAAAATAAGGGCTCATGTGGGTTTCTAGGTGAAAAATTGCAAGTGCTATGGCCTTTAAAAGCACAAGGAGGAAAAAACGAAAACCGCAAAAAATTGGCCTGGTCCTTAAGGGGTTAAATGGCTAATTAGCGGGTGCGGCAAAAAAAATAAAAAAATAAAAAGTGATCAAAAATGTCTGATCTACATAAATAGGATAAATAAAAAAAATAACAAAAACTAGAGATCATGGCACAAAAAAAGGCCATCCCATACAGCTCCGTAGGAAAAAATAAAACTGTTAGAAGAGTCACAATAGAGCAATTTTAACCCCTTGCCTCCACAACCTGTTTTGGCCTTAAAGGGGTTATCCAGAGAAAATATTTTTCTTTCAAATCAACTGATATGAGAAAGTTATATAAAATTTGTAATTTACTTCTGTTAAAGCAACTCTGTACCCACAATCTGACCCCCCCACCCAAACCGCTTGTACCTTCGGATAGCTGCTTTTAACACAAGATCTGTCCTGGGGTCCGTTCAGCAGATGATGCAGTTAATGTCATAAAAAAACTTTTAAACTGGCAGCCCTGTGCCCTTTGGCCGTGGCTTTCATTGTGTATGCATTAGGCTGGCACAACCTCTCTGTCCCTCCTCCCCACCCTCCTCATCATTAGGAATGCTCCAGGCAGATTGCCTCCTATTCATCAGCTGTGAGAGGACGGCACATGGGCTGGATCGTTAAGGCACTTGTGTAGTTTTCACTGCAGGGGAATAGGAAAAATGGTTAAGAGGGTGGGGAGGAGGGACGTAGAGGTAGTGCCAGTCTAATGTATACACAAACTAAGCCTTGGGCTGCCAGTTTAAAAGTTGTTTTTTTACGTCAATAACTGCAGCACCTGCTGAACGGACCACAGGACAAATCTTGGATGAAAAGCAGCTATCCAAAAGGTACAAGTGGTTTGGGGGGGAGGGGGGTGGGGTCAGAATGTGGGTACAGAGTCACTTTAAAAAATGTCAAGTCTTCCCATAGAAAACCTTTTCTGCTCTGGACATTTCCTGTCTCGGCCAGAGATGTCAGTAGAGAGCACCGTTTCAGACTGAAAATAACACATTTCCTGCAGGACATATAGTAGCCAAGTAGTATGGGAAGACTTGAGATTTTTTTAATAGAAGTAAATTATAAATCTATATAACTTTCTGATATCAGTTGATTTGGGGGGAAAAAAGGTTTTAGCTGGACAACCCCTTTAACCCTTAAAGGACCGGGCCAATTTAAATTTTTGTGTTTTTCCCTCCTTGTGCTTAAAAGGCCATAGCACTTTTTCAACTAGAAACCCACATGACCCCTTATTTTTTGCGCCACTAATTGTACTTTGCAATGACAGGCTGAATTTTTGCATAAAGTGCACTGCGAAACCAGAAAAAAAAATTCAAAGTGTCGTTATGATTACAACGATATGTAACATGTATAACTTTCGTTGTATCTGATGGCCTGTAAAAAATTCAAACCATTGTTAACAAATATATGTTCCTAAAAACTGTAATTTTTGGCGCCATCAATGTTCTATCGATACCTTGATTGCGCATATGCGACTTTTTGATCGCTTTTTATTACAATTTTTCTGGATTTGATGCGACCAAAAATGCACAATTTTGCACTTTGGGATTTTTTTGCGCTTACCCCATTTATCGTGCGAGATCAGGAATTTGATTAATTAATTGTTTGGGCGATTACGCACGGGGAGATACCAAACATTTTTAATTATTTATTTTTATTTATAACATGGGAAAAGGGGGGTGATTCAAACTTTTATTAGGGGAGGGGGCTTTTTTATTAACAATAACACTTTTATTTGTACTTTTACACTTATACTAGAAGCCTTCCTGGGGGGCCTTCTAGAATAAGTGCACTGATCTCTCATACAGATCTATGCTGAGATAGGCACATCGATTGCTTCCGGCTGCTGCAGCCGGAAGCAATCGAGTGCTGAGTCGGGATCAGCGCCATTACGGCGCTGACCCTGGACGGGGTAAGATGTGTGGATCGCTCCTCCGGGACGTTGTCCTCCCCACTAGACACCAGGGAAAGGCTGCATCAAGTATTTGGATGCAGCTGTCAACCGTGCCCGCTAATAGCCGCGGTCCCGGGCTACAAGCGGCACCCGGGAACGTGGCCCCACTCTGAACGCATGGAGGCGGCCCTGGACGTACGGGTATGTCCAGGGTCACCTAGGGGTTAATGCCTAGGGCATATTTTTCAAATCTGACCTGTTTCACTTTATGTTGTAATAACTCTGCAATGCCTTTAACTATCGCAGTTATTCTGAGATTTTTTCATGACATATTCCTCTTTATGTTTGTGGTATACTTTGGTTGATACAGTTTTTTTTCTAAAGAAACACATTAGAAAAATTTACATTTCTCTATATTCAAAATTCTTTTTCTAAAAAAAGATAGTCATGCCACTTGAACTAATCATTACTGCAACATCTACAACAGGTCTACTTTATGTTGACGTCATTTGGTAAAAGCCCTTATACTTTTTACAGGGTTTTGAAATTTTGCAGCAAATTTTTAGGTAAATGTAAAATTTTTTATTTTTATTAGGGACCAGTTCAGTAGAATTGTGGGGCCCGTATGTGAGCTACCCCCATAAATCCCTCCAGTGTAAAAACGGCACCCCTCAAAGTATTCAAAGTAACATTTCATTAGTTTATTAACCCTTAAGATATTTCGCAGAAATCTTAAAATTTCATTTTTCTAGGAGTTATTGCATTTTAATCCATGCTTTTTTATCTTTTTCTTAGCTTTTAATATTTTATTAAATATATTTTGGTAACCTTATTTTTATAAATAAATCAGGCAGGATAATTAATAAAAGGTGTTAATATATAGGGTCAATACAGATGTGGCAATACCAAACGTGTATTTTATTTATAGGAGATCATTTATAATGGGGAATGTATATATTTGTGTATTTGTGTGGAGAGATTTTTTTACTTTTATTTTTCAGGTGATCCCATATATAATACAATACAGTACAGATCAATCTGTGCTGTAATGCATTATAACTGTATAAGCTGTCAGTTTCTCTCTGACAGCTCATACCTACGATCAGGCCAGTTTCTCACTGCCAGCTCATACATATGATCCGGCCAGCAACCCAGACGAACTGGTCAGCATCTGGATTGCTATGGTTACCCTCCTCCCTGCATCACAGCGTCTATGGGGTTAACTGGCTTCTCTCCAGACAGTGGTGGCGGGAGGAGGCAATGTGCAGCAGCCTCCCCCACTGCTGGATCGCGGCTAGGGACAGCATGACGTCCAGGAATGTCTTAATGCAGTAACTCACTGCTTTTTATCACGTCCTGGAGGTCATGTAAAAAAAAAAAAAAAAAAAAAAAAAAAAGGAAAACAAGTTGTCAAAACATGCATATGGACTCGCGTATAAAATTATGTCAGGCCCCCTTCACACGTCCGGAAAAACCATCCGGATTTCCTATCAGGAAATCCGGACGGATTTCCGGACCCATAGACTTTAATTGGTCACGGACACCCTTCCGGATTTTTCCGGAAGGGTGTCCGTTCCGGAAAATATATCCGGAAAAAATAGGACATGTCCTATTTTTGTCCGGAATTCCGTCCCGGACGCCCCCATAGAAGGCTATGGGGGCGCCGGAATCACGGGCACTTTCCTGATGTACATCAGGAAAGTGCCCGTGATTCCGGATGATTGACAGCCCGCCGGCACCCCCGCTGCCCGAACGCCGCACCGCCACCACCCAAGGGATCCCTGCACCCGGACATCAGCTGCTGTCGCCCGGTAGCGCCGCATCGCTTCACCCCGCCGCCGCCGCCCGTTGACCCCGCGCCGTATCGCATCACGCCGCCGCCCGCTGACCCCGCCGCCGCATCGCATCACCCCGCCGCATTGCATCATCCCGCCGCCGCCGCACGATGACCGCGCCGCATCGCATCACCCCGCCGCCACCCCGACCTCTGTTCCTCCCTCTCCGAGTCCGCAGCAGCTTGCACCCGCCCGCCCGGGACTCCCACCAGCTGCCGCCGCTGTTCTTCCGCCGGCGACAGGTGAGATACACAGCCCTGTCCCCCCCAATACTAAAACTCCCACCATGTCCTGCTAACAGGCCATGATGGGAGTTGTACTTCTGCAGCCTGTGGCCATCCAGGTTGCAGAAGTACAACTCTCATCACGCCCCTGTTGGAAACACTTTTTTTTTTACTCATCAGGAAATCCTGAAGGTTTTTCCTGATGGTAAAAACGGATTACTGTCAGGAAATCCTGATACTTTCCTGATGACTTTTGAGGTCTCCTGATCAGGATTTCCTGACAGTGAAAACTGACACGGACGTGTGAATGGGGCCTCAGTTTTACTGTAAAGCGCATTACATAGACACAGGTAAGCCCCAAAAGTTACAGAACTACGCCCCCCCCCCCCAATTTTAGCCCATAAATAATATTTTGGGGCTTTCGTCAGGTTATGGTAGCACTAGAAAATACACCAGATTGAAAGCCGCTAAAAGGACACTGCGGTCATTTAGGCCATTTTGGGCTTGGTCAAGAAGGGCTTAATAGTCGGGACGATTCTGCACACAATGATACTAAATAAGTTTGGGTTTTTTGTAAAGGAAGGGACTTTTGTACTTGTAAAAACTCTCTCTACACGCACAGCGCTAGTGAAGTATTAAACATGTCATTAGTTTTCTAAATATATATTTCGTAAGGTACTATTGACAAACTTACCAGTTGTCGGTAACTTAATTTATTGTCAAAACCTTCACAACCTTATTGTTGCAAACCAAACCAGAATTTCTACACTACTGAAGGTTCTAGTGGGCACTGTTGGGACCATAATCAAGAAGTGGAGGGATCATATCATCATCAAGTGACCACAACAAGGTGCTTCCTGCAAGCACCTGGTTCATAGAAAGCACCACAGTTTATAGACAGAGCCACCAAACCCTCTTGGAGAATGCCATACCTGTACCCTTGTTTTCCAGGCAGCCTTAGGGCTACATCCAACTTCTTCAGCCACCTTTAATCAAATGCAGAGTGTGTTCGGGTTGAACAAACGTAGCATGCTTGAGATTTGCTAGACTGCATCACAGAGTAAACTCATCTAAACTAGAAATGAGATTCACTCAATTTGTTCAATACTTATTGCACCCACTGTGTATGTGTGTGTCTTTGTCTATTTATCTATTTTACACTTTGAAGAAGGGGTTATCCAGGACTAGAAAAAACACAGCTACTTTCTTACAAAAACAGCAATACACATATCCTCAGGTTGTATGGGGTATTACAGCTCTATTCACTACAATGGAATTGAGCTGCAGTACCACACCCAAACTAAGGACCAAAGTGGTGCAGTCTCAGAAAAACATGGCTGCTTTCTTTCAAAGCCTGGCTACCCGTTTAGGTCCCCCCCAGAGAGCATTTATCTGTAATTGCAGTGCATTGATTGCAGTGTAATCAGCCTGCCCAAAGCAGACTGTACAAGTAGATTCACAGGCAAACCATTCTGAGAGTATTCTGGTTTTACATAAATTATTTTTTGTTTTAAAGCCCCATATAAAAGGAGCAATCTATAGAAAACGTTGCCGCGATATACTAAAGAGTGTTCCTGATGGGCCCATAGACTCCGATGGACTGACACAAATAGTGATTATGTTGTCTTTTTTTTTTTGAACACGTTAATTTTGTGGGACTCAATAGGGTAGAAGGCGGCTATGAGGACTTGCAAAATTAACATATATGTTTGCAAAACAGACTGATCGTAGTCAATAGTTGATTACATTGGTCCATTAAAGTTTATAAGCCTAAAAGGAGTACACTACGGTATATGCAGCAACCTTTATTGACACACTGTGGGCATAGGGCAAAACCATGATGAGAACTGTGTAACTAAGTGTTATGTACTTCAGCTTGGCATAATACCAAATCCCATTCCTAGCATTGCCTATGATGATCACCTAGAGTTAGATGATGGGTGTCCATTCTGGACATTTACAAAGTATTTCACTGATGATTCCAGTACAAAAAAAAAGTGACTTAAGCCTATGCGCAAGATATTAAACTACTTGCTACATGTATTGTAATATTAGCTTCAGTAATTCCTTTCTGGATACTGTCCAATAGCTATCATTCAGCTTGTGGCAAAGGTTTTCTGGCCTTATATTGTGATGCTTGTGAAAGGACTACAATATTCCTTGGGAAGGACACAATGCACTGTATATTTTAGCAAGAAAATATCTTGTTAAAAAGGGCTGCGTCTTATATTCAGAAAACAGGGCAGCCCGACAATGTCAGACTGCCCTGACTCCTTCCCTAATGGTCCGGAAGGCTGGATGAGCTGTGCAGTCCTCTTCTTTCTCCTGTCAGTACTGATCAGTGAGATCAGTGCCCTGCAGGACAGAAATCTGGAGGGGATATGCACAGCAACTTACCAAACTAAAGGCCCTTTGGTGATGTCAAAAACATGTGACTAATCACATGACTGACATCCCGGAAGGTCCTGCACTTATGTATCATAACTACATTACCTGTACAATAGTGGTGGTATTGCTGTATTATATGTATATAAATCTATATACATGGTGTCTGCTAGCAATACCATTGTAAATTACTTTTACACTATATCTGCAGTAATACTGCAGGTAAACACAATCTGTATTTAAATTTGTCTGTCCGTGTGCGTTTTGCAGGACTGTTTTTCTATGGTGGTGTAGCAGAGGTGTGTGTGTGCATATATGTGTATTGATACAACATTGTGTATGATGCAGTTACATAGTTACATAAGTCAATACAGTTGAAAAAAGACATGTCCATCAAGTTCAACCAAGGAGGGGATGGATACAGGGAAGGGGGAGGGGTGATAGGTTCTATACATATGCATTTATATTATTTTGGTCTAAGAACTTGTCTAGGCCGGTTTTGAAGCCCTCTACCGTTTTTGCTGTGACCAGATCTGGTAGACTGTTCCACAGATTCACAGTTCTCATGGTAAAGGCGGCTTGTCGCCTCTGGAAATTGAACCTTTTTTCTCTCCAGGCGGAGGCAGTGCCCCCTTGTCCTTTGAGAGGGTTTTACCTGGAACATGTTTTCCCCATATTTTTTGTAGGGGCCATTTATACATTTAAATAAATTAATCATATCTCCCCTTAAACGTCTCTTCTCCAGACTAAACAAATTTAATTCTTTTGATCTCTCCTCATAACTAAGATGCTCCATTCCCCTTATTAGTTTAGTTGCCCGTCTTTGTACCCTCTCCAGCTCTAGAACGTCCTTTTTATGAATCGGGTTCCAAAACTAGACAGCATACTCCAGATGAGGCCGCACCAAAGCTTTATAAACTGGTAATATTATATCCCTGTCCCGAGAGTCCATGCCTGTTTTAATGCAATAATCCTGCTGGCCTTAGAAGCTGCTGACTGACATTGTGTACTGTTCTGTAGTCTATTATCTACAAGTACAACCAGATCCTTCTCCATCAGCGACTCTCCCAGAGTAACTCCCCCCAGGACATATGATGCATGTGGGTTATTAGTACCCAGGTGCATAACTTTACATTTATCCACATTGAACCTCATTTGCCAAGTGGACGCCCAAACACTCAAGTGTGTCTAGGTCATCCTGTAACATCTGCACATCCTCCATAGACTGTACTACAAAGCTTGGTGTCATCTGCAAAGATAGAAACATTGCTGTTAATTCCATTCTCAATATCATTAATAAACAAGTTAAACAGAAGAGGGCCCAGTACTGACCCTTGGGGTACACCACTTATTTCCGGGGACCATTCGGAGTAGGAATCATTGACCACCACTCTCTGGGTACGATTATTAAGCCAGTTTTCAATCCAGTTACACATTAAACTTTCCAAACAGATAGACTTTAACTTACCCATCAGACCTCCATGAGGAACTGTGTCAAACGCTTTTGCAAAATCCAGTTACACGATATCCACAGCCGCACCGCTGTCCAGGCTTCTACTGACCTCTTCGTAGAAACATATCAGGTTGGTTTGACAGCTTCTGTCCTTAGTATTATAAGTGATAACCAGCATGGTTTTACTATTAGCCACTACATATTCCTGGATGTAGTCCCTTATAAGCCCCTCAAATAGTTTCCCCACAATGGACGTTAAGCTTACAGGTCTATAGTTACCTGGGGAAGTTTGAGAGCCCTTTCTGAAAATCGGCATTACATTTGCCTTACGCCAGTCCCTCGGCACAATACCAGTAAGCAAAGAATCACTGAATATTTCATACAAGGGTAGAGAAATTACAGAACTGAGTTCCCTAAGAACTCTGGGGTGTAATCCATCAGGCCCTGGAGCTTTGGTTACATTGAGTTTATTTAATTTATCTTGGACCATATCTATAGTAAACCAGTTCAGTACATTACATGGCCCCACCCACCTCAGTACTAGCCACACCCACCACAGCTCCATCCTCTTCTTTTGTATATACAGAACTGAAGAAGCCATTAAGTAACTCAGCTTTCTCCTGATCCGCAGTTATTAACTCCCCGTCGCCATTATTTAGGGGTCCTACATGCTCTGTCCTTGGTTTTTTTGCATTTATTTGAAGAATTTTTTGGGGTTTCTTTTGCTATCTATGGCTACCTGTCTTTCATTGTGAATTTTTGCTGCTTTTATTACATTTTTACAGGTTTTGTTGACTTCTTTGTAATGTTTAAAGGCTACAGCTGACCCCTCTGATTTGTATTTTTTGAATGCCCCTTTTTTCTTATTTATAGCCCCTCTAACCTCGGTTGTAAGCCATGTGGGATTTGATTTTAACCGTTTATATTTGTTACCCATAGGAATATATTTGGCAGTACAGTTATTTAATGTGGACTTGAAGATTTCCCATTTATTAGCTGCATCAGTATGTGACAGCAGCCGCTCCCAGTCTATGCCCTGAAGTTCAGCCCTTAACCCAGGAAAATTGGCCCTTTTAAAATTAAGAGTTTTTGCCCTACCAATATGTTTTTCTTTTCTACACTTTTAGCTAAAAGTCACTATATTGTGGTCACTATTACCCAGGTGTTCATGGACAGTGACATCCCCAACCAGCTCAGCGTTGTTAGAAATAACCAGATCCAACAAGGCATCACTTCTAGTTGGCTCCTCCACAAACTGGCCCAGAAAATTATCCTGCAGTAGGTTAAGAAATTCCCTCCCCTTTGTGGTTTTGATGTAGCAGAGCTGAATGTGTATTGTGTATGCAGCAGCTGTGTATGTATAGGTAAAAGGCACTGTCATTTTAATTAACGTTGTCCCCCTTCACTGCATTATCCCCTTCATGACTTTAGACCACCAGTGAAGTTTAATTAGTATGAAATATTTTTTCCCGTCTTCAGTGGTCTATATCTGGGGTGCGTCTATAAAGCGAACAATACGGTATATAGCACTGGAATGAGTTTACAAGATATGTATGCATCTATACACAATGTAAGAACTACTTACATGAAGGATTCTCTGTGTTGCCCTCGAGTCAAACTCACATTTGTAAGTTGCAGCATACATTCAACATTATTAATTGATTTATTATTGGATTCCAGCAATAATTCAGGAAATAAAAATAGCATATCTTCTTTTGGCATTTTTATATTTCTTATTAGTCCAACCAATGTTAAAAGGGACAAAGAAAAGGGAAGAGGACATGGGACAAAATATTTATATATTAAAATTGTACTTAAACTGCATTTATGGAAAATGCGCCTAAACCAAGAGCAGTTTCCACTACTTGGTTTGGCAAGAGAGACTTGCATGAATTCAACCAAAGGGCTGACTGTTCCTTACGGTAAATACTTTCACTGGTGCTGGCCGGAGAAAAGGTATCACCAGAAAAGAGATTTCAAAGAGAAAAAAAAAAGAAAGAAAATACAGTCATGTTCCCAGGTGCAAATTTTCTGCTACCTGGATATGGTCATTAATGCCAAGACTGAAACTGCTGTTGGTCATACTGTGCAATGAGTTTCTTTATGTGAGCCAGTTTATTATGAAGGTATTCGCATCTGTTCTTCTCTTCACTGTATTTTGGATTTGACTGTAAAAAAAGCAAACAATTGCAAGATTAGCATGAAGCCGAGAGAATGGGTTTATCAATAAATCACTACGCCTCATGGAAAATAACATTTCATTTGTGGTTTCATGTAAAATTTCAGGTCATGTTCCTCATTATGTGAACACCCTGGCTAAACACCCATGGAAAACTACAATTCACAACATTCCCTGGAAACCGGACTGCAACAGTAAGATAGCTATAGGTAGGACACCGGTGATGCAGATTAATTCTAAGTACTATATTATTTCGGGCGCACATTAGTTGTAAATAGTGTGCATCAGAAACAATGAATACTTTGAATATTAAACTATAACTTGACACAACACAATGTTGTATAATGTGAGTGGCCCTTGTACTGTAGAAGTATTGATGTTGCATGAACTCACTAGCCTCAGCAGTCATGTGCAGGCCAGTGAGTACATGCTGTACAGGGTTTTCTTTTTCTCTTTCCATGCACTGTTCTTGTGAAATAGATTAAAAAAAAAAAAAAATCCCTTTAAAGGGTTCATTCACACGTACAGGATCCGCAGCTTATTTGATGGTGCAGATATAATGGTGTGTTAAGTTATTCACATCTAATCTGCTGCGGATCCACAGCAGAAATCCGCTGAGATTTAGTGCGTGTGAAGCTATCCTAAATGTGTTCTGGCCAATCATACTAGGCAAGTGAACAAAAAGCATTTTCACCCAGCCAGAAAATTGTAGTATGAAATTGTGTTAATATATATATTATGATATAAAGATTACTTACTTTCTTAATTTTACGGTACTCCTGAAGAATTTGATCATGGATAGTCTGAGAAATAAAAAAAATAAAAAAACATGATGACATGAGAATATACTGAGGAGCAGCAAAGAAATGCATACTACATATTACAAGTAGACTGCTGACCTCTAGTGGTAACAATTAAGACATGAGCAAATTCACATTAGTAACGGAAAAAACAACGATTAGTTACGCTCGGCCATCACCTTGTTAGACTTCTGTTCTTGAAATCTGATATCAGGCAGATAGGCAAGCATAACGAATCACTTTGTTTCGTTACTACTGTAAATTCGTTAATCTCTAGTCACAATCTATTTTGCTAGCAAAAAAAAACTTTAGAAGTTGCACAATGCTTTAGGATAGATTTACATATTGTATTTAATCAGTATTTTTATGAAACACCAGGGGTAGGCGCTAAACACACAAAGACTATAATGTAAAGATTTTTGTGTTGTTGTACTCTTGGTTTTGGCTCAGTAAAAATAATGCAAATTTCGGCCATGAATTATAAATTAATCTCTATTTTAATTCCATAGAGGTAATCCATAGCTTTTTCTAGTAGAATCTTCAACTATAACGAGTTTAATAAAATTAGTAATTTTTTCACACAGATTTTTCCAAAGCAAGTGAATAGGATATAAACAGAAGCCTAAATGTGTGAACACTGCCTTACTGTGGCATACCATCTTTAGAGCACAAATTGTCATACGAAGAATAATTATATAATCAGGTTGCTGAAAATGTGCAGAGGTTGTCATAACTCAAACTCAAAACACAGGAGCTATGAACTAACGATAAACCAGGAAAGCATCTGCAGGAAAAATGGATTCACTACAGCTTGTAAATATAGTGATTTAGGGAATACATGCATAAGCTAGCTAGATAATAGTAAGCTAAATCTGCCACAAGTTTTTCATACATGGAAATCATATCAGCATGGCCCTACTTGAGTCTCCAGGTCCCTGTTCACTGACAGCCAGATCAGCCAATCACTGGATTCAGCAGGACAGCGCTCTGATTGGCAGAGTAGGCTGTGAGTGTGCAGGGACTCAGAGACTCAAGCAGAAGCGCAACAAGGGAGCATTGGCTGCTTATTAGCTTCACCAGCTCAGCAGCTATTTAGTTAAATAAGGCGGTCACTACATTCTCGCAGTGGAATGAAAATGTGCTGGGCCATAGACTATAATGGTAGAGAGTAAGAAAGCAGATTTCAATGTGAAACACGCAGTGTTTCAAACTTGCTGCACCTATGCATTCAGGATGCCTTCACAAGTATCATCAGTTGACCTAGTGCCAGTACTGATGAATTTAATAGGCCACAGCAAATGAGTGAGAATCAGCAAGATCCTGCTTCACGTTGGCCGTTCTATAAGGGCCCTACCACTATAGTGAATAAGCCCAAGTATTAGGCCTTATTCACACGTTCAACATGGCCTAAGCTAACTAAACTAACAAAAAACATTTTATAGTTACCCTTTAACATTGCTTGCTTTCTCCTACAGCTCACTGGCAACCTGTGTGCTGTAGACCAGCGTTTCTCAAACTTTTCAAGACAAGTACCCCCATGCAACGAGATGCTTCAGCTAAGTACCCCCAAGGATGCCATCCATTATAAACATTGCTTTAGGGTAGATTCACACGTACGTTTCACAGCGAAATCCGCTTCAATACTCTATAATGTTATGACCTATGGCTCTGCATTCTCGCAAAGGATTTTGATTCCAATGCAAGAATGTAGCCACTGCCTATTTAACTAGTTAGCTGCCTGGCCTTGAACAGATCATGCTTATCTGCCTGCACTCCCACCTGCTTCTCAGTCTCACAGGTCACTGATGGGCTGCTCAGCCAATCAGTGGCTTAAATGGGACAGTGCACTTAGCAGGCCATCAGAGAGTCAGGAGCCAGAGAATGCAGGTGGGAGCGTAACCAGGTAAGCATGTTATGTCCCTTCCAGCTAGGTAGGCCCCTGGAGCAAGATATTTCCTTTGCAGCCAAATATACCCCTTTCAGCTAGGTATGCCTCTTGCAGCCAGGTATGGCCCATGGAGCCAGATAAGCTATTTGTAGCTAAGTATGGCCCCTGAAGTCAGATATGTTTCTAAATGCCATGTATGTCCCCTGTAGCCGGATATGTCTCGTCCATGCCATGTATGTCCCCTGTAGCCGGATATGTCTCGTCCATGCCATGTATGTCCCCTGTAGCCGGATATGTCTCGTCCATGCCATGTATGTCCCCTGTAGCTGGATAGGTCTCGTCAAGCCGGATTTGTACCCTGCAGCTGGATATGCCTCTTACTGCCAGATCTGTCCCATGGAGCTAAACATGTCCCCCTGCAGCAAGATAACTCCCCCTTCGTAGCCACATACCTCCCCCTATGTAGCCAGATACCTCCCCATGTTGTCAAGATGCCTCCTTATAGGTAGCCAGATACCACCACCCTTGCGGCCAAATATGTTCTCATACAGCCAGATATCTTTCCATGTAGCAAGATACCTCTCCATGTTTTCTTCTCCATCCAGCCCAGACCACCATGATGAATTCTTGCAGATAAAATTCTCTTGCCAGAGAATCTGCCAAAAATATTTTAGGCTCCTGACCTTTCCTTTAACTTCCTTCCCTTTTTCCCACCTATAGGCTTCCATACAGTAGTAATTCTGCTTTTTGGTGACACACACAGTAAAGTGAGTAGGTATGTGGGTTTCCCCCATATGTAGGATGCCCTGTATAGTAGTAATACCCCCTTTATGACCCCCCATATAGTAATTATGCCTCCTGCTTTGGCTCCATATAGTAATAATGTCCCCTGCTGTGCCCCCATAGTAATAACGCCCCCTTCCCTGCTCTGCCCCCATAATACTGTCCTAATGGCAAAGCCCACCATTCCACCCCCCACAAAAAAAATCATCATACTCACCTAATCTGTGCATGGAGCGGGTCTTCTTCTCTTCTCCAGCCTCTGAGCCATGGGAAAATCACGCCCAGGGGGGAAAGAGAAGAAACGTAGGGGAGAGAGGAAGTGAAGGGGGAGAGGAAGAAAGAGGAGGTAAAGGGGGTAGGAGAGTTGAAGGCGTAGAGGAGGTGAAGGGAGGAGAGGAAGTGAGGGGGGGGGGGGGGAAGGAAAGAGAAGGTGATGGGGAAAGGAAGAGAGGAGGTAAGGGGAGGGGGAGAAGAGATGAGGTAAGGGGAGGGGGAGAAGAGAGGAGGTGAGGGTGAGAGAGGAGGTAAAGGGGGAAAGGGATGTGCTATTCTGAGAGGGGTCCCCCCCCCCCCCCCACACACACACACACCTCCCGGTACCCTACCAACCCATACAGCAGGTTGAGAAACCCTGCTGTAGATAATGAAAACAGTACTGGTCATTTAAAGTGATTGGTCCCATCCTGCGGACACCTGACACTTATTTGCATAAATAAAAGAAGCAAATTGCTCACCTCACGAGCAACAGTTACCAAATCTAAAAGGTATGCCTTAAAGGGGAAGTCCAGGCAAAATAATTTTAAGATATGTTATTGCCCAACAAAAGTTATATAAGTTACTAATAGACACTTATTATGGGAAACACACCTATAGTGCATTTCCCCTGCACTTACTACAGCATGGCCTGTTCAGGTCTCTGTAAAGTTAGTGATGTCACGTCACATAAACTGCCAACTCCTGCTGCAGCGGTGGGACAGACTGGAACAGCAGAAGCCGGCAGTTTATGTGACGTGACATCACCAACTTTACAGAGACCTGAACACATAGTGCATTTTCCCAGCACTTACTACAGCATTATAGGTGCATTTCCCATAATAAGTGTCTATTAGTAATTTTCCTAACTTTTTGGGGTAATAACATATCTTAAAATTATTTTGCCCGGACTTCCCCTTTAACCACTACCTGGAGCTGTGATTAGTTACACTATGGGAAACCCGCAGAAAGATTAACTTAAGGACACAAGAGGGTTACGATTAGAAAACCTACACCTTATTCCGCATATCCAAGTCTATTTTTTCACTGTCTTCCTGTAAAAGGGCACCCATAGGCGGATACTGGCACTGCAGCAGTGCCTGTGTCATCCGTGGCGGGACCCGGCAGCCTGGCACCCGCCACAACTGTCAGAAGCAGAGCCACGCTAAAATACTTTGTTCTATTCTCCCTCTGGTCCTCATCGGAGCCAGATGGTAGCCATAGCAATGGAGGCATCTCAGACCTCAGATGTCCTTGTCAAAGAAGACAATTAGGCTCTGCTGGCACAGTGTAAAAGACCTACTACATAAAGCGATTACTGGCCATTATGGCCGATAATCGCTTGGGCAATGGATATAAGGACCGTGCGGGCAGCCCCTCCCGCGGCTTTTTGCTTGCTGACTGTGTGTGTAATAGCACATGCAGCGAGCAGGGACCGAGGGGGAAGAGAGCTCTAACCTGACAGGTCTGGTCGCTTCCCCTTTATTATTCATGCTGTGTAATACAACGTTTACTCTTCCGTATTCATTGACAAAATGAAAAGTTCTGGGGTAAATCTGCACATTTAAAAAAAATTTTATATATATTTTACTGCCTAATACAAATACATCATACAACATCTGTGGGGACTAAATATCTGCCAAAAATGTCTATAAATTTGGGGAGTGTTATTTCCTAAATAGAGTCTATTTTGGGTGTGTTTCTTTGCAAACTTGAAAAGGTCCCTGCAAAATACCATATGAAAAAAAAGAGGTCCCAAAATCCACACGGAGCTCAGTCATAATTGATGCCTGTGGTTGAGTCAATTAGCATTCTAGTATCACATATGGGATATTTATAAAAAAAAAAATAATTATTGAAAGTTTCTGTCAATACTTTGTGTTATAGAAAAGAATAGATAAAAATGGAATATCTGCAAAAACTGAAATTCCACCTCCATTTTGCCTTAATTTCTGTCAAACACCTAAAAGGTTAACACATTTTCTAAATTACATTTGAATACTTTGAGGGGTGTAGATTTTAAAATGGGGTGAGTCATGGGGGTTTTTAACATAAAGGTGATTTAAAATCACTTCCAAACATAACCGACCCCTACCTAAATCTGATTTCGAGATTTTCTTGAAAATTGCTGCTAAAGTTTAAAAGCGTACCTGTCACCAAGTATGCTGGACTCAGCGTGGCATTCAATCAGTTTGCCACAGAAAGTTCGGATATCCATGGAGACGACCACATCGGGTCAATATTAACGCTATGATCCAATTGGGATTGCGACAGTTACATCGCAGCGTGTTCACCTCCATGGTTACTTAAACCTCTGGTAGCAAATGGATTGCACACCATGCTGGGTCCAGCATATTTTTTGAAAGGCACCATTTAAAAGCTTCTAACATACTACAAACGTAAAAGGGTGTTTAACAAATGATGCAAAAGAGGAGCCCGTGGAGCCTCATTGAAGAGTCTCAAAACACAGGACTAGCCAGATATCCCTCCGGCACCTAGGACTTTACTGCATTGAGCGCTTTCACTAGCAGCCGGCAGTGTTGTCGTTTGGCTGGTCTCTCTGGGGGAGATTTATCAAAGGGTGTAAAATTTAGACTGGTGCAAACTACCCACAGCAACAGCTCAGCTTTCCTTCCAGCACTGCCTAAAGCTGAGCTGTAATTGGTTGCTGTGGGTAGTTTGTACCAGTGTAAATTTTACACCCTTTGATAAATCTCCCCCCGAGTTCAGCAATCTGTTTCTCTTATGGCTCTACTAGGCATTGCTCCACCTAGCCAGAATCCTGCTCCACACTGATGAGGGGCAACACCCCGAAACAGCTGTATGTGGATGGTTACCTGGCCTTTGTTTTTTCCCTTGTCATTACATTGACTTATAGGGCCACTTAATATGGTGGTTTTGGTGGTTTCCTAACAGGAGCTGCCCCTTGGCTGGGTCCTTCCCGGAGGGATATCTGGCTAGTCCTGTGTTTTGAGACTCTTCAATGAGGCTCCACGGGCTACTCTTTTACATATTCATGTTTCCCAGGGGGCAATGCACCTAGGACTTCACTGCATTGAGCGCTTTCACTAGCAGCCGGCAGTGTTGTCGTTTGGCTGGTCTCCCTGAGTTCAGCAATCTGTTTCTCTTTTAACAAATGATGGCATCATAAAGTAGACATATTGTTATTTTTATTTTTTTAACAAGCAGAGACTTTCAAATACTGATTTTTCTATACTTTCACAATTTTTACAAATAAAAGTATAGTGTCAAGAAAAAAAAGTTAAGATCATATATAGAAACACATCAGGGTTGCATAATGGAGTTTGGTCCTGACACTAACTTTCATGTCAAATAACTTTGAATATGTTAAGTAACAGAAATCAATAGTAAAAGCAATATGGAACTCTGTAACAAGTTTTATTAGGCAAAATAGTTTTCTTCTGTACTCACAAGGCTCCAGCCTCCACCCCTCACTTTTTATTTGTTGCAGAGAAGCAAAGTAAAGATGGGTTTGCGGTGACCATTACAACCTATAGGAAGGGGGATGTATGACCAGGGAAAGGAGAGAACCAGCCCATGCAGTTTGCAGTATAGGAGCCAGCATAGCTCAACATCCAGCAATCTTACCTCACCAATTTCCCAGACCAGCAATGAGCAGTCTGACCTGTCAATCTAGCATTTTCTGTGGTCAAAAAGTCTCCAAGCTGCACGGGCTGTTTTTTTTCCTGCTCACTCACCCCCCTTGGCCCCTACCCCTTCTATAGGTTATAATGCACACAGAAAATCAGTCTTCACTTCTCTATAATGTAGACAACTTTGTCTTTGATAATGAACAGATACGACTTTGTCAGTACAGAAGAAAGCTCTTTCATCTAATAAAATCTATTAAAAAGTTTCATATAACTGATTTCTGCAAATTTGTTTGAAATGACTTGAGTCCGATCATTTGGCATTTGAATACCATGGCTAAAGAAGTTCCTATAACCACCTTTTCCTGGACTCCCTAGGGCTGCATCAAATTTATTAAGCCACTGGTATCCAAATGCTGAATGAGTGAACATGCAAGTTGCACTCGCTTATTAAAAAAAAAAAAAGTTTGGATCAGCTTGTCAGATATCTGACAGATTTTAAAAGATTTTTTTACCTGACAGATAATCTCTGAGCGTAAAAAAACCCTAAGTGTATGGGGTCGTCTAAAGGCCCTATTCCACAGGCTAATAGCGCTCGTTTGCTCCTCGTTCCCTGCTTGCTGCCGCTACTATTCTACGCGGCAGCAGCGAGCGGTTGAGTCCAGGGGGTGCCGTGGGGAGGTGCGGGGGAGGGCTCCCCGGACGACCTAGTGATCACCTGGGCAGTCCCAGCCAGTGATTAGCTGAGCGTTCTGACAGCTCAGTCAGGGTGCTCTGGAGTTGATGCTACGCCACGGGACCCGGGGAGGAAAAGCCCTGTTAGGTAATGCATGCTGCTTCTCAAATTGTCGGTTGCCCGCGGCGCACCACTATTCCACAAAGCAATGGGTGACTGATGATTTTAGGTTTGGGCCTAAAAAACAGATCAGCCGATGACACGATCGGCTGATCGTTTTCTCTATACCACGGAGCGATAATCGGCCGAATAGGGCCGATTCGGACGACTATCGCTCCGTGGAATAGGCCCCTTACTCTATAGCTGCAGCTTCTTGAGCAATATAAATACCACCCTACAATGTTTCCTGTCAGCTATGCCATGTGATGTTTACCTTGTACTCCTCAGAGCCCGGGCACAGCTGTTTCAGCTGGGAGTCTAGCTGTGTAAATCTGCTTGTTATCCTCTCTATCCTTGCATGTAAATCTCTGTATTCATTATATTCCGCATTGAAGTCATTCTTGTAACTCTGACGCTGCTCCTGTGATGCGATTGCTGCATATTTCCTAAGGAATTACAGATAAAATGAGTTTATCAAGACATAATCTACTAAAGATACAATTGTCAAAGGTTGTTTGTATACTCACAGAACATAATCTGGCATCTCTGATGTAGATGTTGGAATACTGGAATTACTGCATGTCCCATTTAAATCTAGATACGGGGCGGAAAGTTTTTCTTATTAGCCAGGTAATAACCAGCACCTGCTTAATATGATATGGCAAAACATGACTTTACATTAAAAAAAAAAAAAAAGTGTACAAGACATTTCAAACACCGCAAAAACCTGTAAGAAAACTGAACACAATGACACTTTTCTTTTACACTAGCACTTATGTTGTGCAAAATAAAAAATTATTTTTTTCTTTAACTAGCATTTAGATGTAAGTATTCAGACCATTAGCTTTGACATATTTAGCTCCAAGGCCTCTCCCATTTCACAAATCTGGAGGAGAATACGAAACAATTACTGCTGCACTGAAAGTTCCCAAGAATGCAGTGTCCTCCAGATTTATGAAACAGAAGTTTGTAACAACCAGGACTCTTCCTAGAGCTGGTCCCAACAAAGTAATCAGTAAGAGGGCTTCTGTATAGGAACGGACCAAAAACCCAATCGTTAACCCAGGCTAAGCTTCAAAGATCCTACGTACATGCAGAAAGTTAATCTTTCCTGCAGCACTATCAATCTTGGCTTTATGGCAGAGTCACCAGGCCTCCTCTCCATAAAAGACAAACAAAAGCTTACCTGAAGTTTGCAAGCTTAAAGTGTCACTGTCATTTTGTTTTTTTGCAGAAATTAATAGTACAGATGATTTAAAGAAACTTTGTAATTGGGTTTATTAGCCGAAAAATGCATTTTTATCATGAAAAAGCAGTTTGAAGCTCTCCCCCCTGTCTTCATTGTTCTCCTATGGAGAGAGCTAAATAAAAGACCAAAACAGGACAACAAAAAGTTAATCTACAAATACCTCACCCTCTATCTCCTCTGACAGTCAGCACTGACCTCTCTGAGCTGTGATTACAGCTGTCACCCAGCTCTGTGCCTGTAATCCCTTTGTTTTCTGCTTTCTGCTGTCGGCTAACTCCCTCCTCCCCCCTTCCTTCTCTATAGACCAGACTGGGTACGTCTGACGCAAGTCACAATTTCCTGATTTTTTGCAGTGGATGGAAAAGAGGAGGGAGGGGGGGGGGCCTGGGAAAAGGCTTTTTAAATGCAGATAAATGGCATATTTGGCTAATAAACCCAATTACAAAGTTTCTTAAAATCACCTAGACTATTTTTGCAAAAAAAAAATACGACAGTGACTCATTTAAAGATTGCGCGCCCGCAGCCCGGCCCGCCTGCAGCCCTGCCCCCCGGTCCACAGCCCGGCCCCACGGTCAACCGCTGCCCCGAATTCTTGGCTCCCCTCTTCCGCCAATCAGTGCTGCCGTGCATTGATTGGCTGAAGAGGGGAGCCGGAAATTTCAAACGGCTCCTCTTCAGCCAATCAGTACTGAAGAGGAGCACTGATTGGCTGAAGAGGAGCAGTTTGAAATTCCCCGCTCCCCTCTTCAGCCAATCAATGCACTGAAGAGGGGAGCCGGGGATTTCGAACACCTGCTATGCGGAGCAGGTAAAGTATGCTCGTGGCCAGGGCGGCGGGGGCGATCGGATCGGCGATGATCGGGGCGGGGGTGGTGATCGGGGAGGCGTAGGGGGCTGCTGTTAACCGTGGGGCCGGGCTGCGGATGAGCGGGCTGCGGGCGGCCGAACTTTCGCGCGACGACTGTTTACACAGAACGATCTGCGAATTTTTGACGAACGACGATTTAAGAACAAGTTAAAAGATCAAAATGAACGATTTCTTGCTTGTCGTTCGATAGTTAGCTGCGTTTACACATACGATTATCGTTCGAATTCGATCGTTATCGTGCAAATTCGCACGATAATCGTTTTATGTAAACGCAGCATTATGCATGGTAATAAATTAATCTAACAGTATGCAACATTGTGTTTGAATGTCTGGGGCTTTCAAGTGTCTACTGGGTGCACCTGAACCTAAGTAGTTTCCTGGCTTATTGGCTGCAAACACTCTGCCTTGCTTTTGAGTGATAACAGTCCCTTGCATGTGTTCTGCTGATTACTGATTGATACTTTCATTCTGATCACTTACCATATTATATACTGCAAATACATAAGCTGTCAACCATACTTACCAAGCACTACTTGAGGAGAGCCACTGATGAAGTCAGTATGTTTTGATTCAGTGCGCTTTTCCTTGGCTCGATCTCGTTCTTTGTGCTTTCGTGATTTCTTTTTGGGCTTTGCACGTGTTGGGTTACAGTTCTGTTTGGCCTCATTGGGACAGTCTGTCTTTAGAGGGTGGCCAAGCCTCTCAGAGGCTTCTAGGCCCTCACAGTCTTTGTGTTGTGTATCAGTGCTGGAATCTGAAAGCGGTTCATGGGGTGGTGGTAAGTAGGAACTTGAGCTGACTGGATCCACAATTGGAGGCAACGTTGGGGGAGCTGGTGAATCCTTTCCATTGGAAGAATTTAGCTTACCATTAAAGGTAGACTGTGATCTGTGTGTAAAACGGGAAATACGTGGCTTCTTGTTGGCTAAAGGGTCAATGAATTCTGGGTTTTGTTGAAGTCGTTTCTGGGAAAAAAAATAGAAAAAGTGTTTGACACATTCTTAATGTAACTGAAACAGGAACAGATCACTAGGACTATTTAAAAAGAAGACAACAAACACTACACTGGTTCATCAGCTAATCGGATCTCTCTTGAAAGCATTTAAATCATCGTCATTGGTCGCCTGTTGCCCTGTGTAAATGAGTGATGTGCAGCCAAGAATTTAATTAAAGGAGCTATTCATAAGATAACTCTGATTGGCAAGGTGCGGACACAGTTCCCATGCCATTTTCATTTGAAGGGGAGCCGAGCTGCAGTTACACATTTCTACCACTACACAGTGAACAAAGAAACTGCTCACTGTATAGTGCGGTGCAGGTGCCGAACAGTGACTCATTAAAGGGGTGTTCAAGGCACGACAGACTAAAGAGCCAAATGAATGATCCGGAGTTTGTTCAATCAACTAAGCCATGTGAAGGCTCAGCATTATTCCTATACAGCTATCAGCTTGGGTAAAAGGGCATTTAGTTAGCTACAAGTCATTTAATGTGAAAGGAAGAAAACTACGCTAGCATTCTGGTTGTACAGCAGTCAGGCAGCCACTAGATGGCACTGTTATACAATAGCCACACAACTAAACCTCTAGGGGGAAATCAAGTGACATTACATATATGTTGCAAAAGTAGCAGCTAAACGCAACTAACCATTCATAGTTGGATGCAGACAGTGCTATGGTGGATATAAAACTAGGATCTAATTCAGAATTTCCAGTTAAAATAGATGACGTTTTAGACCCTGAAGAGTTATCCTTCAATTAAATTATAAAGTAAACCTTATATTATTCACAAATCTAACCTGATAGCTCCCTACTGCGCAGGAGACGCTGAGGAGTATGTCTCTCACCTTTATCCTCTGTGCTGTTCCAGTACAGTTAGTTGTGTGCTCCACGGTCCGGTAAAGACCCTCAAGAGCACTGGGGCACCCATTAGGAGCACTGGCCACCCCGATAGCACCGATTTAGCCCGCTCAATTGATTATAACTAGAGAGGGGGGGGGGGGGGGGGGTAGCGCTTTGGGAGCGAGCAATGCTCCTAATGGTCTAACCGGCCCGTGAAGCAAACTTCTAAATGCACGGGAACAGTGTTGAGTAGGAAGGTAAGAGACATACCTTGCTTCTTGGTGTCTCCTGTGCAATAGGGGGCTATCAGCAGGTTAGATTTGGCTCACCTAGTTATGGTTCTCCTTTAAGAATACGGCTGAAGTGAACAGAGTCTTAGGTATGTGTCAAAGATAAGCTTTTACTTCAGTGTCTAGTTAAAAGCACAGTAATTGGGTAATCATGATCGTGACCAGCCCAACACATAATAATTACTGCATTTCCAGTGAATGTAAACAGCTGTTCATAGTTACGAAAGGTGAAGGAGCCAGGCTGAGCAGAAGGTTGAATCAAACTTGTCTGGAGCCAAGGCCTGTAATCCCAGGATGATTCACATCCTGCAGTCACTTACAGCTACAAGCAATGAAGCTGTAAGTGATACTGGGAGCTTACTACTGTTTGAATACCTTCATCCCCCACACAAAGACTAGTGTGTACACCAACAATACATGCAGCTTAAGCCAAGCAAACATTAAAAGGAGAAGTCCGGCCAAAATTATTTTTTGATATGTTATTACTTATGGAAAGTTAAACAAATTTCTAATGTACATTAATTATGGGAAATGCACATATAGGGCTATTTCCCTTAATTTAGTAGAACATGAAGTGTTAGAATTCTCTCAGAAACAGTGACGTCACGACCCAGGGTGTGATTCCTATGGATTGTCCATTGTAGAAGTCTATGGGACTTTATTGTGTCTATGGAAGCCTACGTAGACTAATGTTATGTACAGTGTGCTTTATTGAATGAATACATTTATGGAATACTTTGGGGAGCAAGTGTCCTTGCTCTCCAAAGTATTCCATATATGTATTCAATCAGTACATTTGCAGGGCACCGAGCAGGGAGAGAGAGATGTGCCGGTGCATCTATCTCCCCCCTCCCTCCCTGCTTGGTGCCGCTACCACCTGTACGCAGTACTATTCCCCCCCCATCATCTGCTCATAGTATGAGCAGATGATGGGGGAATAGTACCAGGGCCGATCCACCGCACTGAGCTATATACACTGAACTACTACTCCCATCACCTGCTCATAGTATGAGCAGGCGATGGGAGTAGTAGCTGGGTTATGCTTATCACTTGCCTGATGCCGCCAGACGCAGGGGGAGCCGCTCATCACATAGGAGCCATCATGCCCCCTGCGCTCCCCCTCCTCCTTCTTCCGGGTCCGGCTAACTTCCCCCTATCCCGGCTGACTCCCCGCATGGCCGCCGCTCTCACATACCGGCTCCCGATGCTTCCTGGTGTCCCCGGCCGGCACGTGTGGCAGAGGATGGTCAGTGCAGACACCAGGAAGCACTGGGCCAGACATGACGTCAGCCAGGATAGGGGGAAGTTTGCCGGACCCGGAAGGAGGAGGGGGGAGTGCAGGGGGCATGATCGCTCCTGTGTGATGAGTGGCTCCCCCTGCGTCTGGCGGCATCAGCATCAGGCAAGTGATAGGCATAACCCAGCTACTACTCCCATCACCTGCTCATACTATGAGCAGGTGATGGGAGTAGTAGTTCAGTGTATATAGCTCAGTTCGGCGGTCGGGCGGCGGGAGTGTGGGGATCGGCGGGTGTACCAATGATGGAGATCGGCCCTGGTACTATTCCCCCCATCATCTGCTCACACTATAAGCAGATGATGGGGGAATAGTACTGCGTACAGGTGGCGGCGGCAGCACCGAGCAGGGAGGGAGAGCGGAGGTAAATGCACCGGCACATCTCTCCCTCCCTGCTTGGTGCCCTGCAAATGTACTGATTGAATACATATATGGAATACTTTGGAGAGCAAGGACACTTGCTTCCCAAAGTATTCCATAAATGTATTCATTCAATAAAGCACACTGTACATAGCATTACATTAGTTTACATAGACATCCATAGACACAATAAAGTCCCATAGACTTCTACATATAGAGCGCCCCCTGCTGGACACTCCATAGGAATTACACTGTTCGTCGTGACGTCACTGTTTCTGAGAGAATTCTAACACTCCATGATCTACTAAATTAAGGGAAATAGCCCTATATGTGCATTTCCCATAATTAATGTACATTAGAAACTTGTATAACTTTCCATAAGTAATAACATATCAAAGAATAATTTTGGCCGAACTTCTCCTTTATAAGCTCATTTCTGTAGCTTGTAATAAGCCAATGAGATACCTTGAATAAAAAGGTACTCAGCGATACAACCTGTGATTTACCATGGCACTGCCAGAATAGTAGAAAAAAGTGCCGAGTACATATCCATACCAGAGTAATAGCTACTTTTGTCTTGTTGTCCAGTAAAGCAGCTCTTTCATTCATTCACACATCTGCAATATATATTCCATGCACAGACTGTATACTGTGGACCAGACCTCAGAACTTCCGACATCATTATTCATTGTGATGCTGGAAGCTCTGAAACAGGTTAAAGATTCTACTCTAATGACAAAGCATGCGATTCAATGCAGAAGCAATGACACCATATGAAACTATATAACACCTTACCTGAGGACAAGGAGTAGAGGAATTCACATTATCTTTGGGAGGACTCAAAGGAGCACTATCTCCTCCTGATCCAGGATTCTGTGGTTGGCAGAGCTTCCTATGGAAACAAACAATAGCTGATGAACTCAATGAAGGGTTGTGTCACAAAAAGACTGTTCCCAATTGGAACAGACACAGACCAGAAGGTGCACCTCAATCAGATGTGCAAAGCAATTACTTAAAGGAAAACTCCAGTGAAAAGCTTTTTCCCAGTAACTGAAACACGTTACAAAGTTATATAATTTTGTAATATGCTTCAATCACCTATCTGCCCCCCTTCCCTATCTCCCCCCCCCCTCAAACCTCAACCAGGAAGTGAAGTTAACTCATACATATCTGATGACTTGTTACCAGGCTGCTCTGTGGCAGCAATTTTGTGACAATGATGTCATCAAGAGGGAGGCTGGTATAAGCCCTGTCAAGCCAGCCTCCCTTGTCAGATGACTCGGCTCGCTTAGCTCTGATTGGCTGAGCAAGCTGTAAGCCATCTAACAGTTCTACAGAGTCAGTAAACGAATCTCCTTCTCTTTCCCCAGAAGTTACAGGGACCTCCCTCCTCCCCACCTCTAGAGACGAGCGAACCTTTCGGACTTTTGGTCCGGAAGCAGTTTGCTCGATCGTGATGCCAGTGATCCCGGGTGCATAGTTGCGAATCCGGGAATATGCGGCCAGGATATTCCAAGGAATCGATATGGAATTCCCTGTAATATCCTGGCCGCATATTCCCGACATCGCAACTATGCACCCGCGATCACGGGCATCACGATCGAGCGAACTGCTTTCGGACCAAAAGTCAGACGGTCCGCGCATCTTTACCCCCCTCTCCCAGTTCCCAGTACTGTCAGTGAGTAAATGAATCCTGTTATCTCCTCTTTCCTCCATGCAGATATTCACTGTCTGAGCTCTGGGAGAGAAAAGTGCTTGAGTCATTTGCTCTTTCCTCTGTCACTGCTGCCTGTCTCCCCCTCCTCTCTCCCTCAGCCATGCAGCTCTGAGCTAATAGCGGTCAGGTTTCACTGTGTGTGTGTGTGTGTGTGTGTGTGTGTGTGTGTGTGTTTGTTGGGGAAGGGGTGGGGTGGTTGGACACAGACATCACAGTAGAAAAAGTGCATCATGGGAAAGCCCACACCAGGAAGTAAAGAAGAAATGAATAGAGCAACTGGAGTTTCAGGGACCTGCAAGCAGCGGGAAATTCAAATGGAGAAAGACTCAGGAGGGATGGTTAGTGTGAAAACCATGTTTATGATTGATTTTGTTTTTTCTAATCAGCACGGGAGTTGTCCTTTAATATATTTATCCAATATAGTCTACAAAAAAGTTTAAAAGCACATTTTTTTTTACAAACATAAGAAATTAACCACAAGATAAATTCTTAGATTTCAAGGCAGAAACAGGAGCTTATTCTTACTAAATCATCACTAAATGTCTGAAAATCTATTATGTTGATCCTCATCTCAACCCCGAGACTAAAGGCCCTATAACACCATTATTACCGGATTACCGGACGTTCAGTCCAATAATAGTTTTGTGTAACAGGACATGTTAAAAGGCCACAATCGGTTGGCATGCATGACAGTCTGCTGCACATTGCAACCTGCATGCAATAGAAGCAGCTGAGGAGGGGGAAGTGAGCAATGTGCTGACAGGTCAGCGATCGCTTACCCTGAATTATTGTGCCATGTAATATGGCCTTAAATATCCACGGCACTGGGAGGTATGAATTGTACCAAATGTGCCCCCTGGAGACCTTTGGTACAGTATCCAAGCCTTGTTAGGCTACAAACCCTGCTGTCTGACAACTAAACAAGTACCAGAAAAAAATTAAGTTACACAAGGCACAAGATACAATGGATCTGGGAAGCCGAACACATCCAAGACCTGAGCAAAGGGGCATGAGACATCATAATGTCACAAATATACAAATACTAGAAAATGTACCCGGCGCTGCCCGGGTATAAAGTGTCAGTGTGTTAATTAGATTTGTTCTAAGGTGCCCAGGAGGCCAAGCTAAAGGTATTGTTTCATCTGAGTTAATCAGTGGAATTAGTGTATACCTGTAGTGCATAGTTGGAGGGGTTCTGTATACCCACAATGTATAGTTTTTAGGGGTCTCCCATATCTGTAGTGCATAGTTGGGGGGGCTGTATACCTATAGTGCATAGTTGGGGGGGGGGTCCTGTATACCTGTAGTGTGTAGTTGGGGGGGGTGTATACCTGTAGTGTATAGTTGAGGGAGGTCCTGTATACCTGCAGTGTACAGTTGGTGAAGGTCCTGTATACCTGTACTGTATAGTTCGGGGGTCCTGTATACCTGTACTATATAGTTGGTGCTGTATACCTGTAATGTATAGTTGGTGGAGGTCTTGTATACCTGTAGTTTATAGTTTGAGGGTCCTGGATACCTGTAGTGTATAATTGGTGGAGGTCTTGTATACCTGTAGTATATAGTTCGGGGGTCCTGTATACCTGTAGTGAATAGTTTGAGGGTCCTGTATAACTATAGTATAGAGTTGGTGGAGGTCCTGTATACCTGTAGTGTATAGTTTGGGGTCCTATATACCTGTAGTATATAGCTGGTGGACTTCCTGTATACCTGTAGTATATAGCTTTGGGGTCCTGTATACTTGCAGTATAGAGTTGGTGAAGGTGCTGTATACCTGTATTATAGAGTTAGTGTAGGTCTTGTATACCTGTAGGGTATAAATTTGAGGTCCTGTATACCTGTAGTGTATAGTTTTGGGTCCTGTATACCTGTAGTATATAGTTGGAGGAGGTCCTGTATACCTGAAGTATATAGTTGGTGGAGGTCCTGTATACCTGTAGTGTATAGTTTTGGGGTCCTTTATACCTGTAGTGTAAAGTTTTGGGTCCTGTATACCTGTAGTATATAGTTTTGTGGAGGTCCCGTGCACCTGTAGTGTATAGTTTTGGGGTCCTGTATACCTGTAGTGTCCTGTATACCTGCAGGGTTGTATTTACCCGTATGGCAGTGTTATTCAGTCACAGTGTGTCGGTATTGGTCATGTCTGGTATGGCGGTGTTATCCAGTCACAGTACGGCGGTATTGGTCAGGTCTGGTGTGGCGGTGTTATCCAGTCACGGTAGGGTGGTATTGGTCAGGTCTGGTATAGCGGTGTTATCCAGTCACAGTATGGCAGTATTGGTCAGGTCTGATATGATGGTGTTATCCAGTCACAGTATGGCGGTATTGGTCAGGTCTGGTGTGGCGGTGTTACCCAGTCACAGTTTGCCGGTATTGGTCAGGTCAGGTGTGGCAGTGTTATCCAGTCACAGTATGGCGATATTGGTCAGGTCTGGTATGACCGTGTTATCCAGCACAGTATAGCGGTATTGGTCAGGTCTGGTATGACAGTGTTATCCAGTCACAGTTTGGTGGTATTGGTCAGGTCTGGTATGGCAGTGTTACCCAGTCACAGTTTGGTGGTATTGGTCAGGTCTGGTGTGGCAGTGTTACCCAGTCACAGTTTGGTATACCTGTAGTGCCCTGTATATACATGTACTGTATAGATGGAGTAGGGGCTCCTGTATATACATGTACTGTATAGATGGAGTAGGGGGTCCTGTATATACATGTACTGTATAGATGGAGTAGGGGGTCCTGTATACATATCCTGTATAGTTGGAGTCTACCAGTTATTTCTGTGGATGTTGTGAGGCAGCTTCCCTAGCAACCATTGCTCCCTGTGAAAATGTAAGCAGTAATCCTATTGGTTGCTAAGGCTCCAACTGCCGTGTCTGCTGCAGCTAATTATATCACCTGTGTTTGCAGTGAGGAGATTTTCCCATTCATCTCTATGGGGCGCCTCTCTTTCCCCTCCCCTCCTGTACATCTGGCGGGGACGGGACCTTCGCAATAACCTTCCCGGGCACCCAATGTATCTGTGTGCCAAATTTGGGGTCAAACGGTTCAGGCGTTTGGAAGTCTATAGAGGACAGACAGACAGAAGGACAGACAGACAGACTTTGATTTTTATGATATAGACTAGAAAATGTACCCGGCGCTGCCCGGGTATAAAGTGTCAGTGTGTTAATTAGATTTGTTCTAAGGTGCCCAGGAGGCCAAGCTAAAAAGGTATTGTTTCATCTGCGTTAATCAGTGGAATTAGTGTATACCTGTAGTGCATAGTTGGAGGGGTTCTGTATACCCACAATGTATAGTTTTTAGGGGTCTCGCATATCTGTAGTGCATAGTTGGGGGGGCTGTATACCTATAGTGTATAGTTGAGGGAGGTCCTGTATACCTGCAGTGTACAGTTGGTGAAGGTCCTCTATACCTGTACTGTATAGTTTGGGGGTCCTGTATACCTGTAGTATATAGTTGGTGCTGTATACCTGTAATGTATAGTTGGTGGAGGTCTTGTAGACCTGTAGTATATAGTTTGGGGGTCCTGTAATCCCTGTAGTAAATAGTTTGAGGGTCCTGTATAACTATAATATAGAGTTGGTGGGGGTCCTGTATACCTGTAGTGTATAGTTTTTGGTCCTATATACCTGGAGTTCCTGTATACCTGTAGTATATTTGGGGTCCTCTATACTTGTAGTATAGAGTTGGTGAAGGTGCTGTATACCTGTATTATAGAGTTGGCGTAGGTCCTGTATACCTGTAGTGTATGGTTTTGAGGTCCTGTATACCTGTAGTGTATAGTTTGGGGTCCTATATACCTGTAGTATATAGTTGGTGGAGTTCCTGTATACCTGAAGTATATAGTTGGTGGAGGTCCTGTATACCTGTAGTATATAGTTTTGGGGTCCTGTATAACTGTAGTGTAAAGTTTGGGGTCCTGTATACCTGTAGTATATAGTTTTGTGGAGGTCCCGTGCACTTGTAGTGTATAGTTTTGGGGTCCTGTATACCTGTAGTGTCCTGTATACCTGCAGGGTTGTATTTACCCGTATGGCAGTGTTATTCAGTCACAGTGTGTCGGTATTGGTCATGTCTGGTATGGGGGTGTTATCCAGTCACAGTATGGCGGTATTGGTCAGGTCTGGTGTGGCGGTGTTATCCAGTCACGGTATGGTGGTATTGTTCAGGTCTGGTATAGCGGTGTTATCCAGTCACAGTATGGCAGTATTGGTCAGGTCTGATATGATGGTGTTATCCAGTCACAGTATGGTGGTATTGGTCAGGACTGGTGTGGGGGTGTTACCCAGTCACAGTTTGCCGGTATTGGTCAGGTCTGGTATGGCAGTGTTATCCAGTCACAGTATGGCGGTATTGGTCAGGTCTGGTATGACAGTGTTATCCAGCACAGTATGGCGGTATTGGTCAGGTCTGGTGTAGCAGTGTTACCCAGTCACAGTTTGGTATACCTGTTGTGCCCTGTATATACATGTACTGTATGGATGGAGTAGGGGGACCTGTATATACATGTCCTGTATAGATGGAGTAGGGGGTCCTGTATATACATGTACTGTATAGATGGAGTAGGGGGTCCTGTATATACATGTACTGTATAGATGGAGTAGGGGGTCTACCACTTATTACTGTGGATGTTGTGAGGCAGCTTCCCTAGCAACCATTGCTCCCTGTGAAAATGAAAGCAGTAATCCTATTGGTTGCTAAGGCTCCAACTGCCGTGTCTGCTGCAGCTAATTATATCACCTGTGTTTGCAGTGAGGAGATTTTCCCATTCATCTCTATGGGGCGCCTCTCTTTCCCCTCCCCCTCCCCTCCTGTACATCTGGCGGGGACGGGATATTGTGTATCTTAGGGTGGTATTACACGGAACGATTATCATTAGAAAAATCATTAAATCATTCGGATTTGAACGATAACCATTTAGTGTAATAGACAACGATTAAACAACCAACGAGAAATCGTTGGTCGTTTAATAGAATTTGGACCTATTTTAATTGTTCATTGTTTGCAAATCTTTTGAATGTAATAAGACGTCGTTCGGTCGTTCGCAGTAGCGGCAAACGCAGTGGTGTGTGAGCCGTTTTCTCCATCCCCCCCCCCCCCCGTCCTCCCCCCTTCCTTCCGAGACGGCACATGTAAACAGCTTCTTGGCCAGCTGATTCTGCACTCTATAAAGGCCCAGAGGGTTAAGTCGAGGTCAAAATGCTGAGGACCTCAAGAGTGATTAACCCTCCTGGCATTATAGAGTGCAGATACAGCAGTCCAAGGAGCTACTTACATGAGCAGCTTTGAAAGGGAATTTGGGGGGGGGGGCATGGGGGAATTGAAAGAATGGCTCACAGTTTCCGATGTCTTCATGTCTTCAGCAGGAAGCAGCAGCTCAGAACTGGGGGAAGGAGACTAGAAAGATGACAAGCATGGAACGAATTGTTGCGTCTTCAGGAGAGTGTATTATTCAACATGTATTTTACCTGAGTGGGATACCATCATCCTCTTCTAATCCAAAGGTGTCACAGTGAGCCTTACATGTATTGTATTTTAATTTAATGCAACCACCCTCATTTTTTTTTTATATTTTAATATGGTTTTTACTATATCAAAACAAGAAAATACCATTATATGTCACAAAAAGAAGCTCAAGTTTAGTACTTTGGTATTTAAGATATAAAATTTACCGGACAAGAATCCTTTTTAGCAGCTGCTGGTCTCCCTCAGAGTAACCAGGCCAATCCTTCTGCAGCTCCTTATACAGACAGTCTTTCAAGGTGTAAGTGCAGTCTTTGGCACTCAGAATAGCTACCTAATAGGAGGGAAAAATGCATTAAAAATGGAGCCAAGTTAAGACTCTCTCATAGATAAATGTTATCTCATATATAAAGTCAACTTATTTTGCTCTACATTTGTACACAGGGAATCTCTTATTTAATACATTATAATTCCTAGTTTCTAAAGCTGGTGCTCTGCTAGTTCTTTTAGGACTGCCTTTACTAGTAGTATGAATGTGTCTGGTATTTGAACATCATGTATCAGAATATCGTGAGAGAAAAGTGCTTGCTAAAAACATTTTTTTGTTTGCCACTTCAGTGATTAGAGGGAAGTTAACAGAAGCCATGATTTAATTTAATAAAATAATTTATTTTACATGTAAAGTGTCACTGTAGTTTAATTTTTTTTTTTTTTTGCAGAACTCAACAGAACTTGCAATTTTAAGAAACTTTGTAATTGGGTTTATTAGCCGAAAAATGCATTTTTATAATGAAAAAGCAGTTTGAAGCTCTCCACCCTGTCTTCATTGTTCTCTATAGAGAGGGGAGGGGTGGAGGGAGATGAGGCACCAAATTAAGACAACAAAGAGTTAATTTACAGCTACATCACTGGGCTATCGCCTCTGACAGTCAGCACTGCCCTCTGAATACCGACTTTCACACAGCTCCCACTGTGAAATCCTGTGTTCTCTGCTCTGCTGGCGACTAATCTCCCTCCTCCCCTCTCCATAGAACAGACAAGGTGACTGTGTAAAAGATTTCCTGATAATGAGCAGTGAATAAGAGAGAGGAGGGAGGGCGACCTAGGGAAAGGCTTTTTGAATGCAAATAATGGCATATTTGCCTTATAAACCCAATTACAAAGTTTTTTTTTTTTTTTAAATAGCCTGGACTATTGATTTCTGCAAAAAAAAAATTAAAAAATTTAAACAGTGACACTTTAAGTACCGGTATGTTGTTTCCATTGTGTACATTACACTCATTCTTTATGTCTCAACAGTAAATTGTTAAAGATTAGCAATTGCTACACAGTAAAAAGTAGTAGCCTGTAACTTTTGATCTTCTGCAATGCCAGAAGAACAGATTCAAAAATACTCAAGGTTTCATTAGAAGACGGAATCATAGATTCTGGGAAAAATTCTGGATAAACCACAGTATGCAGTGCTATTTGGTAAAATGTCTGAAACCATGTTAAACCCAATGGGTCAACAAATTATAGGTATTAGGCATTATAAAATCCCATCACTGCTGTCATTTTTGTTCTGCTCCTATAAATGAGTTTGATGCAGATGTGAACAAACCCCAAGTCAGTCATTCCTATTTACAAAAAAAAAAAATAAATAAATATAAACAAAAAAATACAACAGCAAATTATAAAATTTCCCAGCCGTCTATCTGAAGAAAAGCACTACTGTCTATAATGTTTTTGAAAGCCAAGACTTGACAAGTTACATATACAAACATGTGTTGTCAGATTTCTATCATTAACCTAAACATAACCCTGTTCCCACAGGAAGATGAGTTGTAAAGTCTGCTCTAAAAACGCGATCAGTCTACAGTCACTATGGTCAATTATCGGCCGCAGGAGCGTTTCTAGCAACGCTCCTGGACGATGATCGCCTGTGTAAAAGACCCCTAAGATCTATTAACAGACACTAGAGTTCAGTGACAGACAGCAGTTTGGCTTGCGGATCAGAACACTACACAAGAGTTTCAATAATCTAAGTAGATATAATAAAACATATATAACACAGTTTTCTCCCAGGGCAAACGGCGTAAAAACAAGAACCCTCCAAATAAAAAAAAAAGTGTCTTGTTTTTTTTTTCAATTTCACCACACTTTGAATTTTTTTCTGGTTTCGCAGTGTACTTTATGCAAAAATTCAGCCTGTCATTGCAAAGTACAATTAGTGACGCAAAAAATAAGGCCTCATGTGGGTTTCTAGGTGGAAAAATGCAAGTGCTATGGCCTTTTAAGCACAAGGAGGAAAAAACTAAAACGCAAAAAGTGAAATTGGCATGGTCCTCTAAGGGTTAAATTTAAAAAAAAATTAGGCTAATAACACTGAATAGGTAAAACAGGCCAAATAAAAAGACAGAATAGAACATAGCAGGGAAGAAATAACATGAGACCAGGGAAAGACACATCAATAGTCAGGGGCATTTAATCCAAGTAACATACAAAACCAGAAGCCCATACCAAGGGGTTGTATTAGACAGCCCAATCACTATAGTAAACGAGTGATGATCTGCAAGATCAGTGCTCGTTCACCAGGCATATTACATGGCTTGATTTTTGTGAATCAAAGGCTATTACACATAGCGATAGACAGTCGTCGGCCGCTGATTTTTGGTCAGGACCTAAAGCCATGATCAGTCGATGATCCTTGTTATTGGCTGATCTTTGTCTTTATTACACTGAGTGATAACCTGCCAAATCGGCCTGATTGCCAGATTATCGTTCCGTGTAACAGGGCCTTAAGTCAAAGAGGGCAAGGTTATTAATGAGCAATACACTTAAAGGGGTATTCCAGGGAAAATCAATAATTTAGCAAAGGAAAGGGTTAACCAAGGTTAACCCTTTCCTAATATACTTACCT
This sequence comes from Dendropsophus ebraccatus, assembly GCF_027789765.1. NCBI lineage: Eukaryota > Metazoa > Chordata > Amphibia > Anura > Hylidae > Dendropsophus > Dendropsophus ebraccatus. The sequence continues at coordinate 109,932,256 of NC_091456.1, read as the reverse complement.
GTCCTTTAATGGCCCCCCAAGGAGATCTCCGGTCCGGTCACGTGATCTTCCAGCTTGTGGCTCGGATCCTCTTCTCCTTCCGGTTCGGTGACGTCACCACCCGGCCGGAGTCCGCTCTCCGTCTCATTAGCAGCAGAGCACTGAACTCTGACTGGCTTGGTAGCGTGTAGCCAATCAGGGTTCAGTGCTCTGTATCCCCACCACGCTTCAGAGTGGGGGTCCCCTGAGGCTGCAGTAAATTATCAGGGGTCGTCGGGCTCAGTGCCGGTCACCAGTTACATGGGCCGGCACTGCACTACAGCAGGTGATTGCAGGGTCTGGCGTCAATCATCACTCCGCAGAACCCCCCCCCCCACCTTGTCAGCGATGCCGACCGAGTCCCGGGAGGGGATGTGGCGGGCGGCATTACTTCATTCATAGTTACCAGACACCCGGCTGCCCGCCGCATCCCTTCCCCCCAGGGACTCAGGGTCGGCATCTGTTTATCGGCTGCTGATCCCCCCGGCCCCCCCTCCCTGTGTACACTACAATACCTTGTACAGCATGTGCAAGTTCTAACTGGAGAGCAGTAAACACTGCAATACTTTCTTAAGTTTTATTATTTTTGAGAGTAAGGGCAGATCCTTCATCTGCATTATACCAATGGATGCCCATCATCAACAGTCACACTATATAGAAATGTGCCAACACTAAACTCTAGTAATACTGTAGGTCATAATTTCGAAACATTCAGTGTAAAAATTTATAGTTTCAGTATAGAGATATGTTTAAAAGCTGAAAAGCTTTGACAGAAGGCAGACACAAAAACAGGACTATAAAACAAGTACCAACGTTTAATACATTACTATAAGTTGGTACACACTGACCTGTTGCAGGAGGCCATCCAGGGTATCCTTGTCCTGCATGGAGAGACCATCTTTCTGCAGGCGTAGAATAAGTTCAGGCTTCTTGTATGGTTTAAGAGCCAGTAAGTGCATGACCCTATCTTTAAGAGGTCGCTGTGCCAGTACACTGGAGCTCTTCCTTATTGCACTGGCCAGGTTGACAGGGGTTGGCCTCTTTCGAGATGGGACAGCATCTGGAACACCTGGTGCAGGTTTTCGGACTTGAACCTTTTTGACTGGAAGGAGAAACAAACAATTAAAGAATATTCTAGGCAAATGAGGGTTACATGGATTGCACATAAAAAAATAACATTTAGAAGAGACGTTAAAGCAAATGTAACTGATGGTACATTCCCTTTAAGTGTTGGCCGGCCCGCCCTCAGTGGGAGGGAACCCCTCCCCCTCTGTGACGTGGCTCCATTAGAATCAATGCTCTGTAAACTGGCAGTGTGCGCAGAAACCAGGCTGCGTTCAAAAAAAGGACCATGGCACCGGTACCGTTCTATTCATATGCAACACTTAAAAGTGAATGTACCTTATGGTACATTCGCTTTAATCTTGCCAGAAAATGGGCAAGGGTGAAACTACTATTCCATTACTAGGAAACCAGAATAATGTAAAGGTTAAGAAACAACGTGAAGTAATGCAAGGTCTACGCACCACACATCAAAACTGCATGTGATTTACTGCGAATCGCCACAGTTCTACAGCGGAGTTTTCGACTGTACAAATGTTATACAGAAAACATCTTTTAACATGTTTCCCCTGTTAAAGTGCGCAGCAAAATCACAGTGATTTGAGTTAAAGATAGTTTTGCCATGATTGGCTGCTGCATGTAAAACCAGCCTAATGGTTATTAAAATAGTCACAGCAGATTTCTGCGGCAAAAGTTATTATGGAAAACAGAAGTTTACCCTTAGTGTTTGTCATTTGTTAAAACTTTTGACATGTCATCCGGACATATCATAAGTGTACATCACCAGGTGAAGCACGTCTCTTTTATTCAGCTAAGGTGGCCAGACGGGTAGTAAAGCTCCCAGCCACGTGCTTCACCTGGATATATAACTGTAGTCCTTCACACTACACAGGGCTGAAAGCCGTAAACTGTTCATCCTGTACTTTTGGCACTGGGTTACTGCAGCTGAGCTCTCATTCACTTCAATGGGAGCCTAACTACAAATTACCTGGCAACACCACTATACAACAAACAGGGCAGGGATTCTAGTGCAGATTAGATAATGCTAAAAAACACTTCTTTGAGCCTTTTATGAGCTTTTAAGAGGACACAAAAACAAACAAAAAAAAAGGGTGCGTTGAATGCTGCAGATATCAATGTAACTAAAACTGAACTGAAATCTGCACCATAAAATAACTAATGTAATAACCAGGTACATGAAGCATCAAATATGGCCGAACTGACTTTAGGTCGCCAAACATCTTATATTTTTGTCAGCTGTACCCATCACATGCAACAGACTCGGTCATTAGTATATGGTGATAAGATGCATAGGGCTCCCCTGAGCGACTACAAACAGATGATGTCGGTGGACATAGGGATCGAGCGAGCTCTTTGGCTGCAGCTTTAACCCTCACCAGAGACAACACAGACATGCTCTCCATGCTGAACATTCCTGTGTGTGGGGAGGATTGAGGCTGGACAGGAGGAATAACGGCTGAACAATCGTTAGTCCGTCAGTTATTAAAGACTGTGTAAGGACACCTTTGGTATGAATGAACAATGTAGTTGAGGGAGTATCATCCCAGATAAAATAAAATGATATAGATCTAGATATATCTATATATCTCTATATATCTATATCTATCTCACTTACAATACTTTACAGCTGCTTAGGTCCGTTTAAGGAAAGGTATGCTATAAAGGTAATGCATGAACTATGAACTATCGATGAACGATGAACTGACAGGTTTACTTTAGAAGAACATGTCAACATATGGATTTCCTCTTTTTTAGAGAAACGTAATTACTGCTATATAAATACTCACATTCTCCCTATTGCTAGGCCTAAAACAGCAGAAGCAATGAGGTAATAGCTGATCACATAGGAACACTCTGTTGCACTAAAGTCAAAATGAAGCCCTGATTTGACAAAGCATTTTTGCAACCAAAAAACTGGACTTCCTGTCAGCCGTCTAGCTATTACATGCTCACTCCCTTACTACCTGCTTGGTAACCATCCAGTTCCCTGGGCCCAAGAAATGTAGTGTAGCAAAGTACTACACACAGCACTAATGTAGGCAAATAGCCAAGCGGTGCTGCTGTCCAGTGATGTCATCTGGCATGTGCTTACAGCTTCAGGATACTTGCAGGGTGAGGTCATACTACTAGAATCTTGGAAAGCTGATTACTTCTCACAAATCCCATAAACATGTCATAGATGTGAGCTCATCTAGCCGTGTGCACAACACAAGTAGACTAGATAAGAGTGTGTGACAATTCCATCCACCATGAAAAACTCTTCATCTAGTCAGTACAGGCACCTTTACTCAATTACTTGCACACACTGACTGCTTTGGGTAGTAAGGACATATAGACTAATAAGGAAATAGAGGAGAAGTCCAACAAAAATTTCTATTTCTAAATATTGTATTGCGCCCCCCCCCCCCCCCCCAAAGTTATATAAATCACCAATATACATTTATGGGAAATGCTTATAAAGTGCTTTTTTTTTTCCTGCACTTCCTACTGCAGCAAGGCTTCACTTCCTGGATAAAATGGTGATGTCACGACCCGACTCCCAACGGAGCTGTGCGTGCTGAGGCTGCTGGAGAGGATGATGGCAGAGGGATGCTCCGTATCCCTCCAGTGCTCCGTGTCCCTCAGTGTCACCCTGCCATCATCCTCTCCAGCAGCAACAGCCCACACAGCCCTGGGAGACCGGTCGTGACATCACCATTTTATAAAGAAAGTGAAGCCTTAATACAGTAGTAAGTGCAGGGAAAAACCCCTTTATTGGTGATTTGTATAACTTTTGGGGGGCAATACAAAAATTAAATAAAAATTTTCGTCAGACATCTTTAAAATGGGTTATCTTACAAAGCTGAATTGGTCTAAATCAGTCATATCAAACTCTGGCCCGCGTGCCAAATCTGGCCTGTGGTGCCATTATTTTTGGCCCACTAGACAATTCAGAGTTTCAATTACATCTGGCCCACCATGGCTTCTATTTGAGAGATTATGGGGGAGGGCTGGCTACTGTATGAGACAATGGGGGAGGCCTAGCTATTATATGAGACTACTGGGAAGGGCTGGGTCCTATATAAGACTATTGAGGAGGGCTGGCTCCTATATGAGACTACTAGGTAGGGCTGGCTACTATATAAAAGACTATGGGGAGGGCTGGTTACTATGAGGCTATTGGGGAGGGCTGGCTACTATATGATACTATTGGGAGGGCTGGTTACTATATAGGACACTTCAGGGGCTGGATACTATTAAGGCACTATTGGGAGGGCTGGCTAATGTGGGGTAATTTTGGTTGGGTTGACTAAAAAAAAAAAATGGGACAATATTGGGGGGGGTTGGCTATTACATGAGTTGGGGTTTACAGTAGTTTTGCAGTAGTTTGTCTTCCAACATTGTTGAAAGACAAACGAATCATACGGCAACAATCTGCTGCCGTCGCTCAGTGGAATAGAAGCGGCGGCAGCAGACTGCTGCTATATACTACAGGTTGCCTGGACGATCAAGCGATCACCCGGGCAGCCCCCCCCCCCTCAACTCACCCTCCAGCTGCCGCCGTGCGTAATAGCGTCAGGAGCAAGTGGGGTACGATAGTCGCTCTGTGTAATAGGGGCTTTACTAATTCCCTACACGCCTGCACTGTTTTCAAAACCTGTGTCCCTTTGTTACAACCCACTAAGGTGGGCCAGGAATGCTAAGGGCCCTATTACACCAAAAGATGTCTGACAGATTTTTTCAAAGTCAGGAACGGACTATAAACAGAACAGGTCATAAAGACGGAGATTTCTACTCTTTTTAAATCCATTCCTGGCTTTGGCTGAAAAAATCTGCAAGATAATCTGTCAGACATCTTTTGGTGTAATAGGGCCTTAAGTTCAACTGTAATCTTCAGAAAGTACTGGCAGTTGGTCTTCACTGAGCCTGAAAGCAAGGGGGATTGTGAGGAAGTGTGTGCACTGTTGCAAGGCAAATAGCATAGTAGCTGACCCTGTAAGCACATAAAGAATAAAATTGTTGAAACCAAACTGGTTTGGACACAGCATTAACATAACTTTTTGGCCTGACACACACAACTTTTTGGCCTGACACACACACACACAACACACACCTGGGTAGCCAACCATAACATTTAGCAGGGGAAGATATATGGGAAAATTCATCTAATGTTTTGTGTAGGTTTTAGTGTTAAATTGTCAAAAATAATTGAGCAATTGCTTATTTGCTAACACATTTGTGACTACAACACTGAAGTTCACAGAGTTGTGTAAAGATTTTCACCTTTTCTACACTCGTTTTCTGGTTAAAGCGTTGGTAAAAGGAGTGGCCCCGCACACATTTAAAGCCCCTTCACTAAACAAACTCATATATACGTTCCTACAGCATCGGGCATGTGCAATTGGAACGTATATATACGCGCATTATGGACGTGAAGGGGTTAAAGGACAACTCCGACTGGGCGATTTTTAGTAAAAGTGTTAGGGAGGGGGAGGCTGAAAGACATAACGTGCTCTCAACTCCACAGCTCCTGCAATGATGCTGCGTACCGCCGTTCTGGTCCACCAGCTGTTTCCCAGTTAGAGTGGGGACCCAGGCCTGACACATTTTCCAGGTCCTCCCTCTAACCAGAAAGTGGTGTACGGCATCAGCACTGGAGCCGGGGAGGTGAGAGCACATTATTTCTTCCAGATTCCCCTTCCCTGACACTTACAAAAAAAATGTAATATTTTTTTAGAAAAGACAGACCACCTTTGAAGTTCATTGTGGTAGCATTTAATTGACTTACATTAGACCAGACCTGAGCTCAAACCCCACCAAACCCCTCCTTTAGATGAAGTACCGACTGCTAGTGAGAATTTAAGTCAGTGGATACAGACACACAAATGCTCAAAATCTAGTAAGAAGGAAACTGCACTACTACATCCAGGATAGGTGGGAAGCCTGCAGTCAATAACTGAGATGGCAAACAGTTAGGATATGCTAAGATAATCATACCTCCACACCGACTACCCATTTTAATAACTATAGCACTTCTGCTTTTGTTCTCCTCCTCAGCTTGGGCCATGCTCTGCCGTGCCTTCTGATAGGAGTCGTCTGTAGCACATACAGTGATTTTATCCTGGATGCTGCCTAGACAGTCGAGCTTGATATTTCCATTGCTAAAAGTGTAAAAAAAAAAAAAAGTTAACAGACATACATGACATGTCACACAAAATGAGAATGGTGTGGTTACAAAGTTTATTTTGTAGCTCAGTCTCAGGGAGGTAAATCACCGAAATTATTTCTGTATCAACACGCGACCAGTGGGATGAGAAAACCTGACCTTTTCTGAGTTGTTTCAAATGCAAGTTACACTTAACTCATAACAGCCTATACCCATTACCTATATATCTAAATAAACCAAGATTAACAAAAAAAGGTGAAACATTTTCAAAGAGGTTTCTGCTCACAGAAAAGCTTATTTGTTCATGTAGCATTATAGAAGCACTGAAGAAAATGGCTGATTTACAGCATCAATACGGTGGGCCAAATGTTTCCATCTGATGTTTGCTTACAGTTCAAGCTGCAGAGAAAGTTATTTATATAAGACACGGGGGGTTAGAAGACTCCCAAGTGCAGATCCTGGTAAACAAGTTGTTAGCAACACTACTTAAAATGAGCACTATGGGACCTTCCACTAATCTACAAGGGGCATAGAGCGCAGCATAAGGCCCACCAAATACAGCTGCTACCATACGGAGAGGACATGACCTAACTTGTCTCTTCTTCATGACACAGCATGCCAAGTAAAAACTTTAAAGCGTAACTATAAAATATTTTGACCATCTAGTTTTAGTTAGTTAAGGCCGTGTTAAGAATTTTTGTAATATACAATAATAATCTAAATTGGACCGGTTTTTTTTCGTATACATGTAGCCGAATGTGCTCTCAGCCCTGTGTGTGCCACTGTATTATTTCTTCATTCCAGCTGGCCACGCCCCCCTGGAAATCCGTACTCTGGTTGAGCTCTGTACGGATTCTCAGACAGCAAGGACATGTCAGGCAGCTCTCACACTGTAATTCATACCCCCAAACCCACTGTTATATGTACTGTAGGGCAGGGCTGTTTTGGTTAGGGGGCAGTGATAGCAGCAACAGTGTGCACATTGATTATACATGTTATTCCCATAAAGCTCTGATGGGCTCTGCTGTGTTTTGATAGGCAGCAGGTGTCAGGTGCATTGTACCCACAGACCCCCAGCTTCCCACTCGTACCTTTAGTGTGGAGCTGACAACACTGCATCACCACTGAGCAGGAAGTAGTGGAGGCTGAGGCTCGGGGACAGGCTGTCAGCAGAGGTGGGTGATGGCCCCAATATTACTGATGTACAGCCCCCATGCACACTGCCAGAGTACCCCACCCGTGGCAGGAGCAGGGGGCGGGGCTTGTCGGGACATTAATTTGCCCCACAAAAACAAATTAATATCCTGATAGGCCCACCAGAGCCTTATGGGAATAACATGTATAACCAATGTGCACACTGTTGCTGCTATCACTGCCCCCTAACCCAAACAGCCCTGCCCTACTGTACATATGGGTTTTGGGGAATGAATTACATGGGTGGGTACTCTGGCAGAATGCAAAGGGGCTGTACATCCTGTAGTATTAACTCTTTCTGCCAGTTAGAGGTCAACCAGCTTTCCCAGCTCCCTAAAGCAAGGATAATAGAGGTCAACCGAGATTTCCCAGCTCCCTAAAGCAAGGATAATAGAGGTCACCGAGATTTCCCAGAACCCTAAAGCCAGAATAGGTCACCCAGCTTTCCCAGCTCCCTATAGCCAGTATAATAGAGGTCACCCAGCTTTCCCAGCTCCCTATAGCCAGTATAATAGAGGTCACCCAGCGTTCCCAGCATCTTTTACTAAGTATAATGGAGGTCACCCTATCATCCTTGTGCTGCCTAATAGATATTAGACAGTTATGTAAGAGATAGATAGTCACCTGCTGAGGTTTTTGCTCAGACTCGCTCGCTACCCCCTAGGGTGAACCCCTAGCTACACCCCTGGGTCTGGTGTAAGGTTGCCCTTATCCCACCATCATACAGCTACATGTGTGCAGCCATTATTCTCCGCTATCACTATGCAGCCATCTTTGTAGTGATATATACACATCCCTGCTCGTCTTGTAGAACTGTGTCAGTCATAGTGCCTGACTATACCAGTGTTTCTACAATTCCCATCACGTCCTGCCATATAAAGGCTAGCAGGGCATGCTGGGAGCTAGTTATGGAGAGGCATAGGTTGGAGAACCCTAGAGTATATAAAGAAGTCATCCTAGCTAGTTGTCATCCCAGATCACCCATCTTCCATCAACTGATACTCCACCAGCAACCCACTGATTCATAGAAGAGCTAGCTGTGGTGTGAGGTAGAGGGAGGCCACGCCCACTTTCTCTCAGACGGGAGAAAAATTAATTTATTTGTTTGAGCCACACAACTGGGAATATCTCAGCAACCGCACAAGATATCCACTCAAGTTAGGGCTCTTTTTAAAGGGTAACACATGGGCTTTTTTATTTGTGGAATTCCATTTTTTGGTCACTTACATTACAGTTGCGCTTTAAACTCAGCTGGTTAAAGCGGGTACTGTGTTTAGGGGTTTGAAAAAATGTGTTTCCCCCCGAAACGGTTAGTAACCCTTAAACTAAATGTAAAACATTTTCTCAAAAAAAACTGTTGCTGTTGATATTATGTTTTTGTTATTTGTGAACGAATGGTACTAATAATTACCGTTAAAGGACAACTCTGGTGCTGCTACAAAAAAAAAAACTGAACCGAAGCTCCAGTTGGTGGCTTCATTTATTCTTTACTTCGTGGTTTGGCTTTCCCATGATGCACTTTGTCTCTTGTGATGTCTAACTGACTCTGTAGAACTGTTAGATGGCTTACAGCTTGGTCAGCCAATCAGAGCTTAGAAACCAGAGTCATCTGACAAAGTTCAGTTTCCTTCTTGATGATGTCACTGTCACCAAATATGCAAAAGAAGAGCCTGTGGAGCCTCATCCAAGGGGTGGCTCCTGTAAGGAAACCACCAAAACCACCACATTAAGTGGCCCTATAAGTCAATGTAATGACAAGGAAAAAAACAAGGCCAGGCAACCATCCACATACAGCTGTTTTCGGGGTGTTGCCAACCTAGCCAGAATCCTGCTCCACACTGATGAGGGGCAACACCCCGAAACAGCTGTATGTGGATGGTTGCCTGGCCTTGGTTTTTTCCTTGTCATTACATTGACTTATAGGGCCACTTAATATGGTGGTTTTCTTACAGGAGCCACCCTTTAGCTGGGTCCTTCCTGGAGGGATATCTGGCTAGTCCTGTGTTTCAAGACTCTTTTATGAGGCTCCACAGGCTCTTCTTTTGCATGTTCATGTTTCCCAGGGGGCAACGCACCTAGGATTTCACTGCTTTGAGCGCGTTCATTAGCAGCCGGCGGTGTTGTCGTTTGGCTGGTCTCCCTGAGATCAGCGATCTGTTTCTCTACTGTCCAACAAATGGCTTCCACAGAGCAGCCTGGGGGTCAACAGGTAAGAATGAGTTTAATTCACTTCCTGGTGGGGGGTTGAGGGGCAGATAGGCAAAGTATATTATAAAGTTGTATAACTTTGTAATGTGCTTCAATTACTGGGAAAAAGATGTTTCCCACAACATTCCTTGTAAAATTTAGGTTCATTTTTTGCAAGGTTATAACTTCTTGTTATGCTCAAAATTACAATTTGAAAATTCCAAATATTGAAACAACAAGCGATCATTGGATCTGAGGACAACACCAGGACTACGAAGTTGTCTGTATTTCTAAAGTAGGACACAAATACATAATGGTAGCAGAGTGGGGATATCTCACCTCTGAACATACTGCTGAATGCAATCAAAGCTACCTTGAGGGCTGTCCCTTCCAACGTTTGATAGATAGAATGTGAAAGTTCGCACTTCCGTAGGGCAGTCTGGTCGAGGGATGGTAATTTGCTGTGAAGGAATAAACAATGCTTCAGAATGTATGACATTATGGTGAACAGTAAAAGAAATACCATGGCTATGTATATTTTACATAAGGAATGGTCTAAATATTTTTAGAATTTAAATTTACAAAATGAAATAGAACCATGACATTTCACACACACCAATCTGAAACATGGTTGTGGTAAGTAAATAACTTCACATTGTGTTTTAAATACATTTATTTTTCAATTTAAAGCCCACAATCTGACCCCCCCAAACCACTTGTACCTTCGGATAGCTGCTTATAATCAAAGATCTGTCCTGGGGTTCGTTCGGCAGGTGATGCAGTTATTGTCCTAAAAAACAACTTTTAAACTTGCACCCATGTGCCGTGCTGACACAGCTGATGAATAGGAGACAATCTGCCTGGAGCATTCCTAATAATGAAGAGGGCGGGGAGGAGGGACAGAGAGGGTGTGCCAGCCTAATGCATACACAATCTAGGCCACGCCCATTGGACACAGAGGTGCAAGTGTAAAAGTTTTATTAGGACAATAACTGCATCACCTGCCAATTGTACCCCTGGAAAAGATCTTGGCTTAAAAGCAGCTATCTGAAGGTACAAGCGGTTTGGGGGGGGGGGGGGCAGATTGTGGGTACAGAGTCACTTCAAGATGAGTGAACAAAGCTATTAGGTGTAACATTTAGCATTGGGTACATTTAGAACATTGGGTTCAATGATAAAGCCCACTGGCAATTTTTTTCAACTCTCTGATATTACATTCGTTTTACTTTAACTATAACTATAATGGAGTGCTCTATTTTGATAAAAAAATATATATATATATATATATATAAAAATCAGCCAGAGAAAGATTTCTGGTTTTATAATTGCTACTTTTGTGGTGCATAATCAATGAATCATTTTTTATCTTCCACAATCATTACTGGTAAGTTTTTCTCTTCTGAGACTATTTAAAAAAAACAAAGAAATAATGAAAGGTTGTTTTTTTTTTTTTTTATCGTTTAATTTTTTATGATCCTCCTAATGTCTCCCATTGGTGAAACTAAACAGTCAGCCATGAGCTGGCAGTTCAGCTGTGGTTTCTAGTCGACATCTGTTTTGATGGCTCGCACCAGGAGCCAGGATGTTGTTGTACATACTGGTGCGGTAAGAGATAAAATTTTAGGGGACACAGACAGTTTTTCAAATGTGACGTGTCACTTTATGCATTAACTTTTGAATGCTTTTACCAATCCGTGTAATTCCAAGACTTTTTTTAAATTACATATTCTACTTTATGTTAGTGGTGGATACTTTTAGAATTGTTTTGTGGAAAAAAAAAGTTGCACCTCTAAATTTAAAAGTCTCTGCCAATAAGATAGTAATACAACATTCATATGTATAACATGTCTACTTTATATTGGCAGCATTTGGTGGACATGCTTTTAAGAGTATATACATTTTTTTGTGGCAATTTGGAAAATGTTTATGAAAATTTCAAACTCAACATGTTTTAGGGACGAGTTCAGCTTTGGACTATATTTTAGAGGCCTGTATACTAGAAACCCCAATAAATAACCCCCATTTTGAAATCTTCCCCCTTTCAAGTATTCAAATTGACATTCATATAAAAAAAATTTTTAACCCTTAAAGGGAATGTGTCGCAAAGTAAAAAAAAAAAATTGAAAGTGTTAAAACTGTTATTTTTTTGTTAATTTATATGTTTTTCATTTTTTTTTTTTTCATGTAAGGAAATATGAAAAATTAACAATCTAATTTTCCATATTTCCCAGTGATGGCCATCAGGGGGAGCTCCACCAGGAAACTGCTGGTAAAAGCAGCCTGAAAGCCGGCTGCTGAAAAAAAGAGGCAGTCTCTGCTCAACTTCTGTGACATCAGCACCTCCTTCCTCTTTTCACAGGCAAACAAAGAGGGGAAAGGTGATATTATGTGTACTGTTGGGCAGTGCCATTTTGTTGTTGTCTGCACAGCAGGAAAGATACAAGTATGTCCCTAGCCTTTAATAATACACCTCAACCTGCTGCAGAACCACATACAGGTCGCCTGCCCACACTCTCCTCCCGCACTTCTCACCGCCCATCCCCCACATGCACATAGTATTGTTGTTACACTCATACAGACAGCTCATGCCTGTACACTTGGGATCAGCAAATGTACAGCAGTAGCGAAACCCTTCACTATGCTCAGCTGTCAGCCCGCTGCATTAGAGCTCCGCTCCAAGTGTCTGGAAAATTTGGTTACAGCTCTGGAGAACTTCTCCCAGGACTGTATCCAGCTTTTCCAAACACCTGGAGCGGAGCTCAAATGCAGCCGGCTGACGGCCGAGCATAGCGAAGGGTTTCGCTACTGCTGTACATTTGGTCATCCTTAATGTACACTCACACAGGCAGCTCGTACATGCACTCTCACACAGGCAGCTCGTACATGCTCTCTCACACAGGCAGCTCGTACATGCTCTCTCACACAGGCAGCTCGTACATGCACTCTCACACAGGCAGCTCGTACATGCACTCTCACACAGGCAGCTCGTACATGCACTCTCACACAGGCAGCTCGTACATGCACTCTCACACAGGCAGCTCGTACATGCACTCTCACACAGGCAGCTCGTACATGCACTCTCACACAGGCAGCTCGTACATGCACTCTCACACAGGCAGCTCGTACATGCACTCTCACACAGGCAGCTCGTACATGCACTCTCACACAGGCAGCTCGTACATGCACTCTCACACAGGCAGCTCGTACATGCACTCTCACACAGGCAGCTCGTACATGCACTCTCACACAGGCAGCTCGTACATGCACTCTCACACAGGCAGCTCGTACATGCACTCTCACACAGGCAGCTCGTACATGCACTCTCACACAGGCAGCTCGTACATGCACTCTCACACAGGCAGCTCGTACATGCACTCTCACACAGGCAGCTCGTACATGCACTCTCACACAGGCAGCTCGTACATGCACTCTCACACAGGCAGCTCGTACATGCACTCTCACACAGGCAGCTCGTACATGCACTCTCACACAGGCAGCTCGTACATGCACTCTCACACAGGCAGCTCGTACATGCACTCTCACACAGGCAGCTCGTACATGCACTCTCACACAGGCAGCTCGTACATGCACTCTCACACAGGCAGCTCGTACATGCACTCTCACACAGGCAGCTCGTACATGCACTCTCACACAGGCAGCTCGTACATGCACTCTCACACAGGCAGCTCGTACATGCACTCTCACACAGGCAGCTCGTACATGCACTCTCACACAGGCAGCTCGTACATGCACTCTCATACATTAGTAGTAGTAGGGGGCTGGGTGTAGTGGTAGCAGTAGGGGGCTGGGTGTAGTAGTAGGAGGAGGAGGAGGCTGGGTGTAGTAGTAGTGGTAGCAGTAGGAGGCTGGGTGAAGTAGTAGCAGTAGGAGGATGGGTGTAATAGTAGCAGTAGGGGGCTGGGTGTAGTGGCAGCAGTAGGGGCTGGGTGTAGTGGGAGCAGTAGGGGGTGGGAGGATGGGTGTAGTAGTAGTAGTAGTAGCAATAGGGGGCTGGGTGTAGTAGCAGCAGTAGGAGGTTGGGTGTAGTAGTGGTAGCAGTAGGAGGCTGGGTGTAGTGGTAGCAGTAGGGGGTGGGAGGATGGGTGTAGTAGTAGTGGTAGCAGTAGGAGGCTGGGTGTAGTAGTAGTGGTAGCAGTAGGAGGCAGGGTGTAGTAGTAGTAACAGTAGGAGGCAGGGTATAGTGGTAGCAGTAGGGGGTGGGAGGCTGGGTGTAGTAGTAGTGGTCGCAGTAGGAGGCTGGGTGTAGTGGTAGCAGTAGGGGGTGGAAGGATGGGTGTAGTAGTAGTGGTAGCAGTAGGAGGCTGGGTGTAGTGGTAGCAGTAGGGGGTGGGAGGATGGGTGTAGTAGTAGTAGTGCTAGCAGTAGGAGGCTGGGTGTAGTGGTAGCAGTAGGGGGTGGGAGGATGGGTGGTGTAGTAGTAGTAGTAGTGGTAGCAGTAGGGGGTGGGAGGATGGGTGTAGTAGTAGTAGTGGTAGCAGTAGGAGGCTGGGAGTAGTAGTGGTAGCAGTAGGAGGCTGGATGAAGTAGTGTAGTGTAGTGGTAGCAGTAGGGGGGATGGGTGTAGTAGTAGCAGTGGGACTGGGAGCAGTAACATCGTAAGGCACAGTGTGGGGGAGGGGCGGGGAGCCCTGTCAGCTCCTTACATCCTCTCCTGTGGAGCTCTGTGTCTCTCTCCTGCCTCTCATTCTCCTCCTGACGATCTTCCTGCCGGGAGGTAAGGACCTTCACTGACAGATCTTCTCCCAGCTAGGGCTGCACGGGGGAGGGGGCGGTCACTATTCATGTGTGAAGGGTCTTATCTGCGGCGCGCGGGAAGGAGGGGGAGCTGGTGTTTGGCTTGTGATGTTGAAGCCCGCACACTTTACTTTCATAAAGGTGCGGGCTTCACAAACATGGCATGCAGCCCTCCCACACTGTCAGGATGCTATGTGCTGAGAATGCCTGTGCGCATGCGCAGCACACAGTGACGGAGCCTCCAGTGCAAGTGAACCAGACGGACTCCGTCGGTTCACTTCAATGATCTGGAGGTGCCGTATAGTGTCTGTGTGTGTGTCGTGAAATGACGTCACACACAGACACTATAAACATGGCAGCCCCCTGTGCAAAACTAAATGTTATGAATACTACTCAAGCACTATGTTAAAAAAATAAAAAAAATCCAACACACTTATTTGTTCTTAGTACTATTCATTTAAAAAATTTCAAAAACATGACACTGTCCCTTTAAGGCATTTCAGAGGAATAATTGCAAAGTATGGGTACATTCACACTACAGAATCCACCCCGTGCAATGGACTCCATTCTATGGTTGGGCAGATTCCGCTGTCCGCCTAAAGAATTGACATGTCAATTTTTTTGGGCGGACAGCGAAACTGCCTGGCCATAGAATGGAGTCTATGGCATGGGCAGAGATGTGCGCAGGTGCGAGTGTCGGAATCCACGGCGGGTTATCCGCACAGATTTCATAGTGTGAATGCACCCTAAGGGCTCATGCACACTGAGCAAAAGGCGAGGAATTGAAGAAGAATCTGCTCTTAAATTCTGCTTGAAATTCCTCCCGTAAAAGAATAACCAGGGCAATGTCTCATTGTGTTCAATGGGATTTCCACTCTGTTGTTCACACTGCAGAATTTCAGAGCAGAACTTTCTGCCGCAGATTTGCTTTCTGCCCAAAGAAGTGACACGTCACTTCTTTGGGCAGATTCTGCTAGAGGAATCCTATAGAAGTCAATGGGGCTTGAATTCTGCTTGAATTCTACTTGCATTCTGCTTGAAATCTGCTGAAATTCAGCTTCTATTCTGCTATTCTCCTCATCTTTTGCTCAGTGTGCATAAGGCCTAAGGGCTCATGTACACTGAGCAATAGATAAGGAATTGAAGAGGAAAGATTTTCTGCGGAATTTGAGCTAAATTCAAGCAGAATGCAAGCAGAATTCTAAGCAGAATTCAAGACCCATTGACTTCCCTCTAGTGGAATCCGCCCAAAGAAGAGACATGTCACTTCTTTGGGTGGAAAGCGGATCTGCATCTGAAAATTCTGTTTGGAAATTCTACAGTGTAAACAAGAGCGGAAATCCCATTAAACACATAAGGACATTGGTCTGTTCATATTTTACAGAAGCAATTTCAAGCAGAGCGGATTCCTCTCCAATTCCTCATCTATTGCTCAGTTTGCATGAGCCCTAAGGGTGGGTTCACACTATGGAATCCGCACTGATAAGCTCTGCGCTGCTCCGCTGCAGCCACTGATTGGCTGAGTGGGGCATTCAGACAACAGGAGCCCCCGAAGCAAGCCGGAGTACGGAGCAGGTACAGTATGCTCTGGCCAACGGGGGGGTTAAGGGAGCTGTCACTTACATACTCGCAGCGTGATCTCAATCTTCTCATTCAAAATGACTGACAAGGGATCTGCAGCAGATTTCAACGCGAATTCGCTACGTGTGAATCTGGCCTTAGGGTAGCTTCATACGTAACGAGTTTGCAGCTGATTTCACACTGCATATCACAGCAAATCAGCCGTGATACTCGTTACCTCAGAGCCTATAGCCCTGCATTCTCGCAACAGATTTGAATCTGCTGCAAGAATGTAGTGGCAACCTTCCTTAACTACTTCTATGTCGGCCTCCCAAAAAACAACACCTTATGCACAATACAGTCTGCTTCTCCAGCTCCCAGGTCAGCCAATCAGTGTGCTATTCCACCGCCGCCAGTGATTGGTTCAGCGGACTGTCAGTGACCCAGGACCCAAAGAAGAAGACAGGAGAGCACCAGAGGAACTGGAATGGCTAAGCATAGTGTCTATTATTTTTACCGGCCCAGCATAGAAGTAGTTTAGGATTGTTGCCACTACAAATCTGCTGTGAGAATGCAGGGCTATAGATTCTAAAAGTCACAGGTATGGCAGCGGATTTGCTGTGATATGTGCAGCGCGAAATCTGCAAACTCATTACATGTGGCTCTACCCTTAAAGCAAGCTTCCCCCCCCCCCCAAAAAAAAAAGAAAACATCCCAGATTTTCAATACAGCTCAACAACCCCCCCCCCCCCATTCTATTGCTTTTGGCTGCAGAAACCAAAAGCAATAGAACACTGACCTTATCAATCTATGCTGTATAACTATACTACATAGATCTCAGTGAGGGATCAGTGTGCACATACTAGGAGTCCCCCGGGGGGGATTCTAGTATATGTGTTTAAAAAAAACAAAAAAACAAAAAAAAAAAAAGTGTTAATAAAAAGCCCCCTCCCCTAATAAAAGTTTGAATCACCCCCCTTTCCCCATGTTATAAGTAAACATGTTTTGTATCGCTGCGTGCGTAATCGCCGAAAATATTAAATTATCACATTCCAGATCTCGTACGGTTAAAAAAAAAACAAAGTGCTAAATTGCGTAATTTTGCTCGCATCAAATCAAGAAAAATTGTAATAAAAAGCGATCAAAAAGTCGGAAGTCAATGGAAAAACAGATTGCAAAAACGTAGTGTGAACGACCAAAATTATGTAACAATATCAAGACAAAATTCTATAATTTTTCACACAAAATCAACACATACATCACAGAGGAAAACCACAAGGGGCAGGACATGCTGGTTCCTTGTAAATAGTTGTGTCAAATTAAATATCAAAAGTGTAAAACCTAAAGCTGCACTACCGTGATAGAAATACTGTCTGCTGCTGTCTACTTCCTAAGTAATTTAAATACAAGAAGGTGTTTGAAAATGTAGATATCTATAAATATTAGATTTGGAGGTTTCCATGAAAACAGTGCACCGGAAAAATGAAAGTGACAAATAAAGGGTTTACAAAGGGTAAACCGGACCATACAGTCATACACTGGTCAACTTATCCAGAACACTAACTAGACTATGAAAAATTTAACTGATTCAAGGTTGGGGAGAAAAAAAAAAAATTTAAACTGAATCTTACCCCTTGGTTACCTTGAAATCGAATAGCTGGCTTCAGGCTTATGGAGTCCTGAAAGGCAAAAGGTAGAGATTAGCAATATAAAGTTGACAAAAAATAAGTCCACGTTAAAAATAGCAGCTCTGCTCTAATGCTCTTTATGCAGGCAAAAGTTAAAGTGCTAAAATTCTAGCTGCCTGCAGCTACCCCAAACCATTGGAGTAAGGGTGGGTTTACACTAAGGAATACGGGCAGATAATCCCCCACAGATTCCGTCGCTCGCCCCCGCATGCATCTCTGCCCGTGCCATAGACTCCATTCTATGGTCGGGCAAATTCCGATGTCCACCAAAAAAAACTGACCGGTCATTTCTTTTGGCGGAATCGGTGGAATCCATCAGACCATAGAATGTGGGTATTCCAGCTTCTCCCCACATTCTAAAAACACACCAATTTTACAGGAAGTTATTAACCTATCCCATTGGGAACACAGAGACGGAGCACAATCTCAGTAGAGGGCGGTAAAATATGTTGGTGCTATTTAAGAAAAAGCAAATAAGACACTATCCTTAGTGGTGGATGCAAGCAGCCAACTGGAACAGCTGTTTGAAGAGGTGATCACTTCTATCATGCCTGGGGATTAGAAAGTCTTACCTGCTTTTTCAAAAATACTACCACACCTGTCCCCAGGTTGTGTATGGCATTGCAGCAGAGTTCCATTATAGTTAATACAACACACAACCTGAGAATATGAACGGTGATATTTTGTGGAGAAAGTAGCCATGCTCTTCTAAACCTGGACAATTCCTTTCCTTTTTGGATTTATTTTATGATAGACTCATCAATGAACACTTTTTACTTTATACAGTTAATGTAGTCTCAACCTGTCCAAAGGAACATACTAGAACCAGATCCCAAATATTGATTATTAACAGAATATATGCAAGTATGATATCTGTGACCTCTGACCTACATAAATACAGGTGGATGATCTGTACCGCCAGCATGACAATACTGAAAATATGTTGCCTCTGCAAGTGCTATAAAGCACTCTCTGTACACGGAATTCCCAAGAGACCACTGTAGAGGCCATCTGCTTAGAAAGCCACCTGCTGAGAGTTCCACAGTAAAGGCTTAGAAAGATTTACTGTAATACTTTAGCCATAATTTATAGGAGACAATCAGAACCAGTGGTGTACCAGGTACAGAAAGTGAATCACTAGAAACTAAAAAGTGGAAGACACCATAGATTCTTCACATGTACCTGGAAAGGGTGACAAAGCCCAAATTTTACCACAGAACAGCTTGTAGAACAGAAAAATGAATGAGAGCATGCAATGCACTCTGCTATACCTAAGAGTTACACAAGGCGACTGCACAGTAGTGGTAAAGCACTAGTTATACTTCTTTGCCACTAAACTTTAAGTATGTCTTTAAACCTATTTCCCATTGCAATTATTGAAGCTAAAGTCAGAAACAGACTATAAACAGAGAACAGGTCATAGAGAAAAGACTGAGATCTCTACAGTTTTCAAATCCATTCCTGGCTTTTCCAGCAACTGCAACCAAAATCTGCACACACTATTAGGCCCCCTTCACATATATCAGGCAGTCCCGGCTCTATTTATCTCCAGAGCTTTGCTACTGACAATTGAACTAATCCTATTCCTTTGAACGGTAAAGTTTTTCATATTCGGCACTTTAAATCTAGATGCCAGACAGGGGAAAGCATCTTGCAGCTTTTTGCCAACCGTCCTGTCCAACTGATATGAAGAAAAAGTAAATAAAATAAAAAATAGAAAGCCTGATGGCAAAAATACATTAGCTGTCATCAGCTTATAGTAAAATGAAGTAGCCGGACCACCTGACATACAGGTATATGAACCCAGCCTTAGGCTATATTCATGAACAGTATAATAGGTATAAAACCTGGTTGTATTTTAAGTGCGCTACATTTAAAGTCTATAAGAAAATGTCAATCTATGCACACACTAATAGAAACACACATTTCTTTTACAATTTGTGCATTTATTAAAAGGTTTTATTTATGCAATTTTGTCTGAACATAACTGCAACAACCAAACAAGAAAAAAAGTACAGGCATCAAATTACATAGTAAAAGGCCAGTTGACAAATCTCAGTCAGCATATTTAGGGTAAAGAGACATGAATCTGAAGTATAGTTATCTATACCACTATAAGTATCTCGAATTTGGTAGCCCTACTCAGGGTAGTTAAGGCCTAGCAGGAAGGACTACAGGACAACAGCAGTAACCCAATGCCTAAGGCCCCATATAGGAGGCCTTGATAACAGCCAGCTATTGCAACCAAATCTTATCAAACTTTCTTGAACAGTTCCTCTTTTGATAGAGAACCCTATATAAGAGGATTTATGAAATAACCAAGGACTTCCATTGCAATAAGGAAGGAGTATCAGGAGATTTCCATGCCATGATCACCACCTTTCTGGCACAAAATAGCACAATACAAAAAAAAAAACCAAAAAAACACAACAACAGGCGCTGGTAAGTGCCAAATACTATAGTATCTATTACACCAACTATTATAACTATATAGTATCTATAACTATATAGTACCTATTACACCTATGTAATTGTTACATGTTAACCCTATATTGTGCCATGAACAAAGCTCTGAAGGATATACCAGTAAGTTAAGAGCAATGAGGAAGAACAGTAGTCTTACATTGTAACGTTAGCCACATTAAAGGGCATGGGAGTGGGAAGATAAGCAAAGTTTAGGCAGGTAAAAACGTAATCTATCCTACATCTATTTAGTCAACCTGCTCCTTCTAAGAGCCATAGCACTTTTACTTTTCCACCTACAGGGCTGGTTGGGGTGTCATTCTTTTGCGCCATAATCACTAGGTTTTTTTTTAATATAATATTGGTATAACAGAAAATTTTTGATCGTTTTATTATTTTTCTGATATTTAATAAAGTCCGCAATCGTGGTGTGTCCCCCCCTCCCCGTTTACACCGTTCACCGCACGAGAAAATTTATGTTATATTTTAATAGATCGGACAATTCCGCACGCTACCATATGTAATATGTTTATTTTTTTAAACATTTTTATAATGGGCAATGGTGTATTTTAAACGTTTATTTGGAGGAGGGTTTTTTTTAATCCTTTTAAAAACTTTTTTTTTCCCGTAAAACATGCAATCATTAAATTGCATGTACTGATCTATGCTATACCATAGCATAGATCAGTGTTATCGGCAATCTATGCACAGAGCCTGCCTTAGAACAGACTCTATGCACAGATCCCAGAAACGACAGGACAGAGGTAAGAGGCTTACCCCCACCCGTCGGTACATGCGAAGCTTGTTCTGTCACAGAGTACCTTAAACGCCGCTATCACTACAGACTGCGGCGTTTAAGGAGTTAATGAGACGCAGCAGCGGGATTGTAGCTGCCTCTCATTACCTCCGGCCCGGCACACACTGATGTGTGCGGGCCAGCTCTCACTGCAGTGGTCCCGCACACATCAGTAAGCCCCTGAAGTCAGAAATGTATATATACGTATTACTGACGGGAAGGGTTTAAAAAAAAAACAAAAACAAAAAAAAAACAGCAATCGCCCCACACCCGTTTACACAGTTCACCATGCGGGAACAATAATGTTATATTGTCATAGATCGAACAATTCCGCACACAACGATATATATTTATATATATAATAGGCAAGGAGCAATATTAAACTTATTTGGGGGGGGGTTTATAAGGGTTTTTTTAATACTTTTAAAAACTTTTTTTTACACTTTAAAACATGCAATCAATCGATAATGCTTCTCAAAATTTATAAAACAAGGTTTTTACTATTTTCTCAACACAATTTTATTCTCAGAAGTCCATTTTGCCATCACCTTGTGATGAATCTGAATTCCTGGCATATAGGTTAGTCATTCAGATGTGCTCAATGCATTCCTCACCTTCCAGTCTAGTGAGGCAAGCGTCTGACAGCAAACAACTCGCAGAAAGGCTCCAGGAATTTTCCACTACTGTCTGTAAAGAATTACTCATCATTTGTGTGTTGCTGACGTCAGTTAATGTTCGAAAGATGAAGACCTTACATGTTGAGCAAAAAGCTTCTGTCTGTAAGAAACTTTGATAAGAGTAGAGACAGAAAAAAAAAATAAGGGAAGAGGTGGAGTTGCAGTGACATTGGACAGTTAATTACTGTTGGACAAACTAGCTTATTGTCAGACAACTCACTTAAGGGCCCTGTCTTGGGGCAGAATAAAAAATATATATGTCTGAGGGTGGTCTAGAAGTAATACTGGCCTTTCCTGAGCTCTGAAACAAGTGCCCACCCAGCCAGTCACCGACTAAACTTTTGGCTGTAGTTCTCTAACAGCTGAAGGGCCTGAGTTTAACACCTATGACTTAGAGCCCTATTCCACGGGACAATTATTGTTCGCATAATCGTTAATGATAAATGATCCAAACAACCGCTATTACGAAAGACCTGAAATCGTTCATCCAATTACATAGAAAGATAATAGTTACTTATGATCGTTCTTGCGGTCGTCTTGTTGTTGCTATTGCATTCGTCACTACTGCAAACGACCGAACAACATCTTATTCAATCCGAACGAGTTGCGAACGAGCAATGATAAAAATAGGTCCAGGTCTTATTGAACAATCAACGATTTCTCGTTCGGTCGTTAGTAGTTAACTGCTATTCAAATGAACGATTATCGTTTAGATTCAAACGATTTAACGATAATCTGAACGATAATCGTCCAGTGGAATAGGGCCCTTAGAAGACGAGTCTCAAGCAGGATAAGCGGGTGTTACAGCTTGCTGCACTTCAGGAGCTTGGAAAATGCTCTTTGACTCCTTTTATATTAAAAAGTTTTTTTTGTACAATCTGAAAGCACAGACTGATCTACAAAAGGTAACATGTCTCCTGGCTCGAACGGCTATCCAATTTTACCAGTTTGAAACGTGACGGATTCCCATTAAAGTGACACGATTGCCTCAGTTATTGGCTTTGCTTTAGCATCCATTGAACCCTCTTTCCCTGCCTCATGACAGGTAGAGTGTGGATAACACTACTGGGCAGAGGCAGGGAGACTGGGCTCAATGGACGCCAAGTCCTGCCTTAGTGACACTGTCTGTAACTGATGGGAACAATAACAGCACACAAGAAATCTGGGGTGACAGTATCACTAAGACTTGGACATTAAATTCCATCTATAGGGCCTGTAAGAGGAATCTTATCTGTCTGGATCATGGGTCACGTATGGTTCCCAGCTGCACAATAAAAATCTATTGTGCAGCTCCCTGAACATACCAGCCGCTTCTGCATGAGTAGCTTTACATTGAGGGTAAAAAGGTGTTTTATTCAAGCACGCAAGGGTGGCAGAGGGGCAGGAAGTAGTAATCTAGTCATGACTCTCTGCCTGTCTGCCTGTCAATCATCCCCACAGAGTGCGCTGACAGGCAGAGAGTCCCAGTTAGTTAGACTAGGAGTTACGATCTCATCCTGACTCGGCTGATGGATTGCCAGCTTATCCAGTGACTGGGGCCAAGTTATAACAGATCCAGCTATCCACAGGCACTTGGTCCGGGGTACAAAGACCCCTTAAATCTGTAAACCCACTTTATTTTTAATGAATAAAAGTTAATTTAAAATGTAATATCTGACCTTATATATTAAAATTACTGAGTGACCCAACCTAGTGGATTCCCGGTGGGGTGTAACCAAGGCAACACGTTTTAAGAAGTGCTTGTACATTTTAAATGTAATTAAACATAATGCATCAGTATAGATCTAGTTTTCTTCATGACACAACCAGTATGTTTGGTATCTGCAAGTTAGCAATGACAAAAACATAAAACATTTGCAAATGTGGTTACCCCAAAACCAATGTCTACAGCTCCTGCATAAGTTCACTAGTAAAGCGCTGGCTCAAAATAATCTAATGACAGTTTAGCTTGTGTAGAAAATGCCCTCATAACTTGTCTGGAGACATGGCCCAAGACGGACTGTCTACACCACATGACAGGAAAATGAATGCCAGTCCTCTCCAGAGCTAGGATTTCCAGAGATAGGAGAATAAGTCCTATGTAAAGAGTTACAGGAATGGAGACATACCATTAACAAACAAATATGAGGTTCCTAGCCCACCATCAGACAAACTGTGACCACTAAGGGGGAGATTTATCAAGCAGTCTCAGCAGGAAGGTCCTTTCCTGCCCATAACAACCAATCACAGCTTAGCTTTCAATTACACACAGGCCATGATAAAATAAAAGCTGAGCTCTGACTGGTTGCAATGAGCAACAAAGAACGCTAAATAAATCAAGTGTTTCCTCACTATCTGCTACACTTTATATGAGTACTCTACAGACTTGTGTATGCTCGGGGACAGGGCTGCAACTGGAAAGCATAGTGTGGCAGCTTTCTGCGCTGTCATCTACCAGGGCTAAGTAGATGGGGAGAAGCATGCACACACATACTGTAGCTGTATATGCTGCTCTGCAAAGACAGACATATGTTGGAAACCCCATCCCCCAGTTTCCAGCAATTGGTTTTACAATAACATGTCTGAGTCATGCCATAATCTAGCAGTACAATTTCTGGCTCAGGGTTTGGCTCAATTCCTAGACCGACAGAATAAAAAAATGTGATGAATAAAAACAGTGCTTTTTATCTCAGGACGCAACAAGAACTGTACAACAAAAGAGGGAAAAAGTGCCCAATGCCTCAGATAAATGCTAAACACCAGTTTGCTGCAGGATTAGAAGAAATCCACGAGTTGTACTTTACCTAAAACTCTTTTCACACTTATGAGTGCTTCAGTTAAATGAAGTTTCTGGAAAATGCTCCCAACTTTTGAGCTGTGTTTAGAGAGGTTCTTGTGACGTGTTGTCCCATACGAAACACCCTCTAAGCGTGCAATTGGCTGCCTGTGTGCACAACACATAAAAAAGCCGAGACTATGCTCTGGTCTCTTTTCAGAATGTAAAAATCTTTTGCCCTTTTCTTAAGATTTCTGTGGAGAGGAGCAAAACTTGAGTTTTCTTACAATTTTAGCACTGAAGCAAAAAAATAAAATAAAAAAAAAATCCAGGGACTATGCTTTCTTTCTTTATTTTCACAGTATCCTGGACCAAAAATAAAAGCAGTGTGCTCTTTTTGGGGGGTTGCCATAAGATCCCACCTCAAAACAACAAAACAAATGGAAAAAAACACACGAATACCACGCAGTTACTTACTGGATGCCTCGCTATACAACAGTTATCCCCTCATTTTAGAGAAGATTATACCTCCTACAGTCACTGATTGGCTGAGCGGGCAATCCATCAGCGGGCATCAGGCATTACCCCCATCCTGAAACGCAAACTCTGAAAAAAATATCTTCCGGCAGGGGTCCCAGAGCCTGTGATGCGGCGATTTGGGGGCAAAGGGAGAGGTAAGTAATGATTGGATAAAAGGAAACGTATTCCAGCAGTCCAATAAAATCCGGTATTTATTGTGTTAATTCCATAAAATTGTTACATACAAAAAAACATAGAAAAATGCAAGACGCGTTTCGTCCCACTCTGAGCCTTGATCACAGCATATAACAAAGTTGTGTACAGACAGACTTATAAGCATGAGAAATTACACACCTTCCCCTGCAAACAATTACATCACATGACACAGGGTAAGCCAACCTTCCACTGAGGAGGGCGGAGCAAGATAAATGCCCAAAACATACATATAAAACAGAACTCATGAGAAAATTAAAAAACAAGATCCAAAAAAACATGATGCAGAGAGCACACTATAATGTGTAATGCTATGTTATTCCAATAGTTGTGCTTCACTCCCATCATGTATCATAACAGAGAATTATGTCCCAGAAACTACACAGTATACTGTAATGATCTCACAAAATTAATAAATATAGTATTACTTGTGAAGAGGAGGGTAAACAAATATATTATTATCATAACACAATTATAAACGGAGGGAAAAAATATATATTGAAAATGAATAAATAAATGTATAATAAATCCAATCTATAATTCATTCCATTTGGCAATCTGGTTTGTAATTTCAAAATCCAGAATACCTCTCGGTTTAATAAACTATGTTGTGTGTTGCCTCCTCTGACGTTTTGAAATATTTTTTCTATTCCAAAAAACCTGAGTGTGTGAACTTGTCCTTGATGTTCATTAATGAAACGTCTGGCTGCACCTGTTTTGTATCGTATGTCATGAATGTGTTCTGCGGCACACTTTTTAAACTTAAAAAATCCCGGGGCACACCACCAACCAAAATGGCACAAAATGACACTAAAACAGTACATATTATACATATAGTTAATAATATACATTCTAAATGTATTTATACTCACTCAGTGTGAAACCTGGGCCTGTATACTTCTCTTCCACCATACTTCTCTTCCACCATACTTCTCTTCCACCATACTTCTCTTCCACCATACTTCTCTTCCACCATACTTCTCTTCCACCATACTTCTCTTCCACCATACTTCTCTTCCACCATACTTCTCTTCCACCATACTTCTCTTCCACCATACTTCTCTTCCACCATACTTCTCTTCCACCATACTTCTCTTCCACCATACTTCTCTTCCACCATACTTCTCTTCCACCATACTTCTCTTCCACCATACTTCTCTTCCACCATACTTCTCTTCCACCATACTTCTCTTCCACCATACTTCTCTTCCACCATACTTCTCTTCCACCATACTTCTCTTCCACCATACTTCTCTTCCACCATACTTCTCTTCCACCATACTTCTCTTCCACCATACTTCTCTTCCACCATACTTCTCTTCCACCATACTTCTCTTCCACCATACTTCTCTTCCACCATACTTCTCTTCCACCATACTTCTCTTCCACCATACTTCTCTTCCACCATACTTCTCTTCCACCATACTTCTCTTCCACCATACTTCTCTTCCACCATACTTCTCTTCCACCATACTTCTCTTCCACCATACTTCTCTTCCACCATACTTCTCTTCCACCATACTTCTCTTCCACCATACTTCTCTTCCACCATACTTCTCTTCCACCATACTTCTCTTCCACCATACTTCTCTTCCACCATACTTCTCTTCCACCATACTTCTCTTCCACCATACTTCTCTTCCACCATACTTCTCTTCCACCATACTTCTCTTCCACCATACTTCTCTTCCACCATACTTCTCTTCCACCATACTTCTCTTCCACCATACTTCTCTTCCACCATACTTCTCTTCCACCATACTTCTCTTCCACCATACTTCTCTTCCACCATACTTCTCTTCCACCATACTTCTCTTCCACCATACTTCTCTTCCACCATACTTCTCTTCCACCATACTTCTCTTCCACCATACTTCTCTTCCACCATCCCCATGTTTCTCTCCCCCCTGCTTCTCTCCCCTGTTTCTCCCCCATCCCCATGTTTCTCTCCCCTATCCCCATGTTTCTCTCCCCCATCCCCATGTTTCTCTCCCCCATCCCCATGTTTCTCTCCCCCATCCCCATGTTTCTCTCCCCCATGCTTCTCTCCCATGCTTCTCTACCCCATCCCCAGGTTTCTCTCCCCCCTGATTCTCTCCCCTGTTTCTCTCCCCCATCCCCAGGTTTCTCTCCCCCCCTGTTTCTCCCCCATGCTTCTCTCCCCCATCCCCAGGTTTCTCTCCCCCATGGTTTTCTCCTGTTTCTCTCCCCCTTCCTCCTCACCTCCTCCCACATGGTCGCCGCTCTCCGCCTCACATACTGGCCACCCGTAGGGCCCAGACATGCTGCACCCTGCTCCCAGTCTCCACTGATTGGATAGGAGGAGCACGTCCGGGCGCTACAGGCGGCCAGTAGGTGAGGCGGACAGCAGCAGTGGGGCGATCTGCAGGGGCACCATAGTTTGGGGAACTTTCCTTGCGGCACACCCGAGCATGTGTCGCGGCACACTGGTTGAAAATCACTGCACTAAACAACTCCTTTGCTATTACAATTAATGAATGATTGTATGGAATATGATGTTTGTTGTTTGGAATCACTAAAGGTTTGAGTTTTGTGTGTGAACTGGCACATATTACATCTAGCTCCATTACAAGGAAAAAATCCTGTGTTAACCAAGTGGTGTTGGATTTGTTTTGTTTCAGTACAGTAGGTGAAACTATATTACCAATGGAAACACCTTTTTTGCCACAATTCTGCAATTGTCCTGCAGAACAGTGCGTAAAAACTGGTTTTTATACAAAGTGGGTAAATATTTTTGGATTATGTGTTTAATGGCTGGGAATTGTTTACTATAAGCTGTGGAGAAGCTGTGGGTGAGAACCTTTGATCTGCAAAAAAAACTGAGCTTCAAATAACAAATCAGTACTCCACTGATTAAAATGATAAATTCATTTAAAGTGGAAATGTATAGGTTACATCTTTTCATATGAAAACACAATGCTGAAATCGCAAGATCATGAGGAATGTGTGAATACAACCCTATCACATCACAGGTTAACCAGTGCATACCCTCTTTCCACTGAAAATTCTTTAAGGAGGTTAGCGCCTGTTTACTATCCCGCAAGTATGCCTGACAGGATTGAGCCATTGGTTGCAGTAATCCATCTATCCACACACTAAGGCTGCATTCCCACGTTCCGTGATACGGACGTGGAATGCATGTACCGGAGTCCCCCCGTGCCCGGACAGCATCTGTAATTAGATGCTGGGAGCGGGGGAGACTGTTCATAAGCGCCATGCAGTAATGAATCAGCGTGGCGCTTATGAATACAGTCTCCCCCTCTCCCAGTATCTAATTACAGATGCTGTCCGGGCGCGGGGGGACTCCGGTACATGCATTCCACGTCCGTGATCAGTCAGGATCGCGGAACGTGGGAATGCAGCCTTAGTTTTTCTTGGAGAGACCCAATGCTAGAGATGATGGGGTGCAGACTGGGGGGAAAATTACCTTTGTGAATCTTTGGTAACCCGTGAAATACGGGCACCAACGAATGTTCTAATGTGAAATTATTTTTTTTTTTTTTCAGTTTCAGAAAAAAAAAATCCCCATCTGCACCCCATCATCCAGCAGAGAGTCTAATGCTTTTTTAGAAACACCAAAAAAAATCACAAGAAAGCCTGTGGTATGTACAAATATCATTAAGGATTTCAAAGGCTTGTTTTAAATATAATTCCCTAACCACTGAGCCTCCTTTATCTGCTTGTTTAATAACTAAGCAGGTATTTTTACTTAAATCATGGTGGTCCTGGACCATTACTTTTGCTTGTAAGTAATGATTGTTTATTATGTTCCCCCCTGCTGGCTGCCATTTTTTAAATTGCCGGACTCCTCCTTTAACCCCAAGCTGTCCATGGCAACGATCAGGTGTCAGGAGGTGCCCTGAAGAATAGTGCTTCTTTCCAGGCAGTTACACCCTCAGACTTCACTGTCTAGAGGGTTTGGAGGGAGATCTTCTCCCTCCGCCAATCCTTAGAGGTCTGCAAGCGAGCGCAGAAGCTCTGAGATTGTCAAGGCCAGTGCTTCTGGGTTGCTGGCTTAGTAACAGATCAGGCTCCTGCACAGAGGAAGGAGCCTGATCATATGAGCTGTCAGTGTGTAACTGACAGCTTACATACTGTACATAATGCATTACCAGGGCTGTGGAGTTGGGAGTCGAAGTCGGAGCTAGTTTTGGCTGCAGTCGGAGCCGGAGCTAGCTTTGGCTGGAGTCTGAGTTGGAAAAAAATGTACCGACTCTGACTCCAGCTTTAAAAAAAAAAAAAAAAAAAAAATGTATAATTGAATTTTGATATGAATTTTACAAGTTTGGTTCATGAACATATATTACATAAGGGCGGTCATGGAAAAGTTATCGGTCACTATTTGGCAGTTTGTTTCTGAGCTGAAAGAGTCCATTGTGTGTGTGTGTGTGTACGCCCTATGGCTGCAGTAGGCTGTGTGTATGTGCTATGACTACAGCAGGCTGTGTGTGTGTGTACACTATGGCTGCAGCAGGCTGTGTGTATGTGTGCTATGGCCGCAGCAGGCTGTGTGTGTGTGTGCTATGGCCGCAGCAGGCTGTGTGTGCGCGTGCTATGGCTGCAGCAAGCTGTGTGTGTGCTGCAGCAGGCTGTGTGTGTGTGTGCTATTGGGCTTTTTCCACGGGCCGTCTAGAGGAGCAACGAGCGCTCTCAGCGCTCGTTTGCTCCTCGTTCCCCGCTCGCTGTCGCTATTCAACGCGGCTGCAGCGAGCGGGTGAGTGCGGGAGGGGCGGCGGGGAGCGTCTGCTGTCTATGCTCTTATTCAACGGAGCGAGGGCAGAAGATCGTTGCTGTATCAGTCGCTTGTTTTTCAACATGTTGAAAAACAAGCGACTGCAACGATCATCTTTGCACTCTTTTCCACGGGACGATTATCGTCCGTAGCGGCCGATAATCATTCCGTGGAATAGGGCCTTATGGCTGCAGCAGGCTGTCTGTGTGTGTGTGTGTGTGTGTGTTTGCTATTGCGTGCCCCCACAGTGACCTTCTATATCACTGTGTGACCCCTCTCTATATCACTATGGCTGACCTTTATATCACAGGGATCTGGCATGGTTAGCAGTGTTTCTTGTATGGTGAATATTTAGTTAGAAACATAGAAGACTGTCAGCAGGAAAAGATCACCTGCTCCATCTAGTCTAGTTGTGAGTTGTTCAGGACATGGAGGCTGGAGACTGGCTGCATCCACTGCACACACAGGAGAAGCTGCTTTATATCTTTCCTTATTCCCTCAGAAGTCGCCCCAGGATAATGTAGGACATTAGGGAAAAGCTGCTGAGCCAGTGTGATAAATAACTCCCCTGGTCTGGCCATTTATGAAGGAGCAGGAGTCGGTCCTGATAAAATTCATGAGTCGGAGCTGCGGCTTAACGACTCCACAGCCCTGTGCATTACAGCACAGATCATGTGCTGTAATGCACAGGGCTGTGGAGTCGTTAAGCCGCAGCTCCGACTCATGAATAAATGCACCACTGATTGGTTGCTATGAGTAACAAATTTTTTTAATTATGTCAGTAGTCTAGACCTTTTAAACGTGAAGATACTCAACTGAAAAGGAGAGCCGATTGGAGAGATCTTTATACAGCACAACTAATGGAGGCCGGGCCGCATGAACAACCACTGTATTGTCCATGCGACCATTTAACCGTATTGCTATCAGTCACAAGTCCCCTGTTTAAAAAGGGAGATGTATAGGTGATAGCGATAGATTTTAAAGCCCACACAAAAGATGTGACCAACTGGTTTCCAGCTCCTCAGCTGACCACTGTCACTTTTACACAGGATGATTATTGGCCAAAGGAGTGTTTTTGTCAGAACTCTCCCCCTATAGCAGGTCCTATGAGAATGAATTGGTAGAGGATTAAAACTTTCTCCCTACTGAAAAACACTCATGCTCAAATGAGCCAAGCATTCATGTATATGGTAATAGCTGTCAGCCGAGCAATCATCTAAATTGCATTGGAACCCGTGTGAGATTGCCTTCAATAATCTCAGTTACCAACTATTACCCGGACAGCAGCATTAAAACCATGTTGGTGGTGTATCATCTGTGGGATAGTTTGCAAATAGGCTACGTGATTGCGGGAAGCTAATCCGTGGCTGCTGCTGCGAGTTATTGTTAGGCAGTAGCAACAGAGTGAAAATCTGATGGGCCAATGTAATACTTTATTATATTGATGAGCAGGCAAGCAAGTCTCCAAGGAGGAAATATAAATAAATATAATAAAAAAATACATAAAAAGATGTGGTATTGCCATGTTTGCTGTTGTTGAAAGGAACATGTAATTAACCCCTTTCCTAGTCACACACTTTTACTATGGTCGACTCCCAAGTGGTATAACCTTTTTATTTCTCCATCGACATAGACATGCGAGGTTATTTTTTGGTACCATTTTGCAATACCTAACATAGTAACATACTTAAAGGGGTTGGCCATTTTATAGTAAAATAGCTCCGTATACAGCAGTAGTAAGTGTAATCACTTTTTATACTGACAGCAGCTCCCTGTGCACCTCATAGAGGCAATATCAGACTCCCCTCCTCCAGGCTGGGCTGCCCTGCTCTGTGATGTTTCTGTCCATAAGATTGCTGACATGGAGGAGCATGTGACCATGCCCCACCCCCCAGTGTCCACCACTGAGCCTGTATATGCCTATGGTGGACACTGGGGGGCAGGGCATGGTCACATGCTCCTCCATGTCAGCAATCTTCTAGACCAGGGGTCCTCAACTGGCGGACCGCGGTCCGAACCCGGACCACGGAGGCCAGCTCTCCGGACCCCTGGTCAGACCTCCTAACCGCCCCGGATCCGGTCCGCCCCGGATCCGGTCCGTCCCGCTCCCCACCACACTGCCTCCCGCCCCATAGGCGTACTGTCCTTAGATGTCAGTACGCCTGTGGGGCTGGGGGCAGTGTCGGTCCGGCCCCCGGCTGATACGTGCTCTGTAGGGATGTCCCGGGGATTCCCCAGCAGAGCGCGCACCACAGACCTCAGTGTACGCCGCCGGCCTGTCTTTCCCGGAAGTGCAGGCCGGCGGCGTACGCTGAGGTCACTGATGCGCGCTCTGCTGGGGAATCCCCGGGACATCCCTACAGAGCGCGTATCAGCCGGGGGCCGGACCGACGGGAAGAGAAGATAGCCGCAGCGGGGAACGAGGTGCTAGGTGAGTTTTTTTTTTTTTTTTCTCTGTCTGGGGGGCATCTACAAGGGGAGAGCGCACAGGTGGACTATATACTACAGGGGGGACCTCACAGGGGGCTATATACTACTGGGGGGAGCGCACAGGGGGTTATATACTACAGGGGGGACCTCACAGGGGCTATATACTACAGGGGGAAAGCACAAGGGGCTATATACTACTGGGGGGAGAGCACAGGGGCACTATATACTACTGGGGGGAGCTCACAGGGGGGCTATATACTACAGGGGGACAGCGCATGGGGGGCTATATACTACAGGGGGAGCTCACAGGGGGCTATATACTACAGGGGGGAGCTCACAGGGGGGCTATATACTACTTGGGGGGAGCTCACGGGGGCTATATACTACTTGGGGGGAGCTCACGGGGGCTATATACTACTGGGGGGAGCTCACAGGGGGCTATATACTACAGGGAGAGAGCACAGGGGGGCTATATACTACTGGGGGGAGCTCACAGGGGGCTATATACTACTGGGGGACAGCGCACAGGGGGCTATATACTACTGGGGGACAGCGCACAGGGGGCTATATACTACAGGGGGAGAGCGCACAGGGAGCTATATACTACAGGGGGAGAGCGCACAGGGAGGCTATATACTACTGGGGGAGCTCAAAGGGGGGCTATATTCTACAGGGGGAGAGCGCACGGGGAGGCTATATACACTACTGGGGGGAGCTCACAGGGGGCTATATACTACAGGGGGAGAGCGCACAGGGGGGCTATATACTACTGAAGGAGAGCGCTATACACTACTGGGGGAGCAACAGGGG
Organism: Dendropsophus ebraccatus; assembly: GCF_027789765.1. Lineage (NCBI taxonomy): Eukaryota > Metazoa > Chordata > Amphibia > Anura > Hylidae > Dendropsophus > Dendropsophus ebraccatus. The sequence continues at coordinate 109,899,209 of NC_091456.1, read as the reverse complement.
GGCTATATACTACCAGGGCAGTCACCCCCTTTGTACCTAATATCAAAGGCCTGGTGAGAGAGAAAAAAATGCCAATTTTCCCGCTAATAAACAGCAATTCTGTATATAAATAGTTGAACGTTTGTGACAAAGTAACAAAACACGTTTCCTACTGATGTTCAGCTCGGACATTCACCTGACAATAGACCCCGGTAAGTGGACCTTCACTAAAAGTTGTTGAGTACCCCTGTTCTAGACTGAAACACTACAGAGCAGGACAGCACAGCCTTGAAGAGGGGAGTCTGATTTTGCCTCTATGAGGTACACAGGGGGCTGCTGTCAGTATATACAGCGATTACACTTACTAATACTGTACACAGAACAATTTTACTATAAAAAAGTGGCCAACCCAAGGCTAAAACCCCTATGAGGCAGACGACAATCCCCTCACGACAGGGAGAAACCTCCCTCACGACTCCAAAGGCAATAAGAGTAATCTCTGGATCAACGTATCACCAGAAATCTAATGTCCATAACTTGTAATATTATATTTGCAAGAAAAGCATCCAGGCCTCCCTTGAACTTATTTAATGAATCAGCCATGACATCATCATGTGGAAGAGTTTAATAGTCTCACTGCTCTAACAGTAAAGAATCAGCATCTGTGCTGATGGCAAAATCTTCTTTCCTCTAGACGTAGAGGATGCCCCCTTGTCATGGTTACAGACCTCCTAAGATCTCTGTACTGTCCATTCATACATTTGTACATTGTGATCAGATCGCCCCTAAGACGTCTTTTTTCTAGCGTAAATAACCCCAAGCTTGATAACCTGTCTTGGTACTGTAACCCACCCATTCCCTTAATGACCTTTGTTGCCCTCCTCTGCACCCGCTCCAGTTCAGCTGTGTCCTTCTTATATACCGGTGCCCAAAACTACACAGTATTCCTTATGTGGTCTGACCAGTGATTTATGAAGAGGCAAAACTATGTTCTCATCTTTAGCATCTATACCTCTTTTGATGCATCCCATTATTTTATTAGCCTTGGCAGCTGCTGCCTGGCACTGATCACTAAAGATGAGTTTACTGTCCACCAATACCCCCAGGTCCTTTTCAGAAAAAGTTTTAACCAGTGTTTTATTATTTAGCACATAACTGTACTTATTATTTCTATGGCCCAAATGCATAACCTTACATTTATCCACATTAAACTTCATTTGCCATTTCTCCGCCCAAGCCTCCAGCTTCTCCAAATCCATCTGTAATATATTATCCTCCTCTGTGGTGATTACTTTACCCAGGTTAGTATCATCTGCAAAAAGTGGAGATTCTACTCTGTAGCCCCTCTACAAGGTCATTAAAGAGCACCCGTCACCCCCCGTGCCAGGGTGACAGGCGCCAACCCCCCGCTAGAGCCCCCTATACTTACTTCATCACGCCGGGTCCCGCTTCTTGATCTGGTCCGGTGACGGAGATTTCAGCACCCGAAGCCCGGCGCACGCGCTCCTGAGATGAGTCCGATGCCCATAGAGAATGAACAGGGAGTCCGATGCTCTATTCATTCTCTATGAGCGTCGGACTCATCTCAGGAGCGCACGCACAGGCTTCGGGCGCTGAAATCTCCGTCACCGGACCGGATCAAGAAGCGGGACCCTGTCACCTCGGCACAGGGGGTGACAGGTTCCATTTAATAAAAATATTAAAAGAAGTGGACCAAACACTGACCCTTTCGGTACCCCACTAGTAACTAAAACCCAATCTGAATAGGTTTCATTAATGACCACCCTCTATTTTCTATCACTCAACCAATTACTTACCCATTTGCACAAGTTTTCCCCTAGTCCCAGCATCCTCATTTTATAGAACAACCTGTGGCACAGCATCAAATGCCTTTAAAAAGTCCAGATACACAACATCCACAGCCTTCCCCAGGTCCAGTCTATAACTCACCTCCTCATAGAAGCCGATCAGAATAGTCGGACAGGATCGATCCCTCATAAATCCATGCTGGTGCTGCGTTATAAGATTATTTTCATTAAGATACTCCAGTATAGCATCCCTTACTAACCCCTCAAATACTTTACCCACTATAGATGTTAGAAGTACGGGCCTATAGTTTCCAGGATCACTCAATGCCCCCTTCTTGAAAATTAGTATGATTTTTGACTTTTTGTTAAAATTTTTTACAGTTTTTGGGGGAGACTGATTAACAAAATACAACAATTGTAGTGGTTTTTACCTTTACTATATTTACTGCATGGGATAAATAATAATTTTTAATTAGAGATGAGCGAACCTAGAGCATGCTCGAGTCTATCCGAACCCGAGCATTCGGCATAGCGGTGGCTGCTGAACTTGGATAAAGCCCTAAGGCTATGTGGAAAACATATTCAGGTATTAATGTTTTCCAGAAAGCTTAAGAGCTTTATCCAACTTCAGCAGCCCCCGCTACGCCAAATGCTCGGGTTAGGTTGGACTCGAGCATGCTCGAGGTTCGCTCATCTCTAGTTGTTAATGGTCGTAACTAGTTGTTAATGGTCGTAACTGAAACGGCAATGCCTAATATGTGTAGTTTATTGCTTATATTTTATTTAGAAGGAATGAAAAGGGAAAAAATAATGGACTGACTCCGACTCCTTCATAAATGGCCGGTCATATACCAATATACCAGGGGAGTTATTTATAACACTGGCTCAGCAGCTTCTCCCTAATGTTCTACATGATCCAATATATATATAAAAAAAAAAAAAAAAAAATTTTTTAAAGCTGAGGTCGGAACATTTTTTCCCCATCTCCAGCCCAAACTAGCTCTGACTCCAACTGCACAGCCCTGGTTTATTTTATGTACTTTTTCTTGTCCCGCAAGTGGACTTCTCTAGTGATGATCAAGTTACTATTGTAACTACGTTCACACAGAGCAAAAGGGTCTGATTACGCGAGGAAATATTTCCGCCTGAAATCAACTGACACTGAATTCCAAGCAATATGTAAGCGGAATCCCTGCGTATTTCAGCGTGGAATATTCGAGAAATCCGTGCTGATTGCGCATGCATTCAGCGAGTATTCGGTGAGTAATAGAGGGAGGTGCCAACAAAAATTTTGCAGACTTTGGAGACTAGACTATATGGTACCTGAATTTTCTAGAACAGATCACCTCAGAGCTGGCAGAGGAGAAGGAGCTGAGCAGAGAGAAGCTAAGCAGAAATGGCAAAACATCACAGCTTTACAATTGATGGAGATTCACAGGTATGTATGTATGTATGTATGTATGTATGCATGCATGTTTTTTTTGGGAAACTTTTGCTGTGGTCATATGCTGTGTCCACGCTGAAACAGAAAATCAGAGCCCCATTGATTTGTATAGGCTTCCGCTAGCGGAAGAACGAACATGTTCATTCTTCTGGCGGAGAGCGGATTAGCCGCGGAACGTTCAGCGAGGAAATTCCACCGTGTGAACTGCAGAGCAGAATTTCCATTCAACACAATGGAAATTAGCTCTGCACCTATTTTAACTTCAGCGCGCAAATTCAGCTGCTTTTGCTCTGTGTGAACGAGCCCATACACTGCACTAGCTATCTAGCACAGTGTATTATAAGCCTGAATTAACCAGTCAGTGACATAGCTGGATAAACAGGCATTCAAGAAAAAAAAAATAAGGCATAAAAAATACCCATTATAATGCTACAAAAAAAAAAAAAAAACACAACACAGATCATGGTACAAAAATTAAGCCCCAACACAGTTCCCTAGGTGGAGAAATACAAAAATTTAGATGGGTCTGAACAGGACAATTCTAGAGATATAATTTTTTTAACCTTTAAATGACATATGACAAATGTATGCCAATATGCCGTTAAAAGGGTTACAGAAGGAGATTAAAGCCCGATCGCACAATGCTGCTCTGGCTATGGCGATTTCGCCACCTGCAATGCAATCCCAAGCGGGTTGGGTGATTCATTATACTTACCATCCGGGGCCTCATCAATGCTCAGACACTGTCCCCAGCTTTGCAAATGCTTCAGGCTCACTTCTGGAACATTAAATCTTAAGGCCCCATTCACACGTCCGTGTCAGTTTTTACTGTCAGGAAATCCTGATCAGGAGGCCTTAAATGTCATCAGGATTTCCTGACAGTAATCCGTTTTTACCTTCAGGAAACCATCAGGAAACCATCAGGAAAAACCTTCAGGATTTCCTGATGAGAAGAAAAATAGGACATGTATTTCTGCAAACTGGATGGTCACAGCTTGCAGAATTACAACTCCCATCATGCTTGGCTGACAGGTCATGATGGAAGTTGTACTTCTGCAGTCTGTGGTCACCCAGGTTGCAGTACATGATGGGAGTTGTACCTCTGCAGCCTGTGGCCATCCAGGTTGCAGAAGTACAACTCCCATCATGACCTGTCAGCAGGGGCATGGTGCGTGGGTGCCGCGGGGGGTACCTGCGGATGAAGAGGCAGCAGGAGGCCGGGGCAGAGGCGGAAGGTGAGTGGAACTCCGGACGCTTTCCTGATGTGCATCAGGAAAGCGTCCGGGGCCCGGGCGCTCCCATAGACTCCTATGGGGGCGTCCGGGCCGGATTTCCGGACGAAAATAAAACCGGTTCTAAAAAATCCGGTACTATTTTCCGGAACAGACAGCCTTCCGGAAAATTCCGGAAGGGTGTCCGTGTCCAATGGAAGTCTAGGCGTCCGGAAATCCGTCCGGATTTCCTGATAGGAAATCCGGGTGGTTTCTCCGGACGTGTGAAGGGGGCCTAAGAGCTATCAAATTACCTCCAAATTACTACTTTAAAAAATTTCATTGAAAAAGAAAATCCTTCCCATAGTAAGAGTTTAAAGCTCCTCTTTTTCTCATTTAATAAATAAAAAACATATTAGCTATAGCCATGTGAGGAATCGAGCAAAGTATTACATTATCACATTCCTGACCTTGCACGGTAAACGGTATAAGCTAAACGCTTATAAAGAGTAAACGCTGCCATTAAGAATTATAGGAAATCTGTCAGCTGTAATTCAACTTTCCAAACTACTGACACTGTTAGATAGCCGTTAGAAGATCAGGTTTGGAACATGGTACCTTTCATATATCTGCTTGTGATTCCAGAACATTGAAAAATGGTATAACTATATAGTAAGAAGAATCAAATAGGCATATTTGGATATATGAAAGGTACCACGTGTCTCCATGTCTTAACAGATGTTTAACAGTGTCATTAGTTTGAAATATGAATGGCACCTGACAGATTCCCTTTAAGGGCAGCTTCACACACAATGCTGCCATCCGTTGTGTATGAAGCTGCTCTAAAGCAGCATGTTCACATTCTTAGAGCAGTTATGCAGCTTACTTAAGGGACATGTTCACCTTTGAGGAGGTTCCCACTGCAGCTGCTCTGTAGTAACCTTTAATATTGCCAGCACACTGGCTCCCTTGACAATGTTGGCAGTCATTAAAGAGCAGCTACAACTATGATCATGCAGGAATAGCCACAACAGGTTGTTGGAATACTGACGGAAGCTGTGTGAGCAAAGTGAACAACCCTTCAAACACAAGCAAATATTGAGTCATCCAAAGGTGTTAACCTAAGGCTATAACTTATCCTATCCACAGTTCCCCACTGATCAAGACAATGACTGCCCCTGCAGTGGCAGTCAAACATGCACGCTGCCACTATATACTCTGCACGGAACTGACAGTGAAGTACTCTACAGTTGCAAAGAGTAAATGGAGTAGGAAACAAAATGCACTGCTGCCACTACAACAAGGAAGGACAAGGGACCCTATTCTCATAATTGGTGGTGGGGTATCAACAGGCGAATATCCCCCCCCCCCCCCCCCCTTCCTTCTCAATCAGATACTTATTTCCAGCACCTGGCAGTTGGTCGGCAATAGTTCCAGGTGTTGCAATCCTGTGATTCTCAGGATAGAGGATGATCTCAAAGGTAGGACCCTAAACAATCATATAGTGGTGGCATATCCTAAAGATGTAAGACAGGTACAACACTTTAAAGTCCTATTTAAATTTTTCAGGAAAAAAATAAAAAATAAAAAAATCAAATCTACAATTCGAGTAAACATAAAAATTCATTGACCGAGCAAATTTTCGTTTTCGCACTTATGTTTTTTTTTTTCTCTACATGGTCGACCACTTAAGGACCGATGACGTACCTGTATGTCATCACTCCCTTAACCCCTTAAGGACGGGGCCCATTTTCGTTTTTGCGTTTTCGGTTTTTCCTCCTTGTGTTTAAAAGGCCATAGCACTTGCATTTTTCCACCTAGAAACCCACATGAGCCCTTATTTTTTGCGTCACTAATTGTACTTTGCAATGACAGGCTGAATTTTTGCCTTAAGTACACTACGAAACCAGAAAAAAAATTCAAAGTGTGGTGAAATTGAAAAAAAAAAACGCATTTCTTTTATTTGGGGGAACTGTGTTTTTAAGCCATTCGCCCTGGGGTAAAACTGACTTGTTATGTATGTTCCTCAAGTCGTTACGATTAAAACGATATATAACATGTATAACTTATATTGTATCTGATGGCCTGTAAAAAATTCAAACCATTGTTAACAAATATACGTTCCTTAAAAGCGCTCCATTCCCAGGCTTATAACGCTTTTATCCTTTGGTCTATGGGGCTGTGTCAGGTGTAATTTTTTGTGCCATGATGTGTTCTTTCTATCGGTACCTTGATTTAGCATATACGACTTTTTGATCGCTTTTTATAAAAAAATTTTCTGGATTTGATGCGACCAAAAATGCGCAATTTTGCACTTTGGGATTTTTTTGCACTGACGCCGTTTACCGTACGAGATCAGGAATGTGATTAATTAAATAGTTCGGGTGATTAAGCACACGGCGATACCAAACATGTTTATTTATTTATTTACTTTTATTTAAAACCTGGGAAAAGGGGGGTGATTCAGACTTTATTGGGGGAGGGGGCTTTTTACTATAAACACCACTTTTTTTTTTTTTTTTACACTTATACTAGAAGCCCCCATGGGGGACTTCTAGTATATATACTTTGATCTCTCATTGAGATCTCTGCAGCATAGATATGCTGCAGAGATCAATGAGATAGGCACTCGTTTACTTCCGGCTGCTGCAGCCGGAAGTAAACGAGTGCCAAGCCGGGGACGGCGCAATCTTGGACGAGTCCCCGGCCAGCATCAGTAACGGAGATCGCTCCTCTGGGACAACGTCCCGGAGGAGCGATCTCCCCCACTAGACACCAGGGAAAGGTTGCCTCCGGTAATCGGAGGCAGCTGTCAACTTTGACAGCTGCCTCCGATTAGCTAATTAGCGGGCACGGCGATCAGACCGTGCCTGCTAATAGCGGCGGTCCCGGGCTACACGCGGCACCCAGGACCGCGGCACTTCAAAGCGGGCCGCGGCAGGACCGCGGCGCTTCAAAGCGGGGCCGCCGCGCGGCCCCGCTTTGAAGTGCTAATGAGGACATATGACGTACTGGTTCGTCATATGTCCTTAAGAGGTTAAAGGAGAAGTACGGCAAACATTTTTATTAAAGTATTGTATTGCCCCCCAAAAGTTATACAAATTACTAATATACATTTATTACGGGAAATGTACATAAAGTGCTTTTTCCCTGCACTTGCTACCATATCAAGGCTTCACTTCCTGGATAAAATGGTGATGTCACAACCCGACTCCCAGAGCTGTGCGGGCTGTAGCTGCTGGAGAGAATGATGGCAGGGGGACACTGAGGGACACAGGGTACTGGAGGGACACTGAGCATCCCTCTGCCATCCTCCTCTCCAGCAGCCACAGCACGCACAGCTCTGGGAGTCGGGTCGTGACATCACCATTTTATCCAGGAAGTGAAGCCTTGATGCAGTAGTAAGTGCAGGGAAAAAAGCGCTTTATGTGCATTTCCCATAATAAGTGTATATTGGTGATTTGTATAACTTTTGGGGGGGAATACAATACTTTTATAAAAATTTTCACCGGACTTCTCCTTTAAGGGGGTTGAGAAAGGGTTTCTGAACCACTGCAGGACTGGACTATTAGCAGACTGCCACTCTTGTGCCAGGGCACAGCTCGACTCTCCATTGCGCTGGACTCCAGCAGCCCATAGTAATGAAGCACTGATCTCATGGACCAATGCAATATGTATATACTGCACTGATCTCTATGAGAGAAGTGCAGTTGTATTAGAGGTTTTCCAGGGGGACTTCAAATTACTGTGAGAAAAAAAAAAAAAAAGATTAATAAAAATCTCCTCTAAGAATTTAAAATCACCCCCTTTTCCCATTTTATTAATAAAAATAAATAAAATAATAAACATTTTAAACATTTAGTAATCGCTGCATGCGTAATTGCCTGATCTATTAAAATATCACTTGAGGATAACATTGTCAGTTTTTTTGTACAAGGTAAATGGCATAAAAACAGAACCCCAGAAATGGGGTTCTAATTTTATGGTGCAAATAATTTTTCCCCAGTTTCTTAGCATATGTTATTGAAAAATTATGACCTGTAGTTGCAAAGTACAATTGGTGTCACAAAAAATAAGGGCTCATGTGAGTCTGTAGGTTAAGAAAATGGCAGCGCTATGGCCTTTTAAACATAAGGAGGAAAAAACAAAAGCACAAAAGCGAAAACTGCCTGGTCTTCAAAGGGTTAAAAAGGGCACGGTCACAAAACTAAACACAGGAAGTGACCTTAGCAGTCATAGTCCTTTGCACGAAAAATGTATGAGTGTGTGTGGGGCATATGCGCTACTATCAGCAGCATGGTGACTCTGGGATTTTCACGGTAGCCTTGCAGCCATGGGTTCACATCCCAGTTTTGACAGAGATAAGTTAACGTATAGAAACGCCAACGTTTCTATATATTACAGGATATTTTACTTTAATGCAAGCAGATGTATAATTCCCATTATGCCCCAGCAGCTGTAGTGTAGTAGTAAGGAAACACAAGAAAATGTCTGAATGATCTGCTAATCATGCGCCCGCTACGTCATACTCATGTGACCAATGGGAAGATGCACTAAAGTATTCATGTTTGTATTTATCTCAGACTGTCAGGACACAGGTCATGTATATGTGGGCTTATAATAAAGGGGGCGATTGCCATTAAACCCATCCTGAGCCTCCAGCAAACGGATGGTTAATCCGGATGCCTGGAAGGTGGGCCAGTCATATGATGTCAGACTCATTACACATGGTCTGTAAGCTAGGCACTATCACTGGTAATTATATTCAGCTGTGAATTCATTGGTTCGGGGTAAATAAAACACTGGCATATCCTACTTGATTGCCCTTGAGATAGCAAGGGATACGAAATGTACGTATGGCAAGTGAGGTGGCGTGGTAGTGGGAGCGATCTTGCTCATCAGCACTGGGATGGCATATACCGGGGACTGCTGGGATTTGTTGCCCACAGCTTTGGGAAATCATACATAATTGCACTCTCTCGCTGTATATCCCGTGAGCATTTTGGACTGTTTATATGCGTTTACCCAGCAAGTGCCCAGTGCCTGACTTATAATTGTATATTCATTTGATTGTGTATGTCCCCCACCACGAAGGGGTTACTGTTGCATTTCTTCACCCCACATGTTAATTGATTTTATATTGTGCGTCATTAATAAAGATTTAAATGTTTTTTCTCTAATTTTGGCATTTGAGTAAAATTTGTTTTCTTTATGGTGCGTTCACACCTACAGGATCTGCAGCTGATTTTCTGCAGCAGATTTCATTTAAATAACTGAAAACAGCATCGAATCTGCTGCAGATCCTGTAGGTGTGAACGCACCCTTAAAAAAAAAAAAAAAAAAAAAAAAACTTTCATTTTTTTCTTTGGATATCTATGCCAGCTATGACAAAGCGGCTGATAAGAACTGGAAGACTTGAGGTTAATAGCAGTAAATTACAAGTCTCTGGCACTTTCTGACACCAGTTGATCTGAAAGAATTTTTTTTTTTTTTTGCTGGAGTTGCCCTTTAACACCTTAACGTCCGCGGCCGTATATTTACGCTCTGCGGGTTCAGCCTGTCATTGCAAAGTAAAATTAGTGGCGCAAACAATAAGAGCTCATGTGGGTTTCTAGGTGAAAAAATGCAACTGCTATGGCCTTTTAAGCACAAGGAGGAAAAAAACAGAAGTGCAAACATTTTAATTGGCTCTGTCTTTAAGGGGTTAATGGTTAAAGGGGAACTCCAGATAGTGAAAAAATTCTATTAAAAGTTATATAGATGTCGCTATATAATGTATTAACATATCGGTGCGGTTCTGCCACACTGGTCGTTGATTCACAGCCAAGAAGTGAAGAAAAATGTCCTCTGTGCTAATCCACATTGTCTTCTGCTCCCCCCCCTTTGGAGACAAAGATTACATGCCTCTGTCCTAGGGTAACTATTACATGAATCGATTTATCAACGATTAACAATAAATGAACTCAAACGACCACTATGGCGAACGAACTGAAATCGTTCACTCAATTACACAGAACGATGAACGTTACTTATAATTGTTATTGCGTTTGTCCTGTCGTCGCTACTGCAAACGACCTCTTATTACACGTGAATGATTTGCAAATGATCAACAATAAAAATAGGTCCAAATTTTATCAACCAACCAAAATTTCTCGTTTGTTGTTTAATCATTGTCTGCTATTAAACTAAACGATTATCGTTCAACGATATCCGAACGATTTAACGATTTTTCAAACGATAACCATTCTGTGTAATACCACCCTTAAGGCCCTATTAGTAGGCAACGATCGGCAGACATCGTTCATGTCGACTAATCGTTGAAGTTGTTGTCTTTCAACATGTTGAAAAACAAACGACTTAGGCCCCATTCACACGTCCGTGTCAGTTTTTACTGTCAGGAAATCCTGATCAGGAGGCCTTAAATGTCATCAGGAAAGTATCAGGATTTCCTGACAGTAATCCGTTTTTACCTTCAGGAAACCATCAGGAAAAACCTTCAGGATTTCCTGATGAGAAGAAAGATAGGACACGATCAGAGATGTATTTCTGCAAACTGGATGGTCACAGCTTGCAGAAGTACAACTCCCATCATGCCCGGCTGACAGGTCATGATGGAAGTTGTACTTCTGCAGTCTGTGGTCACCCAGGTTGCAGGACATGATTGGAGTTGTACTTCTGCAACCTGGATGGCCACAGGCTGCAGAAGTACAACTCCCATCATGACTTGTCAGCAGGGGCATGGTGGGTGGTTGGGGGGTTGTGCCGCGAGTGGCCGTGGCCTGCAGAAGAGGCGGCTGACGAACAGGCAGCAGGAGGCCGGGGCAGACTGGGGGCAGCGGCGGAAGGTGGTCCGGGTAAATGGAAGTCCGGACGCTTTCCTGATGTGCATCAGGAAAGCGTCCGGGGCCGGGGTGCTCCCAAAGACTTCTATGGGGGCGTCCGGGCCGGATTTCCAGACGAAAATAGGACCGGTTCTAAAAAATCCGGTCCTATTTTCCGGAACGGACACCATTCCGGAAAAATCCGGAAGGGTGTCTGTGTCCAATGAAAGTCTATGCGTCCGGAAATCCGTCCTAGGTGATTTTTCCGGACGTGTGAAGAGGGCCTTATATAGCAGCGATCTGGTGCCGCTGCTCCGTGTAATAGGAGTGGCGGCAGCAGACTGCAGCTATATCCTATGGGCTGCCCGGACGATCAGCGATCACCCGGGCAGCCCCCTGCAGTTTTCCCCGGTCCTCCCCGCACTCAACCGCGTGGAATAGCGGCAGCAGCGAGCGGGGAACGAGGAGCAAACAAGCGCTAATAGCGCTCATCTGCTCCTCAGAGTCGGGCCGTGTAATAGGGCCTTTACATTGAGTTTGTTTACCCCTTTCAAGCAAAAGTCAGTAAATTTACTGACCTGCTTCAGATGCTCACTGTTTACACAAACGGTGACCGGGAGCTGCAACTAAACTTTCAGCTGATAGCTGACAGTTTAGTGTAACTGCCACTGGACCCCCAAAGGGGGTCCAGCATCGGCAATTGCCGGCATTGGTGGACCAGTAACAGTAATTGGTGTTGTAAAAAACACATAGAATTACATTGGAATCTCTGGAAAGAAAATGCTAATTTTAACTTTTCACTCTTACTTTGCAGTTATTCCTGTGAAATGCCCAAAGGGTTAAATAACTGAATAAATGTAAATTTAAATTCTTGAAAGAGTGAAGATTTCAAAATGGGTTGAATTGTGGGTTTTTTTAGTATACAGGCCTCTAAAATATACTCCAAAACTGAACTGGGGTTCGGAATTGGGTTTGGAATTTTCACGAACATTTTGAAAATTGCTACTAAACATTTACGACCTCTAACATCCCAAATAAGTAAAAGCATGCTCACCAAATGCTTTTAAAATAAAGTAGACATGTTATAGATATGAATTCATAAATAATGAATGTAGTATTACTATATTCCTTATTGGCAGAGAATTTCAAATGGAGAGAAATGCGCTTTTTTTTCCATTTTTCACAACATTTTGGAGTTATTCACAAAAAAAAATTCTAAAGCTATCAACTCAAATTTACCACTAACAAAGTAGAATATGTAACAAAAAAAAACAATCTTTGAATCAGAAGGATTGGTAAAAGCATTCCCAAGTTATTGATGAATAAAGTGACACAGGTCATATTCATAAAATTTGCCGTGGTCCTGAAAGGGTTACTGAGCACAGGCTGATTATGATGAGACAGGGCCTGATGGCACAGGAGGCTTGGCTGGATCTTGTCTCCCACCCCAGAGTGATTCACCATCTCTGACCAGTCTCTCCGGCCTACATCTGAGCAGGTAAGGAGTGACAGAAGCAGCTGCTGCAACTTCACTGATTCTGCAAAAGTTTACAGCGAAGTTAGGGCTATGTTTACACATTATCCCATGTAAGATAATATCAGATAAAGTCCTTATTGTGGCGCTCAACTTCAAAGATAAAACATGCTTGTTCATAATACCTTGTGGAGCTGAGAAGTAAACAAATGTAACCAAGTTCAAGAAGTGTTTTTCTTACTGTACTCCAATATCTGCATTACAGCCTTACAGGTAGAAAATACACAGTGCTGTGCTGTGTGGTGTTACAGCTAGAGAGTACAGCGTGGTGTTACAGCTAGAGAGTACAGCGTGGTGTTACAGCTAGAGAGTACAGCGTGGTGTTACAGCTAGAGAGTACAGCGTGGTGTTACAGCTAGAGAGTACAGCGTGGTGTTACAGCTAGAGAGTACAGCGTGGTGTTACAGCTAGAGAGTACAGCGTGGTGTTACAGCTAGAGAGTACAGCGTGGTGTTACAGCTAGAGAGTACAGCGTGGTGTTACAGCTAGAGAGTACAGCGTGGTGTTACAGCTAGAGAGTACAGCGTGGTGTTACAGCTAGAGAGTACAGCGTGGTGTTACAGCTAGAGAGTACAGCGTGGTGTTACAGCTAGAGAGTACAGCGTGGTGTTACAGCTAGAGAGTACAGCGTGGTGTTACAGCTAGAGAGTACAGCGTGGTGTTACAGCTAGAGAGTACAGCGTGGTGTTACAGCTAGAGAGTACAGCGTGGTGTTACAGCTAGAGAGTACAGCGTGGTGTTACAGCTAGAGAGTACAGCGTGGTGTTACAGCTAGAGAGTACAGCGTGGTGTTACAGCTAGAGTACAGCGTGGTGTTACAGCTAGAGAGTACAGCGTGCTGTGTGGTGTTACAGCTAGAGAGTACAGCGTGCTGTGTGGTGTTACAGCTAGAGAGTACAGCGTGCTGTGTGGTGTTACAGCTAGAGAGTACAGCGTGCTGTGTGGTGTTACAGCTAGAGAGTACAGCGTGCTGTGTGGTGTTACAGCTAGAGAGTACAGCGTGCTGTGTGGTGTTACAGCTAGAGAGTACAGCGTGCTGTGTGGTGTTACAGCTAGAGAGTACAGCGTGCTGTGTGGTGTTACAGCTAGAGAGTACAGCGTGCTGTTATAGGTAGTAACTGTGTGCTGTGCGGATGGGACCACAATGAAATCATAAATTACTGCAAATAATTCAGTAACACAATGAAACTGCAATGTGTGAACACAGCCTAGATGTTCTGCAACAGCTTTGGGCGAGGAATAGGCAGGGTGGACGACTGATGAACAGCTGAGGAAAAGCAATGCATTCTGGAACCTGTAGTACTGTGTATAGCTGCTCAACCAGAAAGTACAGCCACAAAATAAAGAGCGAAGACCCCCAAAAGAAATGGATTTTTGGTTTCAAAAGCACTGCAGAGATTTCACTGCATAACGAGAACCATTAATTCTTATTTTTTTTTTCCATATGAGGGCTACGCCCTTCAATCCACCTATTTTTATTAGCAGTAAAACTTTTTTTTTGCAAATAGGTATATTTAAAATGGCCCTATTGTAACTCCTATAGCGCATTTATTTTTTCCACCTACAGGGTCATGCGGTGCATCAATTTTTGCGCCATGATCTCTAGTTTTTATTAGTAACTTTTTTTTTAGCTCAAACATATTGATCGTTTTTTATTAATTTTTGTTATACATAAAATGTCATTAAAATAAGCTTTTTTTTCCCACGCCGCTCACTGTGCGGGAATAATATTGTTTTATTTTAATATATCGGCCGATTACGCGCGCTACTGTATATGTTAATTAACTTTTATTTTTATGTGTATGTATAAAATAGGAAGGGGGAGTGGGGGAGGGGCTTTGGGGCATTTTGTAAACTATTATTATTATTTTATTTATTTTTTTTTTACACACTTTAAGTTCCCTTACATTATTACAATAGATCAGTAACACTGATCAGTGCTTTGCTATGGCATAGCAGTGATCAGTGTTATCGGAGATCTTCTGATATAGCCTGCCTGTGGCAGACTATCAGAAGAGTGAAGACCTGACTGCACGGAGGAAGGTAACAGACCTCCGGCAGTCAGGTCATGTGATCGGGACCCCCACAGACACGCTGCGGGGATCCCAATTGCTAAGTGACCGGAGATTCTCTGGTCACATACTTAAACGTTGCGTTTAATGGATTAATGGCGAGCAATCGCAGCAGCCCGCCATTGAGGGTGAGGGCCTGGCAGCAGATAGCAGCTGGTCTTCACCTGCTATGGGGCGAGCTCAGCCCGCTCCATAGCCCGGGACCCTGGCAGGACGTACATTTACGCCCTCCTGCGTTAAGGCCAATGGCGGATTATAATGTAGGCGGTTTGGGCGGCCGCCCGGGGCCCGAGGCTCCGGGGGGGCCCATGCCTTGCCGCCCACATTATAATGCCGCCCGGGAGGCCCCCTTCCCCCCGCCACTGCACTCTTGTGACCGCAAGCATTGTTTCGCTTGCGGTCACAAGAGTCTCCGGCTGCCTCCGTCTGATGCGCGGCTGCCGGGGGTGTCCCGTCCTCTCCCCGGCAGCGCGCGCATCACACAGCTCCTAGTGCCGCCTGGGGCCCTGACTTCCGGTACTGAGAGCGCACGTACCGGAAGTCAGGGCCCCAGGCGGCACTAGGAGCTGTGTGATGCGCGCGCTGCCGGGGAGAGGACGGGACACCCCCGGCAGCCGCGCATCAGACGGAGACTGCAGAAGGAGAGAGGATCGACGGGGGAACGCAGGGTAGGTGAGTTGTATTTTGTTATTTTTGTGTTATTTACTCACTGGGGGGGCATCTATAGAGGGGGGAAAAGAGGGGGACCATCTATAGAGGGGGGAAAAGAGGGGGACCATCTATAGAGGGGGGAAAAGAGGGGGACCATCTATAGAGGGGGGAAAAGAGGGGGACCATCTATAGAGGGGGGAAAAGAGGGGGACCATCTATAGAGGGGGGAAAAGAGGGGGACCATCTATAGAGGGGGGAAAAGAGGGGGACCATCTATAGAGGGGGGAAAAGAGGGGGACCATCTATAGAGGGGGGAAAAGAGGGGGACCATCTATAGAGGGGGGAAAAGAGGGGGACCATCTATAGAGGGGGGAAAAGAGGGGGACCATCTATAGAGGGGGGAAAAGAGGGGGACCATCTATAGAGGGGGGAAAAGAGGGGGACCATCTATAGAGGGGGGAAAAGAGGGGGACCATCTATAGAGGGGGGAAAAGAGGGGGACCATCTATAGAGGGGTGAAAAGAGGGGGACCATCTATAGAGGGGTGAAAAGAGGGGGACCATCTATAGAGGGGTGAAAAGAGGGGGACCAGCTATAGAGGGGGGAAAAGAGGGGGACCAGCTATAAGGGGGGAGAGGGAAGAGGGGGACCATCTATAAGGGGGGAAAGAGGGGGACCAGCTATAAAGGGGGACTATCTCCTATAGGATTAGCACCCTCCTCTCCTGACATCCTCTGTGCTGCTAGGACCTCCCCTATAGATCAACACCCTCCTCTCCTGACATCCTCTGTGCTGCTCGGTCCTCTCCTATAAGATCAGCACCCTCTTCTCCTGACATCCTCTGTGCTGCTTGGACCTCTCCTATAAGATCAGCACCCTCCTCTCCTGACATCCTCTGTGCTGCTGTGACATTGGGGGGGGCAACATCAGGGGACCAGGTGAGGTGGCGATATGTTTATTGGGGGCAGTGGAGGTGGGGTGGGCAATGCTTACTGGGGGTAGCAGCAAGGGACCAAACATTATGTTTATTGGGGCCAGCAGGGAGGGGAGGCAGGCAGTGTTTATTGGGGGCAGTGTTTATTGGGGACAGTGGGGGGGGGGGGGGGGGACGCAGTAGCAGATTATAATGTGGGCGAATTGACTGGGGGGGGGGGGCCCGGGTGGACAGCCCGGGGCCCAGAGTACATTTAATCCGCCACTGGTTAAGGCACAGGCAGTGGGGGCGTAAATGTATGCCAATGGTCGTTAAGGGGTTATCCAGTGCTACAGAAACATGGCCACTTTTCCCTCTACTCGTCTCTAGTTTAGGTTTCGTTTGCATTTAAAGAGGACCTGTCCCCCCCGTGCCAGGGTGACAGGCTCCCGACCCCCTGTTGGATCCCCCTATACTTACCTCATTGCGCACTTACAGGAGAGTCAGATGCTCATAGAGAATGAATGGGGAGTCCGATGCTCCATCATTCTCTATGGGCATCGGACTCTCCTGTGAGCGCGTGCGCCGGGATTCGGGCGCTGAAATCTCAGTCACTCGACCGGCTCAGGAAGCGGGACCCAGCGCGATGAGGTAAGTATAGGGGGATCTAACAGGGAGTCGGGAGCCTTTCACCCCGGGACGGCGTTTCCTTTAAGCTCCATTTACTTCAATGGAACGGACTTTCAAAACCCCACCCAAACTGGAGACAAGAGTGGGGCAAACGTGGCCATGTTTTTGTAGCTCTAAATAACCCCCCTTTAACTTCCTCTAAATGTTAACGCCCCCTTCCAGGAGAGAATTTGGCTTGGCATATAATTCCCAATCCTGTTTTAGGGTAGCTTCACACGAACCGTATCACAGCGGACTTGATGGTGCAGATTTGATCTAAATAACTAAACACAGCATCAAATCTGATGCGGATCCTGTACCTGTGAACACCCCCTAAAAGGGTCAAATAATAATTTAAAGGGAAAGCGAGCCAGTCAGACTCCTTCATGTATGTCAATGACAGGGAAAACTGTAAGAAATGGGAGTACCAACAGGGTTAAATCCAATCAGGATGTGGAAGCTATAGACCCTGAGGCAAGCACAGGATGTTGGTCAGCTATAACTTTTTTTCTGGAAGTCCCGCTCAGCCTATCAGTGCGCTGCCCTGCCGCAACCACCGAAGTCACTTACACACTCTGCCAGTGCCGGGTTGGGTACCACAGTAGTATAGGTTGCTAAATGTATTACCTTGATTTCCTCTCAGAAATAGCACAGCAAAGGTGAATTGTCCAAAATGACTGAAAAAGGACCCACAAACATTAAAGGTGTTATCCAGTGCAACAAAAACATGGCCACTTTCTTTCAAAGACAACACGACTCTTGTCTACAGTTCAGGTGTGGTTTGCAATAAAGTGACTGTACCATCAGGCCTGGGCTGAAGCACTGGAGGCGGGCTGATCCACCGCCCCTCTATGACACTGCTCCATTAGAATCAATGGAGGTGTATTATAGAGGGGCGAGGGTTTCCTCCCACTGGGGGTTGGTCACCCCGCCTCCAGTGCTTCAGCCCAGGCCTGATGGTACAGTCCCTTTAAAGTGTAAAGTGGTGGTGTCTCTGGAAGATAGTGGCCATGTTTTTGTAGCGCTAGATAACACCTTTAAAGTGACTGTACCACCAGGCCCAGGCTGAAGCACTGGAGGTGGCAGACCCACCCTTAGTGGGAGGAAACCTCCGCACCTCTATGATAGGGTTCCATTGATTCTAAGTCACGTGATTGAGTCACGTCATGGAGGGGCTGGGGTTTCTTCCCACTGGGAGTGGGTCGGCCCACCTCCAGTGGTTCAGCCTGGACCTGGTGGTACAGTCACTTTAAAAGGGATTGCCTTCAAGAAAAAAAAAATATATAAATATATATAACATCTGTACTGGATGAGCATGTTGATGTAGACATTACAAAACAGCCTCTTGCTTATAGTCACTTGGCAATGAGAACATCCATAACACACAAATAGAAAATAACCTATATAGGAGTAAGAAAGGGTAGAAATCTGCTTCTAACTTCTGGGTCCACAAGTTTCTGACTCATGGAACTTTTGCAGCTCTGAATACATGTACTGCATTAGACCACCCAACACACTTGGTATGATGTTAAAAAAAAAAAAAATCAACACTTCCCTTAGGCCTTACTGACATGTTCTGCCCACAAGTTTCACAACCAGTCAAAAGAGGTATGCGGGCATACAGCACGGCATGCTCCTAGCAGACCCATTGAGTTTAATAAGCCAAATAAAGTCTACAGTGACTATGTTTGGTTAATTTCCTACACATACCGCACAACACACCATCCCGTAAGACACAGGTTACGGTCAGTCAAAGGACAACAGACTATTAAACTTTAGGGGCCAACCAGAAGTACATATTGGTATACCAACAATGTGCCACTGGCATATGAGGAAGGAGTCTTCAGACCTATCATGACGCATGGCTGAACAATGGCAGGATCAGAAAGTAAGCCAATATATCATGAAGTGTAAAGGAAGCTGAACTGAAAGAAGAGATACCTTAGATTAGTGTTCCCCATCTAGGGCAAAACTACAACTCCCATTGCTATGGGTGAATTCCCCACTAGTTACATATGGACAACACCATGGCTAATGCAGAATAACCTCCACAATGCCCTTTAGGCCAAGTTCACACTATGTAAAAAAAAAAAAAGGCTCAAAGTGGAACACTTAGCACTCCCAAGTGGGGTGACTCCATATAGGGCCAGAGGGCAGCACCTGGCAGGGGCCAGGCCACACAGCCTCCATGTCAGGCCACTGATCCTGCTGAGGAGAGAAGTTGTAGTTAGGGCTAGGTGGCCACCACAATGGGGTGCCAGGCCATGCAGAGTGTGGACAGGCTGTGCCCGGGGAGGGGGTGGATATGGGATTACAACAGCTCCTTATAAGGAGGTCACCCAACTCCTGCACTCACTTCCCAGGGACTAAGGCACCAGCTTCCTGGCCAAAGTGACATCGCCCATAGGGTCCCACACACCGGTCAGTCCCCCCACACATCCGTGCCCCCCTCCTCCGTGCCCGGCAGGAAGTGTAAGAGCTCGGACCCCAGGAGAGCCCCCCCAACAGGAGGTCACCCCAGTCCTGGCCGCCCCCTAGATACCTGCCCCGTGTACCTGGCTGTTCTGGTAGGTTTCGAAGGCTCGTAGGGCGCTGTCGGTCAGCTTCACGTGGAAGACTGACACCCTTCCGCCGACCCTTCCGCAGGACAGCCCGTAACTCCGTTCCTCCTGCAGCGCCGCCATCTTAACAACACCATTCCCCACAGTAGCGACTATTTCCCATCCCCTAGAAGGACCTGACGTCACATATCACGTGCCCGTGATCACATGACCGCTGTGTAGCGACGCTGAGATTTAAATGGCGTGCGTTGTGTAAGGAGCCGACGGCTGCTGATGTGCTGGACCCCGGTGTATGGGGAGGACGCGGTGCCGGGCTGTATGGTGCGGGGTTCTGTGGTCGGGGTCCATTTTTAACATGGTTGAGGTGCATAAGCCAATAATCAGCCTTGATAGTAAGGCTACAGACTGGTAAAGCCATGACTTATCGTGTGATGTATTGCTGATACGCATAGGTATATATATATTTTTCAATAATAGGATGTGACATATCCAAACATGTAGGGGCGCGGGCCATGATGGCGTCAGTGGCCGGAATGTAGTCCGTCATTATGGATAGGATACCAGTGTAAATATATAACACCATAGCGATGATAAGTCCTCGCAAAAACTCTAGAGAAAAAAAAAAAGGTACAAACATAGGGCTGTGCGTAAACAAAGGATATTTATTGGCTACTGTTAGTTTGTACAATCACTAGCAGTCAGCAAAGCAAAGTGTGATAGCCACGTCTCCTAACCTTGGACACAACCGGCACACTACCGGACTCCTATATGGACCATAGACTCAGACTCACATATCTGGGGACATAGATCGGTATTAGCCACTGCTAAACGGTTTTTTGACAGTCCCAGCCCCTACCTCGTGGGACAGTGAGTACTGCCGTCTGAACCCGTGTCCATTCTTTGAATCTATGCTGCATAAATATGTGTTTTTTACACTAATTGCATAAACATAAAATGCTGTTTATACTCACTACCCAAATACTCCTGATGATGTCATGATCACAGTTGACTGAAACGTGTCGAGTAAGGGTGTATGTGGCAGCGCTTTTGCATATAACTCTTTAAAGCCGTGTGGAGGCTGTAGTGACCGACTGTGGTCATACTTTGGTGACCGACAGAGGTCAGGACTGACCTAGAGGTCAGGATTGACCTACAGACAACTACTAATCTTGGACAAAATTGATTTGTCACTAGTTGTTGCGACAATGATGACTGGATGACACATAGATCATTGTTAACCCTAGTTGTCATAGATAAAGACCAAGTGGACGGTTGTGACGATTAGGACACATAAAAACAAAGTGGACGAAGAGAGATCTATGTCCCATTGTATACACTCACCGGCCACTTTATTAGGTACACCATGCTAGTAACGGGTTGGACCCCCTTTTGCCTTCAGAACTGCCTCAATTCTTCGTGGCATAGATACAACAAGGTGCTGGAAGCATTCCTCAGAGATTTTGGTCCATATTGACTTGATGGCATCACACAGTTGCCGCAGATTTGTCGGCTGCACATCCATGATGCGAATCTCCCGTTCCACCACATCCCAAAGATGCTTTATTGGATTGAGATCTGGTGACTGTGGAGGCCATTTGAGTACAGTGAACTCATTGTCATGTTCAAGAAACCAGTCTGAGATGATTCTAGCTTTATGACATGGCGCATTATCCTGCTGAAAGTAGCCATCAGATGTTGGGTACATTGTGGTCATAAAGGGATGGACATGGTCAGCAACAATACTCAGTTAGGCTGTGGCGCTGCAACGATGCTCAATTGGTACCAAGGGGCCCAAAGAGTGCCAAGAAAATATTCCCTACACCATGACACCACCACCACCAGCCTGAACTGTTGATACAAGGCAGGATGGATCCATGCTTTCATGTTGTTGACGCCAAATTCTGACCCTACCATCCAAATGTCGCAGCAGAAATCGAGACTCATCAGACCAGGCAACGTTTTTCCAATCTTCTACTGTCCAATTTCGATGAGCTTGTGCAAATTGTAGCCTCAGTTTCCTGCTCTTAGCTGAAAGGAGTGGCACCCGGTGTGGTCTTCTGCTGCTGTAGCCCATCTGCCTCAAAGTTGGACGTACTGTGCGTTCAGAGATGCTCTTCTGCCTACCTTGGTTGTAACGGTTGGCTATTTGAGTCACTGTTGCCTTTCTATCAGCTCGAACCAGTCTGCCCATTCTCCTCTGACCTCTGGCATCAACAAGGCATTTCCGCCCACAGAACTGCCGCTCACTGGATGTTTTTTCTTTTTCGCACCATTCTCTGTAAACCCTAGAGATGGTTGTGCGTGAAAATCCCAGTAGATCAGCAGTTTCTGAAATACTCAGACCAGCCCTTCTGGCACCAACAACCATGCCACATTCAAAGGCACTCAAATCGCCTTTCTTCCCCATACTGATGCTCGGTTTGAACTGCAGGAGATTGTCTTGACCTTGTCTACATGCCTAAATGCACTGTGTTGCCGCCATATGATTGGCTGATTAGAAATTAAGTGGTAACGTGCAGTTGGACAGGTGTACCTAATAAAGTGGCCGGTAAGTGTATATTTGTATATAACTCTTTTGTGGAGACTAAATACACTGCTTTGCTGACTGCTAGTGATTGTACAAACTAACAGTAGCCAATAAATATCCTTTATTTACGCACAGCCCTATGTTTGTACCTGTTTTTTTTTTTTTTCTATAGTCAGTCATTATGTTTGGGTCGGTGACCTGCACTATTGGCTCCAAACTGGTGCTGAATGAACTCCGCAAACATTGCGGTCTGTCCGAACCCTCGGCATTTGGCTCCTGATGGCTGGAGAAGTTGGATGCAGGCCTAGGACTGCCGGGAAAACATGGATATGGCCTATGAGTGTTCCAGGACTCCAAAGAGCTGCGTCCAGCCATGAGGAGTCAAGTGCCCAGGGGGCAGATAAACCTTCAGCGCTGGGCAGTAGTCCGATCCCTAACACATGAGCCCCTAGGGTACGTTCACACTGCGGAATATGCACAGAGACAAGTCAGTTCTTCGGGTGCATGGCAGAATCCGCTGGGAAATATCATTGAGTCTATAGGATGGGCAGAACTACAAGCGGAGGCCATCCGGCGGAATAAACTTGAAGTCTCTGCGTGTATTCCACAATGTGAACGTACCCTTAAAGGGAAACCATCAGCAGGGGGCAGGTTAGTGCTCCAAACTAGATTACCACACATAGCACTGCATTAACCCTTAGAGGACAGGGCAAATTTCAATTTTTGTGTTTTCGTTTTTTCCTCCTTATGCTTAAAGTGACTGTACCACCAGGCCCAGGCTGAAGCACTGGAGGCAGGCCGACCCACCCTTAGTGGGAGGAAACCCTAGCCCCTCTATAAGAGGGTTCCATTGATTCTAATGGAGTCACGTCATGGAGGGGATGGAGTTTCTTCCCACTAAGGGTGGTTCAGCCCGCCTCCAGTGCTTCAGCCTGGGCCTGGTGGTACAGTCACTTTAAAAGGCCATAGCAGTTGCATTTTTCCACCTAGAAACCCACATGAGCCCTTAATTTTTGCGCCACTAATTGTACTTTGCAATGACAGGCTGAAGTTGTTCATAAAGTACACTCCGGAAGTAAGAAAAATTAAATGTGTGGTGAAATTGAAAAAATAAAACACTTTATTTGGAGGGTTTTTGTTTTTATGCCATTTGCCCTAGGGTAAAACTGACTTGTCATATATCATCAGAAAAAGAAGTATGCCGGGGCACTCACCAGTAAACGTGCTGTAATCTTTAGTGAGCACCACCAGATCTGTGTAATCACCATCAGCATAACTCCTATATTCCTAAGTATGAACCAGACCATATGGAGGTGGTAGTGCCGGTAGCTGCTTCTTGTCATATATGTTCCTCAAGTCATTACGATTACAACGATATGTAACTTGTATAACTTTTATTTTATCTGATGGCTTGTAAAAAAATTCAAACCATTGTTAACAAATATATGGTCCTTAAAATCGCTCTATTCCCATGCTTATAGCGCTTTTATCCTTTGGTCTATGGGGCTGTGTGAGGTGTCATTCTTTGCGCCATGATGTGTACTTTCTATCGGTACCTTGATTGCGCATATGCGACTTTTTGATCGTTTTTTATTACAATTTTTCTGGATTTGATGCGACCAAAAATGCATAATTTTGCACTTTGGGGGATTTTTTTTGCGCTTACGCCATTTACAGTGTGAGATCAGGAATGTGATAAATTAATATTTTGGTCGATTACGCACGCGGCGATACCCAACATGTTTGTTTGTTTATTTATTTACTTTTAGAACATGGGAAAAGTTCAAACTTTTATTAGAGGAGGGGGCTTTTTTTTTTTTTCTTATAAAAACACTTTTTTTTTTTTTACACTTATACTAGAAGCCCCCCTGGGGGACTTCTAGTATATCCACATTGATCTCTCATTGCGATCTATGCAGTATAGTTATACTGCATAGATCCATGAGATCGGCACTCGATTGCTTTCGGCTGCTGCAGCCGAAAACAACAGAGTCCCTCAGCTGTTCCTCTTAGTTGTCCATCCTGCCCATTCCCCACCCAAATATGTTGCATAACATCTAGGCTGTGTTCACACATTGCAGTTTCATTGTGTTACTGAATTATTTGCAGTACTTTATCATTTCATTGTGGTCCCACCCACATAGCACACTGTATTCTCTACCTGTAACACCACACAGCACGCAGTATTCTCTACCTGTAACACCACCCAACACACTTTTTTCTTTACCTGTAAAACCACACAGCATGCTGTATTCTCTACCTGTAACACCACACAGCACGCTCTATTCTCTACCTTTAACACCACACAGTGCTGTATTCTCTACCTATAACACCACACAGC
This sequence comes from Dendropsophus ebraccatus, assembly GCF_027789765.1. Taxonomy (NCBI): domain Eukaryota; kingdom Metazoa; phylum Chordata; class Amphibia; order Anura; family Hylidae; genus Dendropsophus; species Dendropsophus ebraccatus. The sequence continues at coordinate 109,874,678 of NC_091456.1, read as the reverse complement.
ACGCTGTATTCTCTACCTGTAACACCACACAGCACCCTGTACTCTCTAGCTGTAACACCACACAGCACACTGTATTCTCTACCTGTAACACCACACAGCACGCTGTATTGTACACCTGTAACACCACCCAACACACTTTTTTCTTTACCTGTAACACCACACAGCACACTGTATTCTCTACCTGTAACACCACACAGCACACTGTATTCTCTACCTGTAACACCACACAGCATGCTGTATTCTCTACCTGTAACACCACACAGCACGCTGTATTCTCTACCTGTAACACCACACAGCGCATTGTATTATCTGCCTGTAACACCACACAGCACGCGGTATTATCTGCCTGTAACACCACACAGCACGCGGTATTATCTGCCTGTAACACCACACAGCACGCTGTATTATCTGCCTGTAACACCACACAGCACGCTGTATTAACTGCCTGTAACACCACACAGCACGCTGTATTCTCTGCCTGTAACACCACACAGCACACTGTATTCTCTACCTGTAACACCACACAGCACTCTGTATTCTCTACCTGTAACACCACACAGCACACTGTATTCTCTACCTGTAACACCACACAGCATGCTGTATTCTCTACCTGTAACACCACACAGCACGCTGTATTCTCTACCTGTAACACCACACAGCGCATTGTATTATCTGCCTGTAACACCACACAGCACGCGGTATTATCTGCCTGTAACACCACACAGCACGCGGTATTATCTGCCTGTAACACCACACAGCACGCTGTATTATCTGCCTGTAACACCACACAGCACGCTGTATTAACTGCCTGTAACACCACACAGCACGCTGTATTCTCTGCCTGTAACACCACACAGCACACTGTATTCTCTACCTGTAACACCTCACAGCACACTGTATTCTCTACCTGTAACACCACACAGCACACTGTTACAACCTGTAACAATGATATTGCAATAGAATTTTTTTTTCTTTTCATCTCCACACACATTATGATCAAGCATCTTTTATCTTTGACGTTTAGCCCCACAATAAGGACTTTATCTGATATTATCTTACATGGGATACAGAGATCCCTCAACTTACAATGGCCTTAGGATACAATATTTTCAACTTACAATGGTCCTTTCTGGACCATCGTAACTTGAGCCCAGACTCAACATACAATGCTACAGACAGTCAGAATCTTTGGCACATGTAAATAACTATTGATGATGATCAACCAATAAAACTGGCCATTTTACTGGTAAAACCCTAGTATTACTGAAATGCATGCACTGGTTGGCTGTCTAGTAGTGATTCTCCAGAGTTTAGTGTGATACTACATGTCCTGTACTGCATAGAATTTTGGTCTCAACATACAATGGTCGCCCTCTAACCAATTAATATCATATGTTGAGGGACCACTATATACTGTTTATGCCTTGTTTTTTGTCCAGGTGGGATTGGCAGTGCCGGCTCTGATCCTCTGTGCTGTTTAGCATCATTTATTTGTGTTACTGCATAATTTTTGTTAAGAAGTTGTAGTACTGCAATGAAACTGCAACATGTGTGAACAGAGCCCTAATGTCACTGCAGAGTTTTGTACAAACTCAAATTTTGCAAATCTTGATTTTTAAAATAAATTTTTGTACGATTCTCGATTTAAATCTCGTTTTTTTTTTTGTTTTTTTTTTTGCTAAGTAAACAGAGCATTTTTCTCCCTGCAGCGTCAGATTCTATTTCAATGATATTTCAGACATCAACTGTATTGCTTCCCAGTGTAACAGAGCCCCCCCCCCGTGCCCCATTTAAGTAGTTTTCCCAAATATGCGACACTCTGTTCCCCTATATAGGAGATCTTGTTTTGTACCACAGGTATAGATGAGAGTAGAAGTAGTAGTAGTAGTAGTACAGGTACATATGAGGGGTGTAGTAGTGGAGGTATAGTGGATAAGGGGTGTAGCAGTACTGGTAAAAATGAGGGGTGTAGTGGGTAGTACAGGAAAAGATGAGGGGTGTAATAGTACAGGTACAGATAAGGGGTGTAGTAGTACAGGTATAGATGAGGGGTGACTGGGGTAAAACTGAAGAGAACTGAGGGGGAATGGGATAAAACTGAAGGGGACTGGAGGGACACTGAAGGGGAGTGGGGTGACTGGGGAGGGAATCAATGATTAAAAACACTGATGATCAAGCCCCCAGCACAAAGAACGGTGACTGGGGGGTGGGGCACTGAAGGGGACTGGGTTGACTGAGGGGGACTAGGGCAGCTGGGGGTAATTGGAGCAGGAGGGTACATACACCTCCTCCTCTCACCTCCACACACACGTTCCCCTCCCGGCCAGACATGAAGGTCCCTGGTCTCTGAAGGAGGCCACAGGACTACATAATAAGGTAATCGCGTCGCTGCGGGTCCTTGAGCGGGTCCTCTGCACTGAACCCTACGATCCGGCTGTACAGCTCCAGGACCTGCAGCGACGCAATCACCTTATCCTGTAGCCCCTGCGGCCTCCTCCAGAGACCGGGGACCTCCATGTCTTGCCGAGAGGGGAGGGGGACGCTCAGTGGAAGGGGCAGGGCAGCGGCAGTGCTGTTAAGCGGCTGGAAGCAGCCGGCACCGCACAACACCTCTCTAGCCTGCCCACCCAACATCTTGCCCCCACCCACCCCCCCCTCTCCAGCTTGCCTGTGTTGCACCCCATGCCACTCCGCCCCTCTACGGCTTGCCTGCTGGCCCGACACCGCGACCCCTCTTCCTCCCCCACTCCTCTCCGGCTTACCCGCACCCTCCTTCTCTGGACTGCCCGCGCGCCTGACACTGCGCAGCCCAAAATTATTTTTTGTGAAATTCGAATTTGCGATTTTCACAAAAAGTCAAATCGAATTGATTCGATTAATCGCCCAGCCCTACCACATAATGACCACAGAAAATTTTAAATATTTTTTTTTTAATGAAATGTGGCCAGAAATTTACAAATTTAAACAAGTTTAAAAAATAGGCTCTAGTCCTTAAAGGGGTGTTCCACCCAAGAGTTAAAAATGAAATGCTCTCAAATATAGATGAATAAATTTACAGTAATAAAGTGAAGCACTTCATTATCCCATCTGCTCATCAGCCTGCTTCCTTTTATAGCCAGTCTATAGCCAAGATGGCGCCGTGCGGGAATGCGTTGTACCTCAGAACCAACTTCCAAGTATCTGCCTCATCTTCTAGTATTTGCCCATCGCTGGCTCAATCTGCTTCTGCCTTACACTGTAAACACTGTAAGTAGAATGGGAACAGCACTCTGGATAAAGATGCAAGATGGTGCCAGCTGTGTGCACCCTTGTGACCACTGATGCAGAGTAGATAAGCAAGTAAAATCACTGTGGCACTCCAGTAGACTTAAGATAAACGTGTTTTTTTATTCCATAGACGTGAGGTTTCAGTTTAACATTAGGACCTTTATCAAGTAATGCAAATACATGTGTTCACTCTAAGTAGTTATATGTGCAGCACATCAGGTATTAATCAATACAAAATAGTCATCAAGTGTATACAAAAAATGTCACAATCACCATCGCACTTGGGGAATTAAGTGCATAAATATAGATTACATACATGCAATACAATAAAAGTGTGTATCATAATTGATACAAGAAAAATACAAAACTAGTCCATCAATAACCCAATGAGAGCAGGTGGAGTATCCACACCAAAGTGACGTAGGCAAGCCAAAATAACTGAGATACAATAGCACAAGTCCCGCTCTGAAACAGCTCAGCTCGCTTGGTGTTTGTCAACAGAGCTATTGGGCATGCGGCACTGGTGAAACAATCGTAGGGATGAGCCGACCCCCATCTTTGACTTAGAAAAGATCAATAGGTTAATAGCCTGTCACTGCGATCATGAATAAAACAAAGTGTGATAGGGAACAATATGCCGGTGGATATCTCTATTATTATAGCACCACAGACACATTGGAGTGTTAACCCCTTTATTGCACGACCTCCCAATACACCATTAGCACTCATATTGCAGAGTCTGCTGTCCAGGCTACTAGCATCCAAATGTTTGACAATTTCCAGCACTAGACTTTACCATAGGACATGGTTACATCGAATAGGTCATATTGTGGGCTCCCAATCCAGTTGCCCAGATGACCAAGGTAATCTCCAAGGTCACTCCGATGCTAAAAACATTCTGCATGTGCAGAATCGCACAGGAAGCAGCACGTCTGTGACAGGACATCTTCCCTGCACATGCATGGTAAATAGAGGCCTTACTATGCATATATGAATATGCATAGTGGACGGGAGGGGGTGCTCCGGACAGACAGACGATTAGCATATCGGCAATTAGGGAAAATCGCCACAATTCAGAATCAAAGAAAAGAATTAACAGCGATGCAGTGAGAAGGTAAACAGCTTCTGGGACATATCAGCAGGTTCATTGGGCATAACCTGCTGACAGTGCTGCTTTAACTCTCCAGAGGGGAAACCGCACCAATAACACACTGGAAAAACACATAGTGAGAATGGAGCTGTAAAATGAAAAACATTGATAGTAGTCATGTAAACAAAAGAAAAAGATGTAGCAAAAGTGGCCTTTGTCAACTCCTGTGTTGATGTCCCTCTGCTTTCAACAAGAATTGCTGGAGAATCTACAAGACAAAATACAGAAATAAAAGCATATAGTCATCACAACTAAATCTGCTAGGTATAAAAATTGACACATGTATATGCAGCTCCAACTATATCATTTAGCAATGTTAGAGCAAAAAAAGTTTAACGCCAAATGTGTCAGTGAAAGAACACCAAAATCCATTTGTCTACAGATTCAACAAACATGGTCGAGCAAGAAAAAGAAGGACCTGATAGTGGAGACAGAGTGGCGGTAAATATATCATCCTTTAATCTTTCTGACGTACATATGAAAGTGTTAAAAAAAAAAAAAAAAAAAAGACTTTCTTTCTGTCCAGGAAATATTACTGACTAGTTCAATCTGGAAATAGACTTGTGGCAGTTTTTTCGCCATATTAGAGGATGTACCACCAGGTACATGCTCTTTAACCTGAACCCACGGATCAAACGGCGCCGGCACGGTGAAGCCGGTCCCGCGGTCCGTTTTCCTCGGGCCCCCCCCAGTGGGGGGGAATTCCCACCCCTCTATGAAGCGGCTCCCTTAGAATGAATGGAGCCGCGTCATACAGGGGAGGGAATTCCCCCCCACTGGGGGCGGCCCGGCCGGCCTCCAATGCTTGAGCACCGGCCGGTTCCGGTGCATAGAACGGCGCCGTGCACGGGAATCGGGCCTCGGTCCCAAAAACGGTCCGTGCCGGCGCCGTTTGATCCGTGGGTTCAAGTTAAAGAAAATGTACCTGGAATGTACCTGGTAGTTATGTGTCTGGAGTAATACTACTGATCTTGTTCCCTGTAGGACCAAGTCTAATACTGAGGTTACTCTAAAGGATTTAGGTCTGTTTACTAAATCTGACTTTGTACCTGTTCAGACTGTGCATGCCATTAAAACAAGCATAAATGTTATCAAGAAGGACAATGAACAACTTAGAAATGAATGACCAGCAGACTTTATTGGTCACCCCAAAATGACCACCATAGAGGTGGAGGCTTTACGTGAATTGCATGAGTCAGGTAGGGGCTCATTACTAAGTAAACCATCTGAACTTTTAGACAAAATTCTACAACCTTTGGTCTTACAGACGCCCTCATACGTACAAGATACTATGCATTTTTTAATAAAACTTTTTTATGTTTAACAGTAAAATCTTTCTACAGGACAAAGGTACTGCAAAGGACTCTAATGTATCCCCGGCCTTTGCAAACCTCCACGGGGCACATCTAGAAGACACCTACATCTATGTGTCTCAACATGGTGGAGATGCATCGATGATATGTACATGGCATTTGGGGAGGGGGGGGGGGGCTGGGAGAGACAGAATCTGAGCTAATTGATTTCCATTTTTTTTAATGGCATTGACTTTGACGTAAAATTTACTCTCACTTATTTACTACAAACATCATAATACACGTGAAACAGACTGGGTGATATACATGCTGACATGTCCCTGCAGACTGCTTTATATTGGTGAAACGACCTATGATTTTAAAACTCGACTGATACAATATCCTTACACCATTCAGAATCAAAGTAAAGACCTACCGGTATCAAAGCATTTTTTTTTACATGAAAACATACCGAGAGTAAAATAAGAGCCATGATTATTGAACATGTCCCTATTCCCCCCCAGAGGTAGGAATAGACGTGTGATCCTAAAGAGAAGGGATTCTTCTGAATCCATACTTTGCATACATTGAGACCCAATGGATTGAATGTTGATTTTAACATTTTACCACAATACTGTAAATAAGGTACATCTGGCCTTAAACTTTTTTGCTTTAACATTGATATATGGTATAGTTGCATATACATGTGTGTCACTTTTTATGCCTAACAGATTTAGTTGTGATGACTATATGCTTAATTTTCTCTATTTTGTCTTGTAGATTCTCAAGCAATTCTTGTTGAAAGCAGAATGACATCCACACAAGAGTTGACAAAGGCCACTTTTGCTACATCTTTTTCTTTTGTTTACTTGACTACTTTCAGTGTATTTCATTTTACGGCCCCATTCTCACTATGCGTTTTTCCAATGTGTTATTGGTGCAGTTTTACTCTCGAGAATTAGCGACCACTTGTGATGCAAATTATTTAGACCTAAGACCACTAAACTCATGGAGGAAGCCCACGGTGAATTGGAGATGTCTTGGTCTTCTGGGCAACTGGATCAAGAGCCCTCAATATGACCTATTAGATGTCACCGTGTCCTAAGGCAAAGCCCAGTGCTGGAAAATGCCGAACATTTGGATGCTAGTACCGTGGACAGCATACTCTGGGTTATGAGCGCTAATGGTGTATTGACAGGTCATGCAATAAAGGGGTTAACACTCCAATGTCTCTGAGGTCCTATAGAAACAGAGATACCCACCGGCATGTTGTTCACATTATGGACTATCACACTTTGTTTATTTCATGTTCATTTGTAACCTATTGATCTATTCCACCTCAGAGATGGGGGTTGGCACTCCCTTCCGATTGTTTTACCAGTGCCGCATGTGCAAAAACTCTGTTGACCAACACCATGCGAGCCGTGCCATTCGCTATTGTATGACAGTTATTTTGGCTTGCCTACGTCTCTCTGGTGAGTGGATACCCCACCTGCTCTCATTTGGTTATTGATGGACTAATTTTGTATCTTTTTGAATATTTTATCATTTATAATACACACTTTTACTGTATTGCATGTATGTAATCTATCTTTATGACCTTTATTCTCCAAGTGGTATGGCGATTATGTGACTTATTGCACTACTGACTCATTTACTACTTAATACCTGATGTGCTGCACATATAAATATTTGGAGTGAATACATATATTTGCACTGCTTGATAAACATCCTAATGTAGGACTGAAACATTGGAGAAATAAACACGTTTATCTAAATTCTACCACAGTGATTCTACTTGCCTATCTATCAATCTACTTGATCAGGAAAAAGGCAAAACGGCACTCACGTCCAATCCACTCTATTTAGCCAAAGTCATAGGGATGATACAAAAGATAAAATAGACGATGATCATTTCACGCTGACTCGCACTTCGTCAAAGCCCCTATGTCATTTCCTCCACCTGGTCTATTTATATGGACTCTCTTAAAGATACAATCACCCAAGAAAATACGTGCAGAGTAGAAGCAAAATAACATATTTGCGTCACATCAGAAAAAAATGCAACATCATGTTGAGTGTTTTCTTATATATGAACAATATTCCAAAGCAATTACTCCATCTCATTATCAGAACGTTCATTTAGACCTAGTGGTCCTAGGGCTTCGTTTTAATAATAAATTTCATCTCTTTCTGTAATAATATGTGATGGGCGTTCTGACCGATCTTTGATATTTAACAAATCTTTTACAGTTTGGTCTTTTAGTCTTTCCTATGTAGAAAAAAACACAAACAACTTACTGTGTAGACTACATATGGTGTCCTACAGGTTATCAAACTATTCACTTTTATTTCTGAACTGCCCAATCGTTTCCATTATACATCGTTAGGGTTTTACATAGGTTACAGTGACCACATTTATGGTTACCTAATGGCATCCCTTTATTTAACCAATTACCTTTTTTTTTTTTTCTCCTTTTGTACGGCCATGAACTAATTGGTGTCGTAGGTTAGTACATCTTTTAAACGTAACCAAAGGTCGCTGCTGTGTGTATTGTCCTAACACTTCATCATTCTGTAATAATAATTTGCCAATTCCAAGATTTGGCTCATGGGGTGATGACGGAAACTAAAAGTGCACCTCTGATTTTTCTTCCTCCTAGTGGGCTGATTAATTACCCCTTGTCGGCTCAAACTCCTAGCTCTCTCTAGAGCCCTATTCACATTAGCTTGCGGGTACCCCCTTGCTATTAATCGGTTACCAAACTCTTTAGCCTGTAACTCAAACTGGTGGTCAGTGTTGTTTACTCTCTGTAATCTAACAAATTGTCCATACGAAACCGCATCCTTGACATGTTGGGGGAAATAACACCATATCGCAGTTAGTTGCAGCTGATTTTCCTTAACTGCTAATTTTTAAAGAGTTGTCAATTACTTCCAAGCTGACATCTAAAAATTTCAACTTAGACCCCCCCCCCAAAAAAAAAAAACAAAAAAAAAAAAAACATGAGTAAACCGCCTTTTGTAAGTATTGGTATTCAAATATTCCATAAAATCCAAAAACCCACATATCATCTTCTGACCAGACTATTAGAACGTCATCTATGTATCTTAAAAATAACAAAATCTCACTAGCAAAGGGGTTGTTAACAGTAAATATTTTTTCATCCTCCAATTCAGCCCCCCAAAAATTTGTAAATGTTGGAGCTACCTGTGTGCCCATCACCGTCCCAGTCCACTGGGCAAGAAACTCACAAATGTAATCTATAAAAAAAGCACCATGTTAACATGAGTGTGACAATCGATTTTGGACTGCCTGAACAGCCGTATCCCCCAGGATAGTGTACAGCCACTCCTCATCAATGCTCACCAAGTGAGAAAATGGGACTCCAGGTAAAATTTCCAAGATATTTAGAAATTCTTTGGTATCCTTCAAATACGAAGGTACCGTGGTCAGGAGGGGGTGGAGAAATTAATGAAAATACTTGGAAATTGAATCAGTGACCGTATTGTGACACAAAGGATAAAAGGCAACTGTTAAGTGTCAAAGCGTTGAAACAACAGATTTATTTATTAGCAGATAAAGAAGGGAAACATTTTGGACGGTTAACTGACTTAAATCATATGTTAATAGCAACCGCACACCCCGTGGACTCTGTATATATTAAGCTGTTTTCCAATTTCATGTTCACATGGTATGATTTTTGTAGATTAGATTTGCGAGAGTTGCTTGCCTTTGTGTTATTCCATAATTCGTTCCAGTTCGCTGGCAGGTGAAACTGCCAGCGGGCTGAGATAGGATTGGCACACCTGTAGCTCCAATGTTTTCAAATATGTTTTTGACTATATTGGAGGATGAAAAACTCTTTAATGTTAACAACCCCTTTGCTAGTGAGATTTGGTTATTTTTCAGATACATAGATGATAATCTAACAGTATGGTCAATATGTTTTTTTGGATTTTTTGGAATATATGAATACCATTACTTACAATATGCGGTTTACTCATTTATTTATTTATTTTTTGGGGGGGGGGTCTAAGTTGGAATTTTTAGATGTCAGCTTGGAAGTAATTAACAATTCTAAAAATTAGTACTTACAGAAAACCAACTGCAACTAACTTGATGCTGTGATATGACCGTTATCACTCCCAACATGTCAAGAATACGGTTCTGTATGGACAGTTTGTCCAATTATGGAGAGTAAACAACACTGACCACCAGTTTGAGTTACAGGCTAAAGAGTTAGGTAAATAAATAGCAAGGGGGTTCCCACAAGCTAATGTGAATAGGGCTCTAGAGAGAGTTAGGAATTTGAGCTGGCAAGGCACTTAATAGGAATTGGCACACAGAATGATGAAGTGTTAGGACAATACACACAGGAGCGACCTTTGGTTACGTTTAAAAGATTTACCAACCTAAAGGGATGCAATTGGGTAACCATAAATATGGACAATGTAAAAACTTTAACGATGTATAGTGAATACGATTAGGCGGTTCAGAAATAACAGTGAATAGTTTCATAACCTGTAGGACACCATATATAGTCTACGCTGTAATTTGTGGGGGGTTTTTCTACATAGGAAAGACTAAAAGACCAATGTGTACCAATTTGTCGAACATCAAAGATCAGTCAGAGTGGGGAAGGGTTGCCCCCGCTTAATCCATCACATACAGAGTACACATGACAGGGAGGTGTCTGATATGGGACTATATAAAGTGGAAGACTTAGGGTGACAGACATAGGCTATTATTACAGAAAGAGATGGAATTTTTCTTTAAAACAGAAGCACTAGGACCAGTAGGTCTAAATGAACGTTCTGATGTAAATGTGATGGGGTAATTGCTTTGGAATATTGTTCATATATAAGAAAACATTCTTAACATGATGTCGCATTTTTTTCGTATGTGTCGCAAATATGTAATTTTGCTTTTAACCTGCACATATTTTCTTGGGTGATTCTTTCTATGAGAAAGTCCATATAAATGGATCAGGTGGAGGAAATGTTTGGTCTGTGACGAAGCACAAATCAGCGCGAAACAATGTTCACCTATTTTTTCTTTTGTATCATCCCTTTGACTTTGGCTACATAAAGACGATGGAATAAATGTGAATGCCGCATTGCCTTTTTTTTTTAATCAAGCATTTGGACCCTGGTATGTTAGCTGCAGAGCTCCGCAGATCCACGTGTGGTCGATTGGTGAGTGGATAGTGACAATATTCCTCATAATCTGCTCTCTTTGTATCTATCTATCTACATAGATATAGGTGATGATCCACGGCACTCGGATAAAGTGAAAAACTTCAAATTTATTCAAAAAGGTGAATTCCATAGTGTACCACAGCAAGTCACGACGTTTTAGCGGATCACCCGAAACGTCGAGTCTTGCTGTGGTGCACTATGGAATTCACCTTTTTGAATAAATTTGAAGTTTTTCACTTTATTCGAGTGCCGTGGATCATCGCCTATATCTACACAGAAGGTTCGTGGTCTGAACAATGTCCACAGGCACCCACTTCGTGTTTCCTGTAGTGCCACTCATCATCCTTTACTATCTATCTACATAGATAGATTAGAAAGCGAGAGAGAGATGAAACAAGTGTATCTCCTTTCCCCTATACTGCTCAGGAGGCTGTCACTGTTCCCCGCAGCTTCGCAAGGTGCTCTGATGTGCAATCAGATTTAGTTGAATTACCTATCCTTTGTTGCAGCTGTGATCTAGTGGTAACTCCCCTGTCTAGAGCCCACTAACAGTTCTTTCTTTGATTCAATGCCCCTGATGGAAATGATGGAAATAATTGACAAGAAAAATATTTTGCTGGTTAAATTAAGACAGTTTGGGACAATTAATAAGGGGACAGCTAAAATCTATTTTGTATGTGATTCCCTTAAAGTCTTTCTCCGTGATTATTTAGGAAAGTAAAGTGTAAGAAAAATATCTTTAGGGCCCACTAAGTTGTTGAAGCAAATGAGGAAAGCAAGAAGGAATTTTATGACAGCTCATGCGGTGATAGGGGTAGGGATCTTGCTCATGCTCATAAACAATATGTGGACTTCCTTATTAACAAGGCGCAACAAGAGAGTTTTTTTCAGGGTCAAAAATACTTTATATAGGCCGGCAAGGTGGGAAAATTGCTGGCTACCATTATTAGAGCTCAAGAGGTAAAGAAATGTATTGCCACCTTGAATAATGGCAAAGGAAAGATATATATATATATATATATATATATATATATATATATATATATATAGGAATGTTAAAGATATATTTTCTAGCTTTTCAACTTTGTATAAATCGGAATTGGTAGGTAGAGATGAGAAAATAGAGTAGTATTTAAAGTCCTGTTCCCTCCCTCAGATTTCACAGGAAGATAAACTTCTTCTGAATGGGCCAATTGAGCAGGAGGATTTATGAAGGGCTCGTTATGGTTTCACAGGAACATCTCCTGGATCAGATGGTTTACCATTTGAAGTTTATTTAGAGAATTTGAGGAGTCCTTCTGCCCATACTGTTGGAGATGCTTAATAGATTCTGTATAAAAAATAGTCTGCCGGGGTCGTACCGTGAGGCAAATATTGTTTTAAACCTAAAAAAGAATAAAGATCCTTTGCAAAATTATAGTGAAAGTTCCTGCATAGAGACTTGCACTGGTGGTAGATAAGGTGGTGTGGATGGAGTAGAGCGTTTTCATTTCAAGAAGGTTTATTTATAATATTTTTACCAGAGTTTTGAGAAATTTACAGGTTGAAGATACTCTCCCGCGCTCCTTCCTGTCATTGGGTGGCGCTAAGGCCTTTGACAGGGTGGGGTGGAGGTTTTATGAAAAAGTTTGAAAGTGTTTGATTTTGGTGAGGATTTTATTTACTGGATGAGGATGCTTTACTCCTTTCTTACCTCCAGAGTTATTGTTCATAATAATAATAATACAACAGATCTCTTCCATTTTACAAGAAAAAAGTGGCAAGGCTGCCCTCTAGCACCATTACTTTTTGCAATATATTATATAGAGAGAGACGTTAGCAGAAAAAAAATCTGACTCTCTAGAGACATTCTGGGTTTTGAAATGGGGTGGCGGGGAAAATAAAATTCTATTATATGCTGACAACACGTTAAATCGACATGTTAAATTACCCACAATCTGCCCACCCCCACCCCAAAAAAAGAAAAAAGAGAAAAATCTTTTAACGTCAGATTAATCATTTGTTTGAACACTGCACATGTTGGATTGTGGCCCAAGTGCAGTGTTCAGACAAGTGATGGATAGGAGAAATCCTGCCTGGGGCATTCCTAATGGTGAAGAAAGCGAGGTAATACATGACGGAAGCCTATAATCTATGAGGACTGTAATTTTTCTTTTTCTTTATATTGCCTTGCTATTGTTATGGCTTCTATGTTGATTTCTCATGTTGGCCTATGTTGGGCTATTGTTATCTATATCCTTATTGCCAAAAAATGTAATAAAAATCTTTGAAAACCAAAATTGATGACATTGGTCACATGACATTGCAGAAAACCAAAAATTACTAACCGGTAATTTCTTTTCTTCGAGCCCATGACAGCACCCCTGGAGAGGTCCACCTCCTACTCCCATTGGACAGGAAACAGGATAGAGGAAATCCCTGGATCTTTAAAAGAGCAACCGCCCCATCTCATACCAGTATTTAGCAAGGACCTAGGAGCGAAGCTCGAAAACAAACTTTTTTTTTTTATTATCTAAATTTTAACATATATATATATATCTATACATATCTATAGGGTGGGTCTTAGGCGGGGTGCTGTCATGGGCTCGAAGAAAAGAAATTACCGGTTAGTAATTTTTGGTTTTCTCTCCTCGCCCCATGACAGCACCCCTGGAGAGTAGACTAGGGATAGTGAGCCGCCTAGGGAGGGATAACTGCTTGTAGGACCCTTTGGCCAAACCTAAGGTCTTCAGCGGAGGATAATTGTAACCTATAATGGCGGAAAAAGGTGTGAGGGCTGCTCCACGTAGCCGTCCTACATATCTGTTCAATAGATACAGATGATCTCTCTGCCCAGGAAGTGGCCATAGCCCTAGTGGAATGTGCACCGAACTGTGAGGGGACATCCTGACCACTGATCTTATAACATTCAGAAATAGCCCGCTTGACCCATCTTGCTATGGTCTGAGAGGTAGCAGCTTTCCCTTTATTTAGTCCCTGAAAGGATACTAATAAATTGTTACACGATCTCCACTGTTCAGTAGTTTTTAAGTAATGTAAGATAATTCTTCTAACGTCTAGTGTGTGAAAGCTAGCCTCACGGTCATTTGATGGGTTATCACAAAAAGATGGTAAAGTAACCTCTTGGGATCTGTGAAAATCCGATACCACCTTAGGGAGGAAAGCTGGGTCAGGAGACAGAACTACCCTATCATCTCTAATTGTCATATATGGTGACTGGATGGAGAACGCCCTGATCTCCCCCACCCTTCTAGCTGAGGTGATGGCCAGGAGGAAGGCTAATTTATAGGACAGGAATTTAATATTACAGTCCGCCATTGGCTCAAATGGAGGTCCTGTCAGGCCGGACAAGACTAGATTCAAGTCCCATGGAGGTAGTCTGGACCTGAGAGTAGGGCACAGTCTGGTAGAGGCTTTTACAAACCTTTTAATCCATGGGTGTTCTGCAATTTTAGAGTCATAGAGAGCGCTTAGTGCGGAGATTTGCACCTTGATGGTGCTTGGCCTCAGTTGCTTGTTTAGGCCCTCCTGTAGAAACTCCAATACTAATGGTATGTCAGGAGGAATTAGAACATTAATTGGACGATTGGCGAAGCGGCAGAAGGCCCTCCATGTTCTTAGATAAATGTCCGATGTTACATTCTTACGGCTGGCTAACATAGTAGAAATGACTTGTGGTGAAAGCCCTCTGTCAGTCAACAGTTGCCTCTCAAGTTCCATGCTGTCAGGTGGAGCCCTGCTATGTGAGGGTGAAATACTGGGCCCTGGTTGAGGAGATCTGGTCTCTCTGGTAAGACCCAAGGGTCCGTTATAGACATTCTCCTGAGAAAGGAAAACCACACCCTTCTGGGCCAGAAGGGTGCGATTAGAATAACCTGTGCCCTGTCCTGACGGATTTTCCTGATTACCCTCGGTAGCAGCCTTATTGGAGGAAATGCATACAGTAGACCTTTGTTCCATGGCTGGGCTAGGGCATCCAGGGCTAAGGGGTTGTCTGCTGGGCAAAGTGTGTAGAAACTGCGTATTTTTCTGTTTGCCCGAGTGGCGAACAGGTCTATGTGTGGAGTCCCCCGTATGAGACAAATCTGATGGAAGATCTCCCAGCACAACTCCCATTCTCCCTGATTGAGGAGGTGACGGCTCAGGAAGTCTGCCCTGATGTTGCATATCCCTTTTAAATGAAGAGCAGTTAGTGATTGCAGATGTGTTTCTGCCAGCCTGAAGATATAGTGAGCTAATCTCATTAGGTCTTTTGACCTCGTACCTCCCTGATGGTTGACGTATGCCACTACCGTGTTGTTGTCCGTTAGGATTCTGACATCCCTTCCTTTTAGGACCGGCAGGGCCTGGATCAAGGATTGTAGTACCGCTCTCAGCTCCCTGAGATTCTGAGACTGAGCTGCTTCTTCTGGGCTCCAGAGGCCTTGGAAATCTAAGGAGTCGGTGTGGGCACCCCATCCTTGGGGGCTGGCATCTGTTGTGAGGGTAACGGAGTTGTGTGGATGCCACAGGAGGCCTCTGTTCAGATGATTTTCTTCTCTCCACCAAGAGAGAGATCTGATACTCCGTGGAGAGAGAACAAAAGGTTTGTCCAGAGATTCTGCAGAACCATCCCACTCTGAAAGGATCTGGCACTGAAGGACTCTACTGTGGTACTGGGCCCAGGGGACCGCTGGTATACAGGAAGTAAAGAGCCCTAATATAGACATAGCCCCTCTGATGGTAGTGTTCGGATTGTCCATAAGATTTTGAGCTTTAAGAGTGACCAGAGAAATCTTGTTACTGGGCAGGAAGGATTTTTTCACTCTAGAGTCCAGGCATATACCTAAGAATTGGCAGGATTGGGAGGGGTGTTTATTAGATTTTTCCTCATTCACTTCCCACCCCAGCTAAATGAAGATGTCTTGTACTATCTGAATGTCAGAGTGCAGTGCCTGGACTGAGTTGTTAATTAGCAGGAAATCATCTAAGTATGGAACTATAATAACGTCTTTTTCCCTGACATGTGCCATTACTTTGGCCATAACTTTAGTAAAGACCCTAGGTGCCTGTGAGATACCGAATGGTAGGGCACGATACTGAAAGTGATGGACCGAATTCTCCATAAAGACTGCCACCCTTAAAAACCTTTGGTGTTCCGGGTGTATAGGGATATGGTAATAAGCATCTCTTAAATCTAAGGTGGCCATAAAGGAACCTTCAGATAGATTAAGGATGGTGGAAGCGACAGACTCCATCCTGAACTTTTCATATGACAGAGCTCTGTTAAGAGGCTTGAGATTAATGATAGTTCTGAAAGAACTATTTGGTTTTCTGACTAAGAACAAGGTAGAGTAAAAACCTCTACCCTGTTCTGAGGCAGGCACAGGAACCAAAACATTCTTTTGAAGAACCTCTAGAACGAAAGCAGCATGTTTTTCAGGGTCATTGGACAGATTAGTGACAACAAATCTTTCCCCTGGGGAGGACAAAAAGGAGATCTTTAAACCGTGGTTTATTGTGTCTTTGACAAAAGAACTATTGGTAATTTTACACCATTCAGACACAAAAAAAGAAAGACGCCCTCCCACAGGGACCTCCCGTCATTGGGCTGGTTTCTTGGTGTTGTCAGACCCTGAAAAAATATATCCCTTGGATTTTTTGGGGGGTCTCCACTCTTTTCTATTAGCTGCGCCTCCTCTTTGAGTTCTCCTACCTCTACCCCTGCCATGATTAGGTTGTTGCGGGATGAGGGGGAAGCCCTTCTTTCTGTCTGAGGCCTTCTCAAGGACGCTGTCAAGAGCTGGACCAAAAAGAAAACTGCCTTCACAAAGTATTGCGCATAATTTGGCCTTTGAGGTAACGTCTCCCTTCCATTCTCTGAGCCAGATGGTTCTTCGGGCAGAGTTAGACAAGGCTGCAGATTGGGCGGATAATCTAAGGGCATCTGCAGAGGCCTCAGACACGAAGGAAATTATCAACAGTTTCAAAAGCTGGCAGAATATCTTCACTAGGGGTCCCCCCTTTTATTAGTTCTTTAAGTTCATTTATCCACAAAGCCAAGGATCTGGCTACAGATGTGGCTGCGATTAGGGATTTGAATAAAGAAGTAGAGGCCTCCCAGTTTTTTCTTAAATAGACCTCCGCACGTCTATCTAAAGGATCCTTAAGATAGGCCGAATCCTCAAAAGGCAATGCATCTTTTTTTGAGATCTTTGTTACCGGGGGGGTCCACCTTGGGGGCACCGTCCTAAGATTCAGAATCCTCCTGGCTAAATGGATATTTTCTTTTGAACTGTAAAGAAAAGAGAAAAGATGAGAACGTATAACGCACCAACCTCCACCAGGCATTCATCATACTTAGTGCACAAGGAGGGTAACACTTACAGTCCTGGGCAGAAAAAACTTTTTATCAGGATAAGCCCATTCATGACTTATAAGATTTTTGATGCTTTGGTGCACGGGAAAAACCAAGCGCTTTTGGGGGAGTAGTCAATCAAACATGATATCCTGGACTGATTTGGCCTCAGGAATATCTTCTATGTCCATAGTCTGTCTGACGGCTTTAACCAAAGACTCCACATAATCAATGGCAGGAGTTGGCCTGGCAGAGCCGCCTTCAGAGATCTCAGATTGAACCGAAGCAAGATCCCCTGGCTCTTCCAGACCTGATAAGACCTCCTCCACTTCATCATCATGATCTACGGAAAGAGGAGGAGGGGGAGGCGGAATAAAGGCCATACTCGGACCAGGCTGGTCTATGAGAGAAATATTAGGAGTAGCCATAGGAGTTGGTGCTTGAGTCTGAGTGGGTAGGGCGGTCTAAAAGGAAACAAATATAAAAACCATTATAAGTGATTTAAATGAGAGAGACTAAAAGAGAGGGGGAAGTGACACACCTACCCTTATCTCCTTCCTAATTAGACCACGCATATTGCGCATAAAGGTAGGGCCCTGGTCCTCCAGCACACGATTCATACACCCTCCACACAGCATTTTAGTATAGGCACTGCTTAGACGCTTCCTACATACAGGACAATCTCTACTTTTAGACTTAGATTTTCTAGGGACATCCACCTAGAAATGAACATGGGATATGGTAAAGAGAAATTCAACATGCATACAAAAAAGCATAGGAAACAACCCTGCTACAACCTACCGCAGGTGTTTCAGCCTGAGTAGGATCAGGTGTCCCAGCGCTGTGAGCCTCCATAATGAGCCAGATGTAGACTTAGGAGGTTTTGGCAAAATATCCAGGATGCTACCACCAGGTAGCTAAGGTGTAGTGGGGAGTGTAATACAGCCCAAACACGAGGGATGCAGCACACATCCAAGTGAGGAACTTACCTACTTTTAAATCCTGGCGACAAAAAGTCCGGCTGGCCCCGCCCCCGGCTGGTGCGGTCTCACTCTCCCGTTGCTCGGAGAGTAGCTCCATCCCCCTGAGTAGGCCGGCGGCCCTGGAAGCTGTCAAACACAGCCGACAGCTAATCCCACCCCCGGACGCCGACGTGATGACGTAAGCCCCGCCCCTCCCCCCCAGCCCACGCGCGCGAATGCTGCAGCCGGCCGGGAGACGGGAAAGAGCCACGGCGTCCGGAGGAGCCAGGGGGGCAAACGGGGACCCATATCTGGAAGTGTGGGGGGCCGGACCAGACTAGGCAGCGGCTCCTGAGGGAGACTGATGCCGCCGGGAACCGGGAGGACAATTACTGCCGGTAAGCCCCCAGCCTGTCTTCTTATCCAGGGAGAGGTGGTAAGAAACACCTCCAGCTCCTGCTCCCATTGGGACAGGAAACAGAAACTGGTATGAGATGGGGCGGTTGCTCTTTTAAAGATCCAGGGATTTCCTGTATCCTGTTTCCTGTCCAATGGGAGTAGGAGGTGGACCTCTCCAGGGGTGCTGTCATGGGGCGAGGAGAGAAAAATGGAATTATCAAGCAGTCACATCTTTCAAATGTGGTACTGATAAAAACTACAGATCACAGCTCAAAAAGACTGCTCCGTAGGTGATAAAATAATAACGTTATAGGGCTTGTAGTATGGCAATGAACAAAAACACCAACCGCTCTACTGGTAAGTCAGGGGTATCATGAAACAATACCAACACTATACCCTCAGGGTTAGAGCTCGGGGGACAAGAGCCCCTTAGAAACCACACCCTAAGACATAACTTTTCTTAACCCCCTCCCGCCGCTCCAGTGTAAATTAATGTTACGAACATGGAACATGGAAAAGGAGCTGCTGCACTTCACACCTATGGCTGACACTAATGCCTCTCAGCTACATTTAAAAACCAGTGCCAGGATGTTGGTATATAATTTGATCAAACCATATTGCCTCATGTACCACATGCAGGTCCCCTGGCCCACATGAGTCCCTACACTAAATGTCTCCATGTCGTACTAAATCAACACTGCTGGTCAGCGACCGCCAACCCTGCAAAGCAAGCAGGAAAGGGGGGCAATGGAATGGCCCTGCAAGCCCACTGTCACAGGACCAAACCCCCAAGGGCCCCCCCAAACCCAGCAGGCACCGCCAGCAGAGAAAGCGGTCACCAAGCAACACAAGTGTGAACAAGATCTTACTACTCACCATTGCACCAGAGGTAGAATGGGAGAAATAGGAGGTACTTACCATATGTGCACAGGTGCTTCCTGCTAATTGGGGTCACATGGGTCTTATCAGGAGGAGTGCTAGCCACTCAGAAAGGGGAGAAAAGTAAAATATGGACATGGAGAGAAAGGAGCTGCTGCACCTCACACCTATGGCTGACACTAATGATTCTCGGCTACATTTAAAAACCAACTCCAGGATGTTGGTATATAATTTTATCAAACCATATTGTCTCATGTACCAAATGAGGGGGGCCTTGGGGTTTGGTCCTGTGACGGTGATGTTGCAGAAGACCTGTGCGTGGTACATTAGGCAATATGGTTTGATCAAATTATATTCTAACTTCTGATGTTGGTTTTTAATGTAGTTGATAGGCTTTCATATCAACCATGAGTGCAATGTGCAGCCATTTTTGTCCTCCAGGCTTGTGTAAATTAACGTGGCTGCAGCAACATTAATTTACAATGAAGGATAACACAGGCGCAGAAGCCCCCCTGCTCCATAATAATAATCCCACTGCTATGCACTCCTCCACCATCCATAGTAATAATGCCCCCTGTTGTGTACAACCCCCACCCACACCAAGTGCCCACAGCCTATGATAATGAATAGAGCAGTAGAACACTGGCTAAATTGTCCAATGGCCCACCCCCCATGATTTTCCAGACTGTTCAATTCCATGTTTGCCTAATTATAGTAATATAAAACAATACGAATTTCCATTTTGGCTGCTGGGAAAGCTGAGTGACGACACCGTGGTACCACAATGGTGACCACAGACTTGATACACTGTGCATATTTATCATGCAGTGTCACATCCTAGGTGTTTTATACAATCAATGTATCCTTCATCACAGCTGCACACAAGTTGTTACTCAGCTTCTTCAGGCCAGCTTATCTGCCTAGGTTCCTGATTCTCATGTTATAGGGTAACTAGTAAGATTTGTTATTTAGGAGCCAAGAGAAGCTGGATAAGAACCACTGGGAAGCTGTAATTGACAGATTTATCATGTTAAAACTGCAAAATTCAAAATCTACTTAGTTAGGCATATTTACCCTCCAGGGTCCCAGGAAAGCTGAGTAACAAACCATGTTGAGGTGTAATAGAAATGGCTGAACAGTAAGTCTACCTGGATAACTCACCCTTGCTTCAGGCAGATTAGCTTATCAGGTACCCAAGAGAGCTAGGTAACTCGCACTCCAGCTAATACTATCTGTACAAATTGTGTGTATTGTTCCACAAGAATTGGATTCCATTATGTATTTGCCTAGACCAGAGCTTCTTCAGGGTACAAACACACACACCGTATACGCAGCGTATTTACTACCATTAAATCTGCTGCAGATCTGCTGCATATACGGTGTGTGTGTTTGTACCCTAAAGGAAAAACATGGCCACTTTTCCCCTACTGTTGTCTCCAGTTTAGGTGGGGTTTTGAAACTCAGTTCCATTGAAGTAAATGGAGCTTAATTGCAAACCGTACCTGAACTGGAGACAACAGTAGGGGGAAAAGTGGCCATGTTTTTGTAGCGCTGGATAACCCCTTTAACCCCTTAGTGACCGCCGTTACGGCTTTCTACGGCGGTCACTAATGGTCCTTATTCTGCTGCCATCAGCTTTTTACGGCGATGGCAGAGAATAAGGCTGCGGGGCCGGGACGGCCCCCACCCCATCCCCCCGGCTACCGGAGGTAGCTGAGGGGTTGGGGCAGTGTGTGAGGTCCGTCCCGGCCCCCCCCTTTACCGACGATCGCCGCTATTAACGTTATAGCGGCGGCCGTCGGTAAAGGGGATTACCGATGCCGCCGCCGCCTTTCATCTCCCCCCGCCGTGAATCTACGGCGGGGGGAGATGAAATAAGTGTATATCAGACCCCAGATCAGACCCCCCTAGTGCCCCGATAACTAACCCCCCTCCCCCGGCGGCCATCATTTCCAAGATGGCCGCCGCCATCGCTGTGAACCGACTAACTTCGGTTCACAGCGATTAAAAAGTTAAAATGAATGAAAGCCCCATGCTCTCCGCCATCGGAGGTAGCGGAGAGCATGGGGCAGTCATCGGGGACCCCCCTGTGGGGTCCCGGTACAAGCGATCAGCGGTATATACTATATACCGCTGATCGCTTGTACCATGTGCTCCCGGCACTTTTTATCCCCTGTCACCATAAATGATTGGTGACAGGGGATAAAAAGTGATGTCCCCCCACCCCCCAAGTCGCCCCCCACCCCCCCTGTCACCCTTGTCCCCCAGTCACCCCCCCTTCCCCATATACTCACCGGATCCACGGAGCTCCTTCCTCCTCGGCGTCCTGGCTGGTTATGAAGTGCGCATGCGCTTCACAACCAGCCAACTCTGAAAATTTAAAGTGACAGAGACCAATTTGGTCTCTGTCACTGAACTATGATTACTGTGATAGAAAATATCACAGTAATCATAGTAATACAGTGAAAATGAATATGTAAAGTACAAAAAGTGACAAACATACAAAAAAATAAAACACACACTTTTTATTATAGTAATAATTGCAGTTTACTCCCAAATTACCCCTAACCCCTCCCCAGATTACCCGTAACCACCGCACGTTGCCCGTAACCACCGCACGTTGCCCGTAACCACCGCACGTTGCCCGTAACCACCGCAAATTGCCAGTGACCCCCTCCAGATTGCCCGTAACCACCCCAAATTACATGTACCCACCCCAGATTACCTATAAGCACTTCAGTTTATCAGTAACAATCCCAGATTGTCTGTAACCCTTCCAGGTTGCACATAACCCCCCCAGGTTCCCCGTAATCATGCCAGATTACATGTAACCCCCCCAGATTGCACGTAACCACCGCGCGTTGCCTCTGACCACGCCACGATGCCTCTGACCACGCCACGATGCCTCTGACCACGCCACGATGCCTCTGACCACGCCACGATGCCTCTGACCACGCCACAATGCCTCTGACCACGCCACAATGCCTCTGACCACGCCACAATGCCTCTGACCACGCCACAATGCCTCTGACCACGCCACAATGCCTCTGACCACGCCACAATGCCTCTGACCACGCCACAATGCCTCTGACCACCGCACGTCGCCTCTGACCACCGCACGTCGCCTCTGACCACCGCACGTCGCCTCTGACCACCGCACGTCGCCTCTGACCACCGCACGTCGCCTCTGACCACCGCACGTCGCCTCTGACCACCCCAAATTGCCAATGACCCCCTCCAGATTGCGGTGCCCATGTCAAATTACAGGTACATGTATAAGAACTTCAGTTTATCCGTAACCACCCCACATTGCCCGTAACCACCCCACGTTGCCCGTAACCACCCCAGATTGTCAGTAAGCACTGCAGGTTGCCCGTAACCACCCCACGTTGCCCGTATCCACCTCAGATTGTCTGTAAGCACTGCAGGTTGCCCGTAACCACCCCACGTTGCCCGTAACCACCCCAGATTGTCTGTAAGCACTGCAGGTTGCCCGTAACCAGCCAACGTTGCCTGTATCCACCCCAGATTGTCTGTAAGCGCTGCAGGTTGCCCGTAACCAGCCCACGTTGCCCGTTACCAGCCCACGTTGCCTGTAACCAGCCCACGTTGCCTGTAACCAGCCCACGTTGCCTGTAACCAGCCCACGTTGCCTGTAACCACCCCACGTTGCCGTAACCACAGCAGGTTGCCCGTGACCACCACACGTTGCCCATAACCACCACACGTTGCCCGTAACCACCCCGCGTTGCCTGTAACCACCCCACGTTGCCTGTAACCACCCCACGTTGCCTGTAACCACAGCAGGTTGCCCGTGACCACCCCATGTTGTCCGTAACCACCCCAGATTACCTGTAACCACCTCAGGTTGCCCATAACCACCCCTGGTTGCCCGTAACCACCCCACATTACCTGTAATCTCATTTTTTTTATTTTATTTTAGTAACTGCGCTATTCTAATAACCATTACTAGCTGCGGTTTTGCTCCTGTAAATTGGCGCTCCTTCCCTTCTGAGCCCTGCTGTGTGCCCATACAGTGGTTTATGCCCACATATGAGGTACCGTTTTACTCAGGAGAACCTGCGTTACAGATTTTGGGGTACGTTTTCTCTCCTGTTCCTCGTCAAATTGAGAAATTTCAAACTAAACCAACATATTATTGGAAAAATTCTAGTTTTTCATTTTTACTGGCCAATTTTGAATACTTTCCTCTAATACCTGTGGGGTAAAAATGGTCACCACACACCAAGATGAATTCTTTGAGGAGTGCTCTTTCCAAAATGTGGTGACTTTTGGGGGGAATCTATTCTGCTGACACTACAGGGGCTCAGCAAACGCACCTGGCGCTCAGAAACTTCTTTAGAAAAATCTGCACTGAAAATGCTAATTGGCGCTCCTTCCCTTCTGAGCCCGGCTGTGTGCCCATGCAGTGGTTTATGCCCACATATGGGGTACCGTTGTACTCAGGAGAACCTGCTTTACATATATTGGGGTGACATTTCTCTCCTGTTCCTCGTGAAATTGAGAAATTTCAAACTAAAGGAACATATTATTGGAAAAATTCGAGTTTTTCATTTTTACTGTCTACTTTTGAATACTTTCCTCAAATACCTGTGGGGTCAAAATGCTCACCACACCCCAAAATAAATTCTATGAGGGGTGCACTTTCCAAAATGGAGTGACTTATTGGGAGATTTTACTCTGCGGACACTACAGGGGCTCTGCAAACGCACCTGGCACTCGGAAACTTCTTCAGCAAAATCTGCATTGAAAAAGCTAATTGGCGCTCCTTCCCTTTTGAGCCCTCCTGTGTGCCCATACAGTGGTTTACGCCCACATATGGGGTACCATTGTACTCAGGAGAACCTGCGTTACAAATTTTGTGGTACTTTTTTCCTCTTGTTCCTCGTGAAATTGAGAAATTTCAAACTAAAAGAACATAATATTGGAAAAATTTGAGTTTTTCATTTTTACTGTTTACTTTTGAATACTTTCCTCTAATACCTGTGGGGTCAAAATGGTCACCACACACCAAGATGAATTCTTTGAGGGGTGTACTTTCCAAAATGGGGTGACTTATGGGGGGTTTTCTCTCTGCTGACACTACAGGGGCACTACAAACGCACCTGGCGCTCAGAAACTTCTTCAGCAAAATCTGCATTGGAAAAGCTAATTGGCGCTCCCTTCCTTCTGAGCCCTGCTGTGTGCCCATACAGTGGTTTACGCCCACATATGGGGTACCGTTGTACTCAAGAGAACCTGCATTACAAATTTTGGGGTGCTTTTTGTCTCATATTCCTTTTGAAAATGAGAAACTTTAATCTAAACGTATATATTATTGGAAAATTAAAATTTTCAATTTTTTTACTGCCTAATTGTGAATACTTTCCTCCAGCCCCTGTAGGGTTAAAATGCTCATTATACCCCTAGATTAATTCTTTAAGGTGTGTAGTTTCCAAAATGGGGTCACTTATGGGGGTTTTTAGGATACCAGACTTCTAAATCCATTTAAAAAAAGAACTGGTCCCTAAAAAAATCAGTTTCACGAAAATGTGATAATTTGCTGATAAATTTCTAAGCCCCATAACACCCTAAAAAAGTAAAATATGTTTACCAAATTATGCCAGAATAAAGAAGACATATTGGTAATGTGACTTAGTAACTAATTTATGTGCTACGACTTTCTTTTTTTAGAAGCAGAGAATTTCAAAGTTCATAAAATGCAAATTTTTTCAATTTTTCATGATATTTTGATGTTTTTCACAAAAAACACACAAAATAGTGACCAAATTTTGCCACTAACATAAAGTGCCATATGTCACGAAAAAACAATCTCAGAATCGCTAGCATACGTTAAAGCATCACTGAGCTATAAGAGCATAAAGTGAGACAGGTCAGATTTAGAAAAATTAGCCTGGTCATTAAGGCCCAAACTAGCTGCAGCACGAAGGGGTTAAACTTTTGGTTCCTGGGCCTTAGCAGACAATCCAAGTTGATGATGGGGCCTCCCCAACACCCACTACCACGCAGCTAAAAATATGTAGTGCATACAATATTCCTTAGTAGCACCAAATCAGCACCAAAGTGCACATTAAATGCTGCTCCACCTGTAGTAAATTAATATCGCAGTGCAGAAATAAATACTACTTAACCTGTAATAACCTATGACCACAGTGTAGCAATACATACTGCTCCACATGTAATAAACCAACAACACAGGGCAGAAATACTTACTGCTCCAAAGGTAGTAAACATAGCAGTGGAGAATTACATACTGCTCCATCAATAGGAAACAACCACCAAATAGCAGAAAAACATACTGTTCTACCTGCAGTAAAGTAACATAGCAGTGCAGAAATACATACTGTTCCACCAGTAGAAAACCAATACTATCGGTGCAGCAGTCCTTTCCCCATCCTCACCCGGCAGTTTTCACCACTTCCTAGACAGCCGCCCAATCCCCACCTACCACCATCATACACAAACATACACACACACTCATAGCAACACTAGTGACCCTCACCTCTCTTTCCCCCAGTGGCAGCTTCTCACCCTACACTACTTTTCCTATCACACAGCCCCAGAACAGGGTTGTCTCCCTGGTAATAGGTTATCCTGAAGGAGTGTTTTTTTTTGTGTTTGTTTTTTATAATTCGTCTTTAGTAGCATTTCTGTGCTCTCCACATTCTTCACATATTCAGCTGCATTGCCCTCTAGGTAACCAACCTGCAGATTGTGGTCACGTGACAAAGGGCATAGCATCATTGCAGGTCCCTTACCTGCTGTGAGTACGGCACCTACACTGATAATGTAGGGCTTCCATTATCTCTGCCTGGGGACCATGCTGTGTGCTGATGTCGGCAAAGGCAGGGAAACCATGTCTCACCAGACTGAGCTGCTTCTCACAGTTTAATAGGCGCTGACGTACAGTAAAAAACCCACTCTGCCAAAATCTGGGAAAGCAGGGTCCACTTTCTGAAGGGCTAGCAGAGATACCATAATTAGTGTAAACAGTTGAACCAATACTATATAGCAGGGGCGGACGCAGAGTGCAGAGGGCCCTTGGGCAAAAAAAAAAGTGCCTGCCCCCTCCTAGCACATACACAGATAAATAATGTTTACCTAGGTATCCGGGGCATGTGTCCTGGATTCCCAGGAGACCCAGCAGCAAACAAAGACTAATAGTACCATATAAGAAACAAATATTATTGCCACCATCTTGACCACAATCACCCACACACACTAAAAAATACCCCCATACCATTACTAAATAAAATCCACAAAGACCAGTATTCTCCCACTCATTGACCCATATAAATTTAGTTAACACTGGTACACAGGCTCTGCATTCCATGTAAGTGATTACAGTGCAGTTATATCCAGTGATTTTCTGGGGAACGTCTACTCTGACCACTCACTTTTTCTTTTTTCCCTCCTCTGGCATTCAGGAAGACCTCTCCTAGCCACAACTTATTTCCACAGAATCTGCCAAACATTTTCGGCTCTTTGCTCGAGGACCATCCTCACCTCTATACAAAGGCCCCCATCTGTATTGCTGCACACTGTAACATCACTTACTTTCTGTCCCCATGTATTAAATAGGCCAAGTTTGGACCCTTTATGCCCTCGCATATTAGAAAGCCCACCATCTGTGCCCTCATATAGTAGATAAGCCCATTCTGTGCCTTAATATAGAAGATAGGACCCCTCTGTGGCTCGATATAGTAGTTAGGCCACTGTGCTCCACACATACAGTAGTTAAGCCTCTCCGTGCACCAATATAGTCAGGGTCCACTCTGTGCATCCATATAGTAGTTAGACCTTCCTGTGCAGGTAGGCCAAGTAGTCTTCCTGGTAGTTACCCCTGCACCCCTCCATGTTAGGCCTCCCTTGGTGGTTAGAAGCCCCCACCCCATCCCCATATAGCATCCCCAATGTAAGGTTATTAGTTAGATCCTCCTTCATGTTAGGCCTTTATTAATAGTGACATCCCTCCCTGTGTAATAAAAAAAAAAAAAAGTCAGTCCTCCAGTCTTCTCCCTCTCTGCTCTGCATGTACGGGTGAAATCACTTATGCGGCGGAGCTATGGGGGAGGCAGCGGCCTCTTGTAGTCAGAGGCAGAATGCTGCGTGCGGCCACAATTATAGTGGCAGGGCCAGGAGCAAATAGCTCCTGGTATGTCAATTCCAGCGCCACTTCAAACGGCAAAAAAATCCACTTGTACCCAGCACCTGGAAGAGGAGGACCCTCCCAGGAGCCAAGTGCTGTGAGTGACAACACTGTAGGGAGGCGCGCTCTAGCTCCAGTCCACCGGAGTCTGAGCCTGGCCACCCCGCCACTGCTATAAAGCATGCATACATACTGTACAGCTAAAGGTGTGATGTGTCCTAATTAGCCTTCTCCTTGGGGCACTGTAATTGCTGGTATTGAAGTGAATGGCAGGGCCAGCTAACTGTCCATACATGGAGCTCAGACTGCAAAATAGTCTGCATAGAGGCAGGTCCAGGCTGGGCAAACAAAGACAAATCCCCCCTTGTAAGTAGTTCCCCCCCCCCCCCAAGTAAAAGTTATCCCCCTTCAGGTAGCCCTCCGGGTACTTGTGGTAAGCCCCTACTATTAACTATGTTGTTGCACCCCTCTCCCGCCCCCATCCTTCTCTACTCCCATGTAGGCATTCTCTGCAATTAAAAAAAAGATCACACACAGCTAAGAACAGCCATTACCCTACAGCTAACTCATGGGAGATTTATGAAAGGGTGTAAATATACACTTGGTGTAAACTGCCCACACCAACCAATCACAGCTCAGCTTTCAGCTCTGGTAGGATAAAAGAGGAGCTGGGATTGGTTGCTGTGGGCAGTTTACAGCAGGTGTATATTTACACCCTTTCATAAATCTAAAGTTTGGAACCTGCAGCTAACAAATTCCCTTTAAGTTCACTCACTATAATGTACTATAATTTTTAAAATCATAGTATAAAAAAATGGGTTATCCAGGCTTTGAAAAATACGACTGCTTTCTTGAAGAAAAATCATTGCAGCTCATTTTATTGAAGTGAATGGAGCACAATTGTTATACCTTTAACAACTTGGCACAGTGGTAGCTCTGTTTTTGCAACAAAGTCCTTTCATCCAGCCAGGGACCTCTCATCTCTTGGCTTGCCCAAAGATCACTGTAATTGGTCCTTCTGTACAAATGGTCCAATCACAGCAAGGATGACAGGAGGGGACGGTCTCTGACAGCTATCCCAATCTACCCGTGTGTGTGTGCGTGGAGTATAGGGCCAGGAGAGATCATCAGAGTCAGCAAAGTTACATTAGGTACAACACAGATTAACACCCCTACCCTGTAGCTGTATGTAATAGTCGCCCTGTGACCTCTGTTGTTTTACCCAATAGTCACCATGTTGCTTTACCTAACAGTCAAACCTGTCTCCTGCCCCTTGTTGCTGTACCTATTGTTCTATCCTGTCCCCTATTGCTTTACCTGATGTTGTCTCTGTTGTCCTCCATCACTATAGCAGTTAGTCATCCCTTTACCACTGCTATACATGAATAGATGATCTTCGCTTCTGTTAGTGTGCCTATTCATCGCCATTAGAGTATGACTATTACTGCTGTAAGTGCACGTGATTCCATTTCCTGTTACTATACCCAATTGTTGCCGCTGTTACTGTACATGAAATTTTTAAAATTTACTGCTAAATGTGTAAGCCCTATAACAATTTCTAAAAAGTAAATCAGACTCTTACCAAATAATTCTGACAGTAGACATATTGTAAATGTGAATTACTCTCATTTGTGTTGCATGACTATCTTTGTTACACGCAGAGAACTTAGACATACTCGGAATCACTTGGATATGTTTGAAGCGACTGCACCAGCAGGTACACCTCTTTAAAGTGTCATTTCAGGGTCATTTTTTTGAAAACATTAAATATCAACAGTACAAGCGATTTTAATAAACTCTGTAATAGGTTTTATAAACCAAAAGAGTTTCCTTCTGGACTGAAAAAGCAATCTCCCAGCCTCCCCCCTCACTTCAGAAGAAGCAGAATTTCTGTGTCCATTATGTGGCTATGGAGAGGGGAGGGGCTGTTAGGAGTGACTGAGCACGGAGCAGTCTTGCACAGCACAACACCCTGCAATCTTCTCTCAGTAAGTTCATAGATAAGCACTGACCTTTCTGACCCCAGAATCCTGCGGTTTAGGTACCCAGACAGTGTGCATACAGCGGACCTTCATGTCACCTCTTCCTGCTCCCTCATCTCCCTCAGCCCCTCCCCCCTCCATAAGGATAGAATGGAGAGAGCAGAACCCATCTTCACTGGCTTCTCTGTCATGAAGATGTGTTTGCCTGATAATGCACAGATAAGAAGTCGGGGGGGGGGGGGGGGGAGGCTGGGAGATTGTTTCTTGAGTACAGAAGGAGGCTTTTTTGGCTGATAAAACCTATTACAGCGTTTCTTAAAATCGCTTATACTACTGATTTCTGCAATAAAAAAAAAATATGACAGTTACGCTTTAAGATTTATACATCGATAAACCGGCGCCGGCAAGGGGATGCCAGTGCTGGTCCTTTTTTTGAACCACGTCCCAGTTCCCGTGCACAGCGCAAGACTATTCCCAGTCACCAGCCCAGCCTGAAGCATCCTCGCATCGGCGCCGTTTTATTGATGTATAAATCCTAAAGCGATGTACCTGCTGGTACATTTGCTTTAAGAGTCTTCAAGTTAATACATTAGTTCAGATTTAAAAAATACGGCCCCGTCCTGAATGTCTGTAGACACAAGAGGTTAAAGAGGGGCCTGGAACTTGGCATGAAGTCAAGGGGGCAGTCCTGATTCACAATTTTGCTGGTCTTGACTGACAAGTCTCTCCCTATACACACACAGGCCCAGCGAGGAAAAAGGGTACAGTGTAAGTTACTGCATGTGTATGAGGTACACATCTGATTTTAGCAACTTTGCTTCATGACAACCCCTTTAAAAGAGAAAATGTGAATAGAAACGTTCTCCCTTTTTCAATGATCTAAAAAAATTACTACCTTCCCGTGTTGAGCCAACTGCAAAAATTGGTTTAGAATGAATAATGCTTTGGGGTGTAGATGAACTTTACTTGCCCACACACAGAATTGGAGCTGTCAGCAGGAACACAGGCTGGAAATAAGGTTATGGCTGGATAGGGTTTCTAATCAGGATTCTGGGCATAACTTTCATATTTCCATAGTCCTTTCCATCACCAAAATATAAGCTTTTTGTTAATATGTAAATGAGGTTCAATAGCCCAGGGGGCATTACACACTACATCAAAGCACTGGCAAGTCTAGCCTGCGTCGGAACCTCATCAATGTTCTTCTGGATGAATGGGCATACACTTT
Source organism: Dendropsophus ebraccatus (assembly GCF_027789765.1). Lineage (NCBI taxonomy): Eukaryota > Metazoa > Chordata > Amphibia > Anura > Hylidae > Dendropsophus > Dendropsophus ebraccatus. Next base: position 109,843,810 of record NC_091456.1, on the reverse strand, counting down.
CACAAAAATACCTTCTTAAAAAAAAGTCTTAAAGTGTCACTAGTTAAATTTTTTTTGCAGAAATCAATAGTACAGGCGATTCTAAAAAACTTTGTAATTGGGTTTATTAGCCAAATATGCCTTTATCTGCATGTAAGAAGACTTTTCCCAGGTACGCCCCTCCTCTCCTTTCTGTCATCCACTCCTCAGAATCAGAAAATCTGGACTGTTTTTTCATCAGTCAGATACTGTCTGGTCTATGGAGAGGGAAGGGGGGAGGAGGAAGGAGCGAGATTAGCTAAAAACTTAACATTTTTATGTTAATGGTTGTTCCCTTAGTCCTGTTAGCATCACAACGGATGGGGTGTCTCCACCCCTGTGGACTTGCAGGACGATAGGAATTTTAATGAATCAACTTTAACTCCACCCCCTTAGTCTATATAGCCTCCCCCGGCCCCTTATACCTCAGTTTAATTAAAAAGAAGTCCTAAGAGGGTGGGAACCTTTGTGATGCTAACAGGACTAAGGGAACATCCATTAACATAAAAATGTTAAGTTCCCTGTCATCCTGTTAGCCTCACAACGGATGGGGAGTTAGCAAGAAGTACCCCCATCGGGAGGGCCCTCAAGTGCTACTGCATTCAGTATGGACCTGGCGAACGCCGTTCGACCAGCAAATAGAGTGTCTAAGCGGTAGTGCTTGACAAACGTTAATGGAGACGACCACGTTGCTGCAAGACAAATTTGTTCCAAAGGTACTGAGCATCTTTCAGCCCAAGATGTGGAAACTGATCTTGTTGAGTGGGCTCCAAGAAATTCTGGGGTTTGCACCCCTGCTTCCTCGTAACAAACTTTAATGCAATCAGAAATCCATCTTGATAGGGATGGTTTAGAAGCTTTCTTGCCTCTGAATCTTCCTTGGTATAAAATAAAGAAATTCTCCTCTTTCCTAAAGTCAGCTGTTCTAGCCAGATAAATCTTGATGGCCCTGACTACATCTAAAGATGCAAAATTCGAATCCTCTTTCTCCGACGTTGGAGAAAACACTGGTAAAATAATGGGCTGATTTAAATTGGCAAAAGATGGTACTTTGGGTCTGAATGAAGGTAACAGACGTAAAATAACCTTATCCTGAAGAAAAGATGTATAGGGTTCTGTGGATCCTAACGCCTGTAATTCTCCTACCCTTTTGGCTGATGTTATTGCCAGCAAGAAGGTTGCCTTCAATGTCAGGAACTTTAGATCTACCTCTTGTAGAGGCTCAAAGGGCTGTAAACAGAGTTGCCTTAAAACCAGTCCAAGATCCCACGGTGCGACCGGTCTAATCAGTGAAGGTCTTAGTCTTTCTATGGCTCTAACAAAATCTTTAACTTCCTGTATCTGGAGAAATTTCCTTCCGAGACAGGCGGATAAGGCAGCTATCTGGACTCTAATGGAGCTTGGTCTTAATCCCTTGTCAAATCCTTCCTGCAAAAAATCTAGAAATTGAGAAATGGAAGGAGATTGTGGATCGACGTTCTTCTGGATCGCCCAGGTGTGGAAGATCTTTCGAATTCTCTCATAAGATCTATTAGTCGCCTCACTCCTAGAGTGAGAGAGAGTTTCCAACACCCTACTAGAGAGCCCTGCAGGTCTCAATATGGGCCCTCTAACCTCCATGCTGTCAAGTTGAACGCTTTGAGGCTGTTGCATCTCTGACTGTCCTGTGTTATCAGATCTGGCCAAAGAGGTAACCTCCAGTAGTTCCCCTGGCTCATCATCTTCAGCATGGGAAACCAGGCTCGTTTCGGCCAAAACGGCATTATGGCTATTATGGATGCTTGATCCTGCCTGATTTTCATTAATACCCTCGGTATCATGGATACAGGCGGAAAGATGTATGCCAGGTTGAATTTCCACTGTATGGTCATAGCATCCACTACTACTGGGCTGTCTCCGCTGTATAGGGAACAGAACTCTGGAAGTCTCCTGTTGTTCCTTGTCGCCATCGGATCGATCTGAGGAAGACCCCACTTCTCCACTATCTGGCTGAATATTCTCGGGTGAAGACACCATTCCCCTGGTACTGTTAAGCCTCTGCTGAGGCGATCCGCCAAGATGTTCTGTTCCCCTTTTATGTGGGTTGCGGATAACCTGGTTATCCTCCCCTCTGCCCAGGTAAAGATCCTCTCTACTTCGTTCAGAAGAGAATTGGACCTGGTGCCTCCCTGTTTGTTTATGTAACAAACGCACGCGATGTTGTCTGTCCGTATCTTGACAGCCGTCTGAAGAAGGAGGGGAGAAAAATGACTGAGGTCATTGAAGATTGCTCTCAACTCTCGAACATTCGAAGATAGTAGACTTTCCTCCGGTGTCCAATGTCCTGACACCTGTAACTCTCCTAGGTATGCCCCCCAGCCTGTTCCTGATGCGTCTGTGGTAAGTATGTTCCACTGAGGCTCCTCTATGTTCATGCCGTCTCTGAGATTCTTCCACCACAGAAGGGATTTCCTGCTCTCGCAAGAGAGAATTATCTTGGTATCTAGAGTGGCTAGGTCCTTGTCCCATGCTTTTAGCATCTGGAGCTGGATGGTCCTCATATGCCAGAGTGCCCATGGTACCGCCTCTGCCGCAGAGGACAGAAGTCCTAGAAACCGCATCAATGTTCTTATTGGAACCGGTCTGGAGCATGACAGAAACTCGCACCCTCTGTAGATTCTCATCTTCCGTTGGGGAGAAAGGAAAATCATCATCTGGACTGTATCGATGACGAAACCTAAAAAGGTTCTGGTTGTCGATGGAAGTAGTTCCGACTTTTCTCTGTTTTTTTTTTTTTTTTAAATAAATTTTTATTAAATTTTCCAACAAAAAATTTTTTGTTACATACAAACACGTCAACTCTCCAAAGAGTAAAGAGAGAGGAATATAACAGAAAGTGAAATATCACATATGAGGTACATACAGAAATATATGGTGATGAAGGGACAGAGGCATCTGGCATGTCACAGGGCAACACAAAACCACTGAATTCACATTTGTGCCTGGGCACGGTGATCTTCCATATCTTGGCAATATAACACATAGAAATTTCCCCCCCCTCGTCTCCCTTGTCCCATCACCCACCCCTCTTCTGGGACACAAGGACAGCTAAGGAGATACATTACTACCAGGGTCTCCTAGATTTGGTTGTCGGACACGTAAGCGCCCCAAGGTTCCTGCCAGGTCATGCCTACAGTACCACTCAGTGAGTCTAAAGGGGTACATTATGTCATGTATCTCTTGAGCTGTGTGATGGGATTCCAAAAAGGAACGCCAGCGGTCGAAAAACCCCTTAATCCCTGAGTGTTTGTGACGTTCAGCATAAACTCTATCAATGCCAAAGAGTCTTTTTAGCTGAGATATTACCATAGGGACATCTGGAGTCTTACTTGAGAGCCACTCCTGGAACAAACACCGCAATGCTACATGTATGGCTATGTGTACTACGTCAGGTATCTTTACCACTGTGTCTTCCTCCGGGGGTCTTAATTGATGGAAGAGAAAGGCCTGGGGGGAGTGTGATATCTCTATCTTCCAGTGCGTGTGAACATAGGCAGCTATGGCCCTCCAGTATGTTTGGGTGTGTGTGCAACCCCATACCCCGTGCCACAGATTAGTAAGGGGCTGATCACATTTTGGGCAGGCTGTGATTCTGTCAGGAAATTGCGGAGAGGGGAGTATGTTGAAACCATAGAGTGCATTATGTGCTAATTTGAAATAAGTTTCTCTCCATCTTTCATTTATTATGCATTTTCTGATCTTTTGCCACCCTTGCAAGATTTGTTCCTGAATTTGCTGATCAGACGTCCATCTAGCCCAGGTCGGGAATAGGGCTGTCTTGTCAATTTTTAGGAAAGAATCTCTAAGGGCATTATACAATACTGATATGGAAGGCTTCCCAGGAGTGGCCCCCATGATGTCATCTAAAGTATGGTTTTGAGCCTCTTCCCCCAAGTTCCGCAGCCTGGTAAAGCAGAAGGAATACACCTGCTGGACATAGAGGAAGTGAGACTGAGGAAGATCAAATTTAGACAGGATTTCCGATGGGGTGAACCATTGCCGACTCTCGGGATTAATCAGATGACCCGCCTGGGTGACTCCCCTGGTCATCCATTGCAACGCCCATCCTGGGGAACTTCCCCAAGGGGGTTCTGGATGTCCAAAGAGAGGCATCCTTTTGGACAAGAGAAAGGGAAGTTTAAATATCTTTCGTACCTCCCTCCACGCCATCACTGTATCTTTCAGAATGGTAAAGCTCTTAAGCTGCGTCGGCATTCGGGAGTGAGAGGTGTGTAGAAGTGCCACCGGGTTCCAGGGTTGAAGGAGTGCTGACTCAAGGGGGAAGTTAGAATGATAGGAGGAACCATGTAGCCAGTCAATAACATGACGGAGAAGACAGACTATATTGTATCCCCTAACATTTGGGAAGTTAAGCCCCCCATCCAATTTGCTCAGGGCCAATTTTTGGAAGGCAATTCTCGGGCGTCTACCCGCCCATATAAATTTGGAGAAGGTCTGGCGAAGTTTGTTTATGTCAGTGTGTTTTATAAGCAGGGGTAGGGTTTGAAGTGGGTACAACAACCGCGCAAAACTGATCATCTTTACCAGGTGACAGCGTCCCATAAAGGTGATTGGCAATTGTGCCCACTTACGCAGTTCTGAGTAGATTTTGTTCAGTAGTGGAGGATAGTTTAGGGAGTACAAAGAGTCCGGCGTTTTCCCCACCTTGATCCCCAGATAAGTTATATGTGACTTAGCTACCTGTACAGAAGATGGCCTATTTACACGAGCCCAAGGGGGGGGAGATGGACCCAGAGGGAGGAGCTCACTTTTAGCAAAATTTATTTTATATCCTGAAAGCTTACCATAGTCAGTCAGGAAACTAAATAATGCGGGCAGGCTGGTGTGGGGGTTATTAAGAAAAATTAGGAGATCGTCCGCAAAGAGGGTCGTTTTAACTGATCTGCCACCCACCTGAATACCCTCGAACATGTCCGAGGTATCTAGATATTTGGCTAGAGGCTCTATGATCAAATCGAACAATAAGGGGGAAAGCGGGCATCCCTGTCGGGTGCCCTTTCCTAATGGGATTGGGGCTGACAAGAGCCCCGGGGTATGGACTCTCGCTATCGGATTAGTGTACAGGCCCCCCAAAAACGCCTGAAAGCGCCCTCCAATAGAGAATTTGTCTAACACCGCCCACAGCCAATCCCAGCGAACATTGTCGAACGCTTTCTCCGCGTCTAGAGACAATAAAGCAGGGTTGTCGTTTGGCTGAGGGCGGTGTCGGATCCTATCCAAGACCACCAGCACTTTTCTAATATTAGTGACTGCCGACCTATTTCTAATAAATCCCACTTGCGCCTCCCCCACCAGGTCAGGCATGTAATTGGCTAGTCGGTCTGCTAGTATTTTGGTCAGTAGTTTAATGTCATGATTTATTAGCGAGATTGGGCGGTACGATCCCGGGTCTGTGGGGTCTTTACCCGGCTTAGGGAGAACTTTTATGTACGCCATTTTTGCTCCTGCCGGGACATTGCCTGTGGTAAACATAGAGTTAAAATGTGCAGTGAGACTTGGTGCGATCTGGTCTGTTAATGTTTTAAAAAATTCACCCGTAAACCCGTCGGGTCCGGGAGCCTTGCCATTTGAGGAGGCCTTCATAGCCCCACGGACTTCCTCCTCAGTAATTTCTGCGTTTAGCACCTCCTGCTGCTCCATAGAGAGTGAAGGAAGTGATAAATCCGCTAGAAAAGTGGACAAGGTACCCGTCTCCAAAGGGGGTGTGGAATAAAGTGATGTGTAATAATCCCCTAGGATTTTATTTATTTGGGTCGGGGTAGTGTGCAAGGTCTCCTGTTGGTCTCTCAGGGCTAATACATGGGCCGGGGGATGTCTACCTTTTGCTAGTCTAGCCAGGAGTCTGCCCGCCTTGTTACCGTAGCGGAAAAATTCCACCTCGCCTTGGGAGCGATACATCCTATCCCTCCTGTCTAGCCATAGCTCATAGTCAGCCTTTGCTGCTTGCCAGGCCTCCCTGTTGGAGTCAGATGAGTCCCCCAGGAAGGCTGTGTAAGCGTTTCTAAGGTGATCACTCGCCTTTTTATATTGAGCGGCGGTTTTTTTTTTTCATCGAGGTGACATGAGCTATTAATTTACCTCTAAGAACAACCTTGCTAGTTTCCCAGAATAGTTGGGGAGTGGATTTGTGTTCCGCATTATAATAATCGAACTCCGTCCACCACCCCCTCAGAAGCTCAACAAACGTTTCATCCTCCGTCATAAAGGAGGGAAACCGCCAGATAAACTCGTTACCCGTCGGGCAGGATGGGAATAGGGTCAATATAACCGGTGAATGATCCGTGATGACTAGGTCCCCATGTTTTACCGATTCTACCCTGCGGCTGAGTATTGGGTTAGTCAATATGTAGTCTATTCTAGACCAGGATTGGTGGGGGTGTGAGAAGTGGGTGAAGTCCCTGTCGGCTGGATGTGTGAGTCGCCATGCGTCCTCCAGGCCTGTCAGTTCCAGGAAACCCGGTAGCACTTTATCTCTAGACCGGTGTGGCGTAGGGTTTGTTGAGGGTCCCTTCCTGTCCTCTTTTGGATCGAGGACCGTGTTAAAATCCCCTCCCACTACTTTCTTCTGAGTGGTATCTGCATTTAGCTTATCTGCCAGTCCTGTAAAAAAGGTCGTGTTATCCCCATTGGGGGCGTATATATTAAAAATGCTATATTGGTCCCCTTGGTGGTCTATAATCAGGTGCGAGACCCTTCCTTCAGCATCATTAGTGTGAGATACTAGCTTAAATTGGAAGGACTTATGAATCAGCGTAATAACTCCCGCCTTACCGTTCACTGATGGGGACCCATAGACGCTGCCAACCCAGAATCGTTGCATTCTATTCATGTCCTCCGCCTCTAGGTGTGTTTCCTGCATCATTACTATGTCGGGGCGGTGTTTCTTCAGAAAGCGGAGTAGCTGCACTCGCTTATTGGGCGATCTTAACCCCTTAACGTTCCATGTTATGAGTCTAACCATGATGAGTCGAGACAAAGATAGAATGCAAGGATAATCTGTAGTAAGGAGATCGCATTAGAGAGAGCATTTTCAGCAGTGGATACCCTATGCCCACAGGTCTGTCTAAGCTCATATTTGAATTCCCCCCTCCCCTCTCCCCCCGAGAGTATGGAAAGAGAAAAAGAAACAAAAGACCATGTGTCCCCTATGCCATATACCGCGTGCCTCTTAAATAAAACTTGGGATACATAAAAACAACAACAAAACCTAACCAAACAAAAGTGATTTGTCATCTCGTGAGAGGGCCTGATAGCATGAGACTGCCTCTCCATCCTCGAGTATGGGACTTCTCTTTTTTCAGCCATGCAACGGGCTCCCGTGGGGGCGCCACTACATAGGTATACAAAAAGTCACGCCCCGAGGATCAAGACAACAGCAGGATCATTGTTATGTAAGGAAGAAAAGTGTTAAATGATAACTATAACATCTATGCAGGTGAATGCGAGATACTTGCTACTGTCCCTTAAGCAGCCGGATTACAGCCCCGTCCTCAAACATCTCAGTCAGGGGAGGGAGACCTGGAGTGACTTCTGGCGCGTCTTGCACGTCGCATGCACCGGCGCTGCTCCTTGGGTGAAGACTGTTCCGGGCGGAGGGCTGTATGCTGGGCGAGGCGGTCCTGTGACCGTTGGCTGGACGGCTGTGATCCACTGAAGGGCTCATTTCTCCTGAAAGCTTCTTCCGCCAACTTTGGTGATTTGTATGTAGACATTGAGCCATCGTTATGAAAAATGCGCAAGGTGGCCGGATATTGCAGCTGGAACTTCTTTTTCGCCTTAAATAAAGCTGTGCACACGTTGCTGAAAGCTCTGCGCCGTTTTGTGACTTCTGCAGAGTAGTCCTCAAAGATCATGAGGCGCATGCCCTGTACCTCCAGGGGCTGAGACCTCTTCCTGTAAGCTCGTAGGATGGCCGTTTTATCGTTGAAGTCCAGCAGCCGAAATATAACTGGGCGAGGTCTTGTGTTAATCGAGTCCCGCACATTCTCGCGGATACTGGGGGGCATGCCCAATCTGTGCACCCTTTCAATCCTACACGCATGGGGCAGGTCAAGGGCCCTTGGTATGTCCCGCTCACAGAATGGTTGCAGGTCAGCTGCGCCAATTTTCTCCTGTATCCCTATGATGCGCAAATTGTTCCTTCTGGAACGATTTTCCAAGTCATCTATTTTGTCCTCCATAACCTCAGTGACATCATATAATTGGCGTACGCGAGAACGAAGAAAGTCATTTTCATCTTCTAGAGCAGAAACACGCTGTTCCACCACCTCAATTCTGGTGGCGTGGTCAGTAACTTCCTTACGTATCTGAGACAGAGAGGTCTTAAAAGCATCCTCTATTATTCTCTGCATATTCGGGAGTATGTGCTGTGTAACTGCTGCTGCCAATAGCTTATAGTCAATTGCGGGCGATATTCCTCCCTGTGAGCAGGTATTGTTAGTAATGCTGGCAGCACCGCCTATTTCCCCAGTATATTCCAGCAGCTGAGCCTGGGCAGAGATCTGTGGCATAGTACCTTGTATTGGGGTCTGGGATGGGAATGCAGGGCTGCCTGGGGGAGCTTGGTATTGGCCGGGACCCCCTAGCATTGCCTTTGCAGGCTGAGTCTCCCCCATAGATAGCACATGGTTACCGACTTTGGGTCCTGCTTCCCCCTCCTCTGTGCCGGTTCGCTGCGGGTCCTGGCTGGCGTCCCTTCCACACTCTCCCCCTGCACTGTCGGGAGGATGTCTCGGTCCCGCTGGGCCGGTATTCTGCTGCCGCTGCCCCGGTTCTGGGTCTCGCCAGCCCTCACTTGCCTGCTGGGGGGGGCCGCCTGTGGCAGTGCTTTCCTCCTCCTGCGCCATATTGGATCCGACTGCCGCCATGTGGCCCGGCGTCTGGGGCTGCTTCTGGGTGCTACGGAGCAGATATCGCTCCATCTGCTTGACCCCCTGCTGATCGCCTGCCGTCCTGTCTCCCCGGGCTGGTCTGTCGCCGTCTGCGGCGGTTTTGCAAGGTACCGTGTCGCCTCACACCGGGAGCTCCTCAGGCGTGCGTCCTCACATGGCCGCGCCGGAACCGGAAGTCGACTTTTCTCTGTTGATAATCCATCCCAACGACTGCAGAAATTGAAGGACTATGGTAATTTGCGTGCTCAGGAGGTCTGCCGTGGCCGCCATGATGAGCCAATCGTCTAAGTACGGGATAACCCTGATCCCCTGTAGACGAAGCTCCGCCACCACCGAGGATACCACCTTGGTGAATACAAAAGGAGCTGTGGTTATACCGAAGGGTAGGACTTTGAACTGAAGATGACGCAGCTCTTCGTTGATTTGTACAGCTATTCTGAGATATTTCCGGTGAGGAGGCCAAATGGGGATGTGAAAATAAGCATCCTGCAGATCTAGGGAAGCAAGAAAATCCCCTCTGAGAAGGACATGCTGGACTGATCTGATTGTATCCATCCTGAATTTCTTTTTCCTTATGAACTGATTCAAATATCTGAGGTCGATTATTAGTCTCCACTTGCCCGAAGGCTTGGGGACCAAGAAAACTGGTGAGTACACTCCTCTTCCGAACTCTTCCGGGGGCACTTCTTCCAGAGCTGCCTTCAAAATTAAAGACTGGATTTCCTCCTCTAAAATAACTCCCCTGGGGGGTGCAGGGGGACGAGAAATCAAAAACCTTTCCGGTGGAAGATCCTCCAAAGACAGGGAGTAACCCTCCCTTATAACATTTAGAACCCAAGGATCTGTAATCCTGGATTCCCATGCTTTTGAAAAGAAAATTAAGCGACCTCCTACCGGAATACCTGAACCGTCAAAAATCTGACTTCTTTGCTCCCCCTTTGGGGGGTTGCCTGGATGGCCCCTTCTTATTGGAATAAGCACCTCTGCCTTTTGTAGAATAGCGGTACTGCCTGACCCTTTGTGGGGTTCTATCCTTCCTGAACTGTTTACAAAAAGTTGTTTTTTGAGTGTAGGGAAGGGATTTCCCCTGTTTATCTGATAGATCGAGCATCAGCTTATCCAACTCTTCCCCAAACAACCTTCCTGGAACATATTCCAAATTACAAAGAAAAAACTTTGAAGGACAGTCACCCTGCCAGGGTCGGAGCCATAAGGCTCTACGGCCTGCCGTGGCCAATGCCATAGATCTTGCAGCAAGTCTCACTTGCTGAGAAGCGGCATCGCAAAGGAAATCTATCCCCATATTAATTTCTTTAAATGAAGATAATATGTCGTCTCTCCTGGTCCCGTTCTCAATGTTATCCTGCACCTTCATCAGCCATTTTCTGAGCGCACGACCGACTTCATAAGAAGAATTTGCTACTGCGGTCTGCGCAGAAGCTGCAGAATATGCCCTCTTATAGGACACCTCCATCCGGCGATCCATCGGGTCCTTAAGACTGGACCCATCCTCCGCTGGGACTAAGGTTCTTTTAGAAATTTTGGCGATAGCCACGTCGACCTTAGGAGGATGAACCCAGGAGCAGGACTTTTCCTCTGGTAAGACAAAGAGATTTTTAAATCTCCTAGAAAGAACAGGAGCCTTTTCAGGCTTCTGCCATTCACTCTTGATCATCTTAAATATGGGGTCCTCTATATCAAAGGCTCTCTCCGTGGAGGTAGAAGGCATCTCACCATCCTCCTCAGGCTGATTCTGGGCTCTAACTGCCCTAATAAGTTTAGACCCCTTTTCTACTGGAAAGTAGAATCGCATAGCTTTAGGGTCAATATCATCATCATCATCATCGTCCGAAGATCCCACTTCGTCGATTACAGTATACTCAGTTCCCATCGGAGATCTCCCTCTTCTGGGTCTTTTACGACTTTCTGCGGGAGAGGGGAGAAGGTAAGTATCCTGGAGAATTCTTCAATATTATAAGTTCATAAATGTTACTACTAACGCTGAAATGAACTCTTTAAATCCTCTATAGACTGTTTGAGTCCGTCCACAGACTGTGCGACATAGTCTTTGACCCAGACTACAACGTCTTGTACGTCCGGTTCTCCTCTGTCTGGAGGTTGGGATCTACAGTCCTGACATTTCAGATACTCCCATCCGTCAGGTAACTGCCTTTCTGTGAAAACACATATATAACTCTGTATATAGTATATACACTTGGTAGGCACATTAGTGAAGCGTCTAACGCCACTTACCACATAGGTAACAAGTGAGATTTCTACGCTTGCTAGCCGACTTCCTTCCATTCGCTGACCCTTCTCTGGAAGACATCTGTAGAAATCCTTATTAAAATTATTCAAGCAAGCAAAGAAAGATTCCGAGTGATATTACCTTAGACAAAAAGATTCTCCGCTCCCAGCAGGATAGACCTCCAGCTGAAGTCCCAATGCCAGGTAAACTCTATCACTCAGCTGTAGCCTACCTTTAGGATGGACTGACAGCAAGAATACGGCGTACCTGGCCGGCTAAAATGGCCGCAATTGGCGCCAAAAGTTAGCCCCGCCCCTTTTTTTTTTTTCTTTTTTTTTTTTTTTTTTAAATTGCTCATCCCTCTCTGGACTCCAGGAAGGGCGATCCCTAGATTCCCTAGAGGATAGAGTCAGCTACCGCCCCAGTGAGGTGCAGTGGAGCTGTCCCTGAGAGCGGCGGATATCTCGGAGGACTCCGACAAAATGGCGGCTCCCATCACAGGAGACAATTCCGCCGGCGCACGAGCGGAAGTTGCAATACGCACTTCCGCCCTGGGAGATGGCGAGCGCGCCGCACATCTCCTGCTATAGCCAGAGAGATCAGGGCACTATTACCCAGACCTTCCTCTAGCACACGTCCTAAGCCTGCCACAAGGACGAAATAAAAACTGAGGTATAAGGGGCCGGGGGAGGCTATATAGACTAAGGGGGTGGAGTTAAAGTTGATTCATTAAAATTCCTATCGTCCTGCAAGTCCACAGGGGCGGAGACACCCCATCCGTTGTGAGGCTAACAGGATGACAGGGAACAAAGGATTGCTTAGCAGGGGAGCTATTCAGAGCCCTATTTAGAGGTCAGAGAGGTCCATGGTGCCTGTCAAAGGAGAGAGCCCGGGATTTGAATGTAAATTAACTCTTTGTTGTTCTGTTTTGCTGCTTTTACTTTCTCTCTCCATAGAGAAACCATGAAGACAGGGGGAGAGCTTCAAACTGCTTTTTCATGATAAAAATTCATTTTTCGGCTAATAAAACCAATTACAAAGTTTCTTAAAATCGCCTGTACTATTGATTTCTGTCATGGCGCCGCGGGGGGTGTTCAGAGCGGCTGACACGTGCAGCCGGGCAGTGCCTCTGTTAGCCGGCGCGGGTCCCGTTGCCGCGCCGGCTAATTAAGCACTTGAATGCAGCTGTCAAACCTGACAGCTGCATTGAAGTGCTTTATGCACAACATCCCTGGTGTCTAGTGGGTCGGATCTCCCCCCCGCGATGCGATCGCGGGGGGGAGATCCGTTCTTCTGGCCGTGCCGGGCCTCAGCGTCGGAATGAAGCTGATCCCGGCTCGGCAATAGATTGCTATGGCCTGCAGCAGGCCATAGTAATCTATGACCGATCTCATGGATCTTTGCTGTGTATACACACAGCATTGATCTCTATGAGAGATCAGTGCTATGTATATACAAGCCCCCCAGGGGGGCTTCTAGTCCATGTAAAAAAAAAAGTAAAAAAGTGTTTTTATTAATAAAAAATCCCCTCCCCTAATAAAAGTCCAAATCACCCCCTTTTTCCCATTTTATAAATATAAATTAATAAATAAATAAACATATTTAGTATCGCCGTGCGCGTAATCGCCCGAACTATTAATTAATTACATTCCTGATCTCGCACGGTAAACGGCATAAGCGCAAAAAAAATCCCAAAGTGCAAAATTGGGCATTTTTGGTCGCATCAAATCCAGAAAAAAATGTAATAAAAAGCGATCAAAAAGTCGTATATGCGCAATCAAGGTACCGATAGAAAGAACGCATCATGGCGCAAAAAATGACACCTCACACAGCCCCATAGACCAAAGGATAAAAGCGCTATAAGCCTGGGAATGGAGCGATTTTAAGTGACATATATTTGTTAACAATGGTTTGAATTTTTTACAGGCCATCCGATACAATATAAGTTATACATGTTATATATCATAGTAATCGTAACGACTTGAGGAACATGCATAACAAGTCAGTTTTACCATAGGGCGAACGGCGTAAATGCAAAACTCCCCGAAATCAAAACAAATTCGTTTTTTTTCAATTTGACAGCGCAAATGATTTTTTTCCGGTTTCACAACATATTTTATGGAAAAATTATGGCTGTAATTGCAAAGTACAATTGGTTTCGCAAAAAATAAGCGCTCATATACGTCTCTAGGTGAAAAAATGCAAGCGCTATGGACTTTTAAACATAAAATGGCAAAAGCGCAAAAACGAAAATTGGCTTGGACATTAAGGGGTTAAAGAAACTCTTCCCAGAGGTGTAAAAGCTATGGAAACTAAAAAGAGGGGGGTGTCAACTCTATGTCACACATTGGCTGATGTTCATACACTGTGTGAACATGGCCTTAAAGGGTACCCCTCATCTGATAATCCTTCAAACGCCCAGTCTGTAGCCCACTCCTAAAATATGCAGTATACAGGACTGCCAGAAAACTCAAATTTGCTTATGTCAGACCCTCATGCCACACGCTTTAGGAGTGGACTACAGACCTGCTGAAAGTTTATCCTTAAAAGGGTATCCAAATGAGAGTAACTTTTTAAAGTATTAAGTTGTTTGGTCTCCCAATTTACCCCTTCTGCAGACACAGTTATTCAATATGAATGTAACTTTGCAATACCTTTGTACCTTCATCATATTTTATTTTGAAGCAGAAAATGCTTAGTCTATCACGGTTAGTGAGTGCTAGAAGAGAGCAGGAACTTGTAATGGCAATCTCATGTGCTGGACTTCTGCTGGCTATAGCAATCTATTACCCCTTGCAGGGCATAATTCTCTTGCCATCCTTTGTCTAGGCCAAAAGAGACAATGGTACATTTCTATAGGGGTATCCCCACAGCCTTCAGTTCAAGAACTAAGCAAAAACTAGGAGACAGATGAATAGCACAATTAGGCTGGGTTCACACTGCATTTTTGCAGTCCATGTAACGTATATGTTTTATGAAGGGGGGGGGAACACGAACCCTCGGTAACGATTCACGCTGTCTGCCCGCTCCGTGGAGCGGGCAGATCCAGCGGAAGGACCGCCTGGAAAACTGGGATACAGCCATAGGCTGTATCCCAGTTTTCCAAGCGTTCCTCCCGCTGTATCCACCAGCTCCACGGAGCGGGCAGACAGCGGGAATCTGCTGCCGAGCGTTCAAGTTCATACGAACCCGAACCTCGGCAGGTTCGGACCATCCCTAAATTGTATGCAATCCACTTGGCTCAGTTTTTCCATTGACTTCAATTTCAATAAAACGCCACAGACCATAAGTAGATTAAACAATGTAATTAGATTTATTAACCAGTAAAAGTAATGTAATTAACATATATAATGAAGTTTCCAAAATGATCTCTATTACAATGCATACCAACTATCAGCAGGTTCAATATCCAAATACCATTGCTAGATCTAGAAGATGTAGTACTACCTAAGGGACCTAATAGAACCTGAACTCTGCTTACAATCTGAGGGCCAGCACTGCCTGCACATCAATGCTTACTCCCAGACTATGACTAAGCAGCCTAATAGGGATGGTCCGAACCTGCCGAGGTTTGGGTTCGTATGAACCCGAACGCTCGGCAGCAGATCCCCGCTGTCTGCCCTCTCCGTGGAGCGGGCGGATACAGCGGGCGGATACAGCGGGAGGACCGCCTGGAAAACTGGGATACAGCCTATGGCTATATCCCAGTTTTCCAGGCGGTCCTCCCGCTTGATCCGCCCGCTGCACGGAGCGGGCAGACAGCGGGAATCGTTACTGAGGGTTCGGGTTCATAAGAACCCGAACCGAACCCGTTTCGGACCATCCCTACAGCCTAACTTATAGATAACTTATATAAAGAGTCACCAGATGGCATAGTATACTTGTGAGAATCACATTAGTGTAAGGGGCTGTGTTCGCTGATTCTTGTATTGAAGGCTATTTTTTAGTTTGGTGATGCAAGGTTCTTTCTACTGTAATTCTGAATTAAAAATTGTAAATGCAGACTGGCATGGTTAAGCAAAACGTGGTCCTAGTGTTTTATAGCATCTCAGGCTAAGTGGTCCCAGTAGGGTGGATTCATGCATGTCAGATTTTGCTGTTGAATTTTCTGCAACTCTTCATCTGAGTGGAAATCCACATACTTGTCTCCAAAAACACGCTCATTCTGACGAATATAATAGATTTTAAGTTACAGAAATCTCTTCAACACTATCTGTTGCACATGAATACAGTAGGAATAGTGAAAAATAGTACATTTGTTATGCTTGCCACACAAAGACTACAAAATGTTGTATGCTTGGGCCCTTTCTAAACTCTCTCTTTAATAAATATAAGTTCTTTCTTTTTCAAAATAATCTTAAATATACAGAACACTCTTTACGTGGGAACATCTATTTCACAGAGTTTCAGCAAGTAATCTGCAGTCTTCTCTATTTTAATGACTGTGCATCATCTACCCAAATTACTAAGTAAAGGTGCCTTACAACGATTAGATCACACAGTAGAAGTGCAGAGTCTCTTGGCCTGTTGGAATGCTGTTACAGGATCAGTTCCTGCTGAATGTACACATAGGCTTCAATAGTCTTTGGCCAAAACAATCCTCTGAACATTTTTTTGAAATAAACATTTCACTAAATATACAGAACAAGGACATTCCTATATTCAGGTATTTGTCTGAAAAAAACCATACATCAAGCACTGTATGAATGGTGTTCAAATCATTTCACTGTTGTCACATCCCATGGTTGTCGCTTCACTAGAACTCTGTGATAAAAGTGCACTGCTTCACAGTAGTTTACAGAGGACAAATGAGGAGACATCTGTTCAGAAAAATATTATAGAAATATCACATAGAATATCTTCATCGATTGTACACTGCACCTTAAGCAGAATTTCTTTCAGAGTGAAGGTGTAAGAATTGCTGATGCTTCCAGCTCATCCACAGTACAGAAAATGGCTTCCGTCCTTATATTCCAAGGGTGCCAGCTTAATTGCGGGCAGCTATGACAACAGAAAGGGCTACACCTCCAATTGCTATGGCTGTGGCCCCAAAAAGCCACTTCCAGGAAATAGACTGTGGGAAAGAAAATAGTTATTTTAGCGTATCTGAGTCATGTCATGTGCAGGATGTCTATTTGTACAGGAGCCAAATTACAATCACTAATTTACAATAAAAATGGGATTGTGCCATAAATTGTACAATCCCAGCATTAAAGTTACTCTTACCTACCCACAAGATAGGGCATAAGTCTCTAAATCTGGTTGGCATTGGCCATCTTTAGCACTGTCATGGACAATTAAAGGAGAGCTCCGGCCAAAATCTATTTTTTTTTAATATGTAATTTAAATTCCTAACGTAATAATCACAGACACGTGGTTATAATAATGCAAATCCACCGAGGGGTATCTCAAAACAACATATGATCACAGATAGATAGCCCAAAACAAATAATAAAACATTTTAATCCAATTAAATAAAACTTTTAATCCAATAATTCAAAATAATATCCCCACCAATATTCAAAGCTCATAGAGCCAACACATAGACACACAGACAAGTAAGTAATAATCCAGAATACGTATGACAGTACAAAGTGATCCCTGGCACCAACTCAAATTAATCATAGAGTGCGTGGCTCAGAGTAACTAACTGTCATGCAGCTAATGCGAGAGAGGTATTTCGAGCACTATTGAGTATCCGCCCACATATGGGGAGCACCAGACCCTGTCGATCCCTATCCCGGTGCACCACCTACCCCTACTCGCTCAGGGAGTAGCGGAGTTATCGCCCTAAAAAGGACAGCCCCTGCCCCGTTCTACCCGTCATGATGCCCTACACTTACCCTGCCTAAGCTCCAGACACGTGTTTTGTAGATACTCATCAGGGGAGTCACATCAGGTAGACAACACTTCCATAGGGTACATGTCTCACAAAATCATATAATACAGGAAGGGCGACCTGACAGTCGTCAGAAACGCTTAACTCACGTGGCCCAAAGGCTGACAGTCACATGTAGCAGCAGCGTATGGCTCCAGCCCATTCATCCCATAGCGGGGATCTAAATAATCAAGGAGCTGCCCGCCCACAGCGCGTCATCCCAAGCTTCCGGTCTCGTGGAACGCAACTTGCGCTCCACTGACGTATAATCCTAGGAGACCCGCTCAATGTCGGCGCTCCAGTCAACTCTTGGCAACATACTATGTTTACCAAATAAATCAGATCAAACCAATTAGAGCAGTTATATGACTAGTAATAATAATAATAATAATAATAAATTTATTTGTATAGCGCCAACAGATTCCGCAGCGCTTTTTTTCTATGCATACAGTACAGAGGTACATAATACGCAGTTAAATTGGAATAAATAGTTAATAAAGTTAATAAAAATAACAAAAAATACAAAATACAGAGTATAGACGAGACCTGCTCGTTGGAGCTTACGGACTAATTTTCATAGACACCAGGCATAAGTGCTTTATTTGTCCATGGTCCAGCCATTGTACATAATTAGAATTACAGGATGAGCCAGTAACAACGCCAATGTCTGATGCAGGTAAACATATAAAGTGCAGGAACAGTCAGAGAAATAGAGCAAGGGAAACAGAACGGGGAAACAGTTTAGGGAACGTTATAAGCGAGCCTGAAGAGATGAGTCTTCAGGGCACGCTTGAAACTGTGGGTATTGGGTATTAGTCTGATGTGTTTGGGTAGGGCATTCCAGAAAATTGGTGCAGCACGAGAGAAGTCTTGGAGGCGGGAATGAGAGGTTCTGATTATGGAAGATGTTAAGGTTAGATCATTTGCAGAGCGCAGAGCACGGGAAGGATGGTAGGTGGAGATGAGGGAGGAGATGTATGGAGGGGCAGAGTTGTGGAGAGCTTTATGGGTGAGGGTGAGAAGCTTGAAGTGGATTCTGGATTTGATGGGTAACCAGTGCAGTGACTGGCACAGAGGAGAGACATCGGTATAGCGGCTGGAGAGGAAGATGAGTCTGGCTGCTGCATTCAGGATAGACTGGAGAGGGGAGAGCTTAGACAGAGGAAGACCGATTAGTAGGGAGTTACAGTAGTCAAGACGGGAGTGGATCAGGGCGACAGTCAGAGTCTGAGCAGTGTCAGTGGTGAGGAATGGGCGGATTCTGGAGATGTTTTTGAGATGGAGATGACAGGAGCGTGTAAGAGCTTGGATATAGGGAGTAAAGGATAGATTGGAGTCCAACAAAACCCCCAGACATCGAGCCTGATGCAGAGCAGTGATGCTAGTACCACAGACTGAGAGGGAGATGTCGGGTTTAGGTTTGTTAGATCGAGGAAATACAAGAAGTTCAGTTTTAGAGAGATTAAGTTTGAGAAACAGAGAGGTCATAGTGTTAGAGAGAGCGGATAGGCAGTCACTAGTATTTTGCAGGAAGGCAGGGGAGACGTCACGGGAAGAAGTGTATAACTGGGTGTCATCAGCATAAAGATGGTATTGGAAACCAAACCTGCTGATGGTCTGTCCGATGGGGGCTGTATAGAGGGAGAAGAGGAGGGGACCCAGGACTGACCCCTGGGGAACCCCAACAGTAAGAGGTAGGGGACTGGAAGTAGAGCCAGAGAAGGATACACTGAAGGAGCGGTCAGAGAGGTAGGAAGAGAACCAAGAGAGAGCAGAATCCTTGAGGCCAAGAGAGCTGAGCATGGAGAGGAGAAGCTGGTGGTCCACAGTGTCAAACGCTGCTGAGAGATCCAGGAGAATCAGCAAGGAGTAGTTTCCTTGTGACTTGGCCTTCAGGAGGTCGTTTGACACTTTGGTGAGAGCAGTTTCAGTGGAGTGAAGGGTTCGGAAACCAGACTGTAGAGGGTCAAGAAGAGAGTTATCAGAGAGATAGCGGGTTAGGCGAGAGTAGACAAGACGTTCCAGGAGTTTAGAGATGAAGGGGAGATTGGAGACAGGCCGATAGTTGGCTGCACAGGATGGATCTAAAGAAGGTTTTTTCAGCAGTGGGGTTATAATAGAGTGTTTGAATGAGGAGGGAAAGATACCAGAGGAGAGGGAGAGGTTGAATATTTTGGTGAGGTGAGCAGTGACAGCAGGAGAGAGGGACTGGAGGAGGTGCGAGGGAATAGGGTCACTAGGGCAGGTAGTAGGACGAGAGGAGGAGAGGAGCTTGGAGACTTCTTCCTCTGTCACTGGGTCAAAGGCTGAGAGCGAAGGGGGAGAGGGAAGGGGACCTATGGGAGAAGTAATAGGAGCTATGGGACTTTGGGGCTGGGAGGTGATGTCGGAGCGGAGTGTGTCAATTTTGGTTTTAAAGAAGGAGGCCAGACTAGTACAGACGTTATAAGTATTATAAACACTGACTCTTTCAGACTGCAAACGTTAATGGAGAGGCCACATAATGTGGAGGAGCGGATGAAACAGTATATAACGAAACTATATCAAGGGGAAGGAGAAAGGGGAAAAATGCAAAAGAAAGAAATGAGGAGGGAGAATAGTGGCAGGTTATAGATATATATTACATATTTAAATATATATATATAGTGCTAGCATATCAGAGACATTTTACAAGAAGCATCCATATGTCAACTGTTCATTTAGGCCCTTGGGACATACTGTCTGCATACGGAATATCCACTCCGTTTCCCGTTGTAAAATCAGTCTGTCCCAATTTCCACCTCGTATGGGGGGGTCATACTAACTCCAGTCCCTGAAATCTCAGACAGGTGGTATCCCCATTATGGCTCATATTAACATGTCTTGCTATGGGTTTCTCTGCCTGCACGTTGACATCTCTCAGGTGTTCCCCCACTCGGCGCCTACATTTACGGATGGTTTTACCAATATATTCAAGAACTGTTGGTCCCAAGAGGGAGACCAGAGGTAACAGGTGGTACCAGGATTGTTGGTACATATGATGCAGCCTCAGGTGACGTAAGAGCGATCTTGGAACGTCACTGGGATATCCTTCAATTAGATCCCGATATACATGATACGGTGAAAGAGAGACCGCAGATTACATACAGGAGGGGACGGAGCCTCCGTAACAGATGGGTGAGGAGCCACTATATGCCACTACAAGTACAGCACACATGGCTAGACAAAAAGGTCACGGGCAATTATAGATGTAGTGGTTGTGTGGCTTGTCCTTATATGGAAGTAACTAAAAAGGCCACAAGTAATGTGACAGGTAAAGTGTACACCGTCCGTGACTACATAAATTGTAGAACGAAAGGAGTGGTGTACAAGGTCACATGTGCATGTGGCCTTGAATATATTGGTAAAACCATCCGTGAATTTAGGCGCCGAGTGGGGGAACACCTGAGAGATGTAAACGTGCAGGCAGAGAAACCCATAGCAAGACATGTTAATATGAGCCATAATGGGGATACCACCTGTCTGAGATTTCAGGGACTGGAGTTAGTATGACCCCCCCATACGAGGTGGAAATTGGGATAGACTGATTTTACAACGGGAAACGGAGTGGATATTCCGTATGCAGACAGTATGTCCCAAGGGCCTAAATGAACAGTTGACATATGGATGCTTCTTGTAAAAAGTCTGATATGCAAGCACTATGTAAATATGTAATATATATCTATAACCTGCCACTATTCTCCCTCCTCATTTCTTTCTTTTGCATTTTTCCCCTTTCTCCTTCCCCTTGATATAGTTTAGTTATATACTGTTTCATCCGTTCCTCCACATTATGTGGCCTCTCCATTAACGTTCGCAGTCTGAAAGAATAAGTGTTTTATATTACTTATAACGTCTGTACTAGTCATATAACTCCTCTAATTGGTTTGATCTGATTTATTCGGTAAACATAGTATGTTGCCAAGAGTTGACTGGAGCGCCGACATTGAGCGGGTCCCCTAGAATTATACGTCAGTGGATCGCAAGTTGCGTTCCACGAGACCGGAAGCTGGGGATGACGCGCTGCGGGCGGGCAGCTCCTTGATTATTTAGATCCCCGCTATGGGATGAATGGGCTGGAGCCATACGCTGCTGCTACATGTGACTGTCGGCCATTGGGCCACGTGAGTTAAGCGTTTCTGACGACTGTCAGGTCGCCCTTCCTGTATTATATTATTTTGTGAGACATGTACCCTATGGAAGTGTTGTCTACCTGATGTGACTCCCCTGACGAGTATCTACGAAACACGTGCCGGGAGCTTAGGCAGGGTAAGTGTAGGGCATCATGACAGGGGTAGAATCGGGCAGGGGCTGTCCTTTTTAGGGCGATAACTCCGCTACTCCCTGAGCGAGTAGGGGTAGGTGGTGCACCGGGATAGGGACAGACAGGGTCTGGTGCTCCCCATATGTGGGCGGATACTCAATAGTGCCCGAAATACCTCTCTCGCATTAGCTGCATGACAGTTAGTTACTCTGAGCCACGCACTCTATGATTAATTTGAGTTGGTGCCAGGGATCACTTTGTACTGTCATACATATTCTGGATTATTACTCACTTGTCTGTGTGTCTATGTGTTGGCTCTATGAGCTTTGAATATTGGTGGGGATATTATTTTGAATAATTGGATTAAAAGTTATGTTTTATTATTTGTTTTGGGCTATCTGTGAACATAAATTCCTAATGTACACTAAATTATGGGTAGCTGAATTTCGCGTCTAAAGCACAGAACGATTACTAATTAAAAAAAATAAATAAATTGTATCTTTTAGATGATCGGTTCCTATTAGTTCTGCTATTTTAAAGCATGAAACGTTTGTTATTAAACTCACGATGATCTTGTGGGTACACTGGCAGAATCAATACAGATTATTAGGACGTATATGTTTCTCACAGATTTTGAAGTCATCTGTGACAAATCTGTACATGTTTGGGCATGAAAAGAGTAGTCAATTCCGTACACTAGCTGAAAAACAAGCTGGACAAAAGTCAATGCAAGCTACGACTAACTGCAACCCAATCATAGGATTTTTAAAAAATCCTTTGTACACATTACTTTACAACATATCCACATTATAACACATCTATGTATACCAACATGTTAAATCTAGTCAGAGGAAAAAAAAAAAAAAAAAAGACATTTACTGCTGCAAGGAGATTTATAGAAGGAATGCTTTGAAATTATTCATATGAAAAGAATGCGAGAAGAAGTGCGCACACCTCTGCCTGCATGCACGTGGAAGAAGCGGGCATTTGGTGGTTATCTGTTTGAGATGCAGGAAGTTACAGTGATCATTCTTCAC
Organism: Dendropsophus ebraccatus; assembly: GCF_027789765.1. NCBI lineage: Eukaryota > Metazoa > Chordata > Amphibia > Anura > Hylidae > Dendropsophus > Dendropsophus ebraccatus. The sequence continues at coordinate 109,821,396 of NC_091456.1, read as the reverse complement.
AATCAATTGGCTGCTATGCATACAACTAAATAAAAAAATAGGAATTTCTGCACCCTGTTGGCAGTCCGCTAACGATTTCCGTGTAATAGGGCCCAAAGTAATAAATGACTGCTTTTTTCCCAAGAACTATTTGGGGTACTCAGGCAAACGTCAAAAGACAGGGAGGGCAGAGGGTTGTTGGAAACATAATCAAGTTATACTTACCAGTCACTGTGCCCCTGCAGTGCTACGGCTCATGATCACCTGCTAGTCTCCTGTATCTCACAGTTCCTGTGACGTCACAACACAGGTGTCGCTCCTCAGTCACTAAATGGGTATTTCTGAGTTGGGCCATGACATCACAGGATTAGGGGATACAGGAGACTAGCAGGTAATCGTGAGCCGTAGTACTGTGGGGGGAACAGGTAGCGGTAAGTATAACTTGATTGTTATGTTCAGGGCTGTGAAGTTGGAATTGGAGTCATATCTAGTTTTGGCTGGAGTCGGAAAAAATGTACACCAACAAACCAAACCAAAAAAATCTTCGAACAATTTAGAATTGAGTTTGATATTTTAATTTTGCTCATCAATATATATTATGAGCAACATTCTAATAGGACACTGGCCCTATTAGATGAGGGGGGGGGGGGGGGGGGGGGGGGGGGGGGGGGGGCGGGGAAAAGTTGTCGGTTACTATTTGGCAGATTGTTTCTGAGCTGGAAGAGTCCATTTTGTGTGGGGGGGAGATCTGTGCTGTTCTCTTCCTGGATGCCTGTATATGAGCAGCAGTGTAATATGAAGATATCCTGTGTAATATAGAGGAGGAGGAGGAGACATAAGTAGTGCAGCAGTAACCTCTGTCCTCAATGTGGTGTTTTTCTTCAGTGTTCTATGGCTGCAGCTGTGTGAGTGTGTGTGTATGTTATGGCTGCAGCAGGCTGTGTGTGTGCGCTATGGCGTGCCCCCACACCCACAGTGACCCCGCTATATCACTGTGTGACCCCTCTATATCACTATGGCTGACCTCTATATTACAGGTATTTGGCATTATTAGTGTTTGTGTGTATGGTGAATATTTAATTAGAAACATAGATTTCTATATTGTCAGCAGGAAAAGACCACCTGCTCCATCTAGTCTAGTTGTGAGTAGTTCAGGACATGGAGGCTGGAGACTGGCTGCATCCACTGCACACACAGGAGAAGCTGCTTTATATCTTTCCCCTCAGAAGTTGCTCCAGGATCATGTAGGACATTAGGGAGAAGCTGCTGAGCCAGTGTGATAAATAACTCCCCTGGTATATGACCGGCCATTTATGAAGAAGCAGGAGTCGGTATTGATAAAATTCAGGAGTTGGAGTCGGAGCTGCGGCTTACAGACTCCACAGCCCTGGTTATGTTCCCTACAACCCCCTGCCCTCCCTATTTTAATTTTGCCCAGATCCCTTTAAGTAAATGACTTTTTTAAAAACAAAAAAAAATTAGTACTGTTGCTCATTACCCAAGAAGGCTTTTGGGTGGGCTTGTTGGTGGAGGTGCTCACGCTTCCCAGCATCTTCTTATACATAGCAGTTTCTACATTTTTCTGGTCTGTGTGTTTTTTCACCAACTTGGAGAGCTCTGCATGGATTGTCTGTAAAACAATACAAATATAAACTACCACCACTGCTCAGTAAAGATGTAATCACACATAATGATATGTTTTACCACACAGTCTTGACTAATTATTTTTTTTTCTAACCATATAGCACTCTGTTGGTACATGTGAAATTTTCCCTATGCAAAAAAAAAAACATACAAATGACCAACATACATATGAACAAAAACCATCATAGCTAATCTTAACATTAACCCCTTAAGGTCAAAGCCAATTTTCGTTTTATGAGCCCTTATTTTTTTGTGACTCCAATTGTACTTTGCAATGACAGACTTTATTTTCCCATAAAATATACTCCGAAACTGGAAAAAAAATCATTTGCGCTGTCAAATTTATTTATTTTTTTTAAAAAAAAAGGAATTTGTTTTCATATCAGGGAGTTTCATGTTTAATCCGTTCGCCCTACGGTATGATTTGTTACTTGTGTGACTTTTATTTTATCTGACGGCTTTTAAAAAATTAAAACCTTTTTTAAAAAAAACCAAATGTGTTTAAAATTGCTGTATTCCCATCCTTATAACGCTTTTATTTTTTTGTGTATGGGGCTATGTGAGGTGTCATTTTTTGTGCCATGATCTGTACTTTCTATCGGTACCTTGTTTGCATATATGACTTTTTGATCGCTTTTTGTTGAATTTTTTCTGGATTTGATGCAACCAAAAATGCGCAATTTAGCACTTTGAATTTTTTGCGCTTATGCCGTTTACCGTGCGAGATCAAGAATGTGATAATTTAATAGTTTGCCAATTACGCACGCGGCAATACCAAATATGTTTATTTGTTTATTTATTTGTATTTATAAAATAGGAAAAGGGGGTGATTTGGACTTTTATTAGGAGTGGGGATTTTTTATCAATTAATTTTTACTTTATTTTTTATTTTTTTACTTTAACTAGAAGTTCCCCTGGTGGACGTCTATATACACAGCATTGATCTCTCATAAAGATCAATGCTGTGTATATACACAGCAATGATCAGCGAGATCGGTGATACATTGCTCTGGCCTGCTGCAGACCACAGCAATGTATTGCCGAGCCGGGATTAGCGCCATTGCGACGCTGAGGCCCGGCCAAAAGAACGGATTGCGGGGGCGCGGGTGATGCGATCGGGGAGGAGATCCGTCCCACTAGACACCAGGGACAGCGGGAGCAGAGCATTTATATGCAGCTGTCAGGTTTGACACCTCACACAGCCCCATAGACCAAAGGATAAAAGTGTTATAAGCATCTTAAGGAATCTTAAGGGCCATATATATTTTTTTAAAAGGTTTAAATTTTTTAAAAGCCATTAAATAAAATAAAAAGTTATACAAGTTACATATCGTTTTAATCGTACTGACTTGAGGGACATATATAAGCAGTCAGTTTCACCCTAGGGCGAACGGCTTTGCCATTGCAAAGTACAATTTGTGGCGCAAAAAAAAGGGGCTCATCTTGGTCTCTAGGTGGAAAAATGCACGCGCTATGGCCTTATATACATAAGGAGGAAAAAAGGAAAACGCAAAAATGAAAACTGGCTGTGTCCCTTAAGGATTAATCAATATTAACCCCTTGCCTCCACAGCCGGTTTTGGCCTTAATGACCAAGCTCATTTTTCAAAATCTGACCTGTCTCACTTTATGCGCTTATAGCTCAGTGATGCTTTAACGTATGCTAGCGATTCTGAGATTGTTTTTTCGTCACATATGGCACTTTATATTAGTGGCAAAATTTGGTCACTACTTTGTGTGTTTTTTGTGAAAAACATCAAAATATCATAAAAAATTTGAAAATTCATCATTTAATGAACTTCTGAAATTCTCTTCTTCTAAAAAAGGAAGTCACAGCACATAAATTAGTTACTAAATGACATTACCAACATGTCCTCTTTATTCTGGTATAATTTGGGAAACATATTTTACTTTTTTAGGGTGTTATGGGGTTTAGAAATTTATTAGCAAATTATCTCATTTTGTGAAAGTTTCCAAAACTGATTTTTTTTTTAGGGACCAGTTCTTTAAATGGATTTAGAAGGCTTGTATACTGGAAACCCCCATAAGTGACCCCATTTTCGAAAGTACACCCCTCAAAGAATTCATCTTTGGGTAGGATGAGCATTTTGACCCCACATGCATTAGAGGAAAGTATTCAAAATTAGACAGTAAAAATGAAAAACACGAATTTTTCCAATAATATGTTCGTTTAGTTTGAAATTTCTCAATTTCACGAGGAACAAGAGAAAAAAAGTACCCCAAAATTTGTAAAGCAGGTTCTCCTAAATACAACGGCACCCCATATGTGGGCGTAAACCACTGTATGGGCACACAGCCGGGCTCAGAAGGGAAGGATAGCCAATTTGCTTTTTTAATGCAGATTTTGCTAAAGAAGTTTCTGAGCGCCAGGTGCGTTTGCAGCGCCCCTGTACTGTCCGCAGAAGAGAACCTCCCCAAAAGTCAGCCCATTTTGGAAAGAACACCCCTCAAAGAATTCATCTTGGGGTGTGGTGACCATTTTGACCCTGCAGGTATTAGAGGAAAGTATTCAAAATAAGACAGTAAAATTGAAAAACTCAAATTTTTCCAATAATATGTTCGTTTAGTTGGAAATTTCTCAATTTCACTAGGAACAGGGGAGAAGCTGCATGCCAAAATCTGTAACGCAGGTTCTCCTGAGTAGAACGGTACCCCATATGTGGGCATAAACCACACTATGGGCACCCAGCCGGGCTCAGAAGGGAAGGAGCGCCAATTAGCATTTTCAGTGCAGATTTTTCCGAAGAAGTTTCTGAGCGCCAGGTGCGTTTGCAGCACCCTTGTAGTGTCAGCAGAATAGAACGCCCCCAAAAGTCACCCCATTTAGGAAGGTGCACCCCTCAAAGAACTCATCTTGGGGTGCAGTGAGCGGTTTGACCCCACAGGTATTAGAGGAAAGTATTCAAAATAAGACAGTAAAAATGAAAAACTCAAATTTTTCCAATAATATGTTTGTTTACTTTAAAATTTCTCAATTTCACGAGGAATGGGAGAAAAAACGTACCCCAAAATCTGTAACACAGCTTCTTCTGAGTAAAACGGTACCCCATATGTGGGCATAAACCACTGTATGGGCTCACAGCGGGGCTCAGAAGGGAAGGAGTGCCAATTTGCTGGAGGAAAACCGCAGCTAGTAATAGTTATTAGAATAGCGCAGTTACTAAAATACAATAAAAATTTAGATTACAGGTAATGTGGGGTGGTCACGGGCAACCTGGGGTGGTCATGGGCAACCTGCGGTGGTTACAGACAATCTGGGGTGGTTACGGGCAACTTTAAATTTTCCGAGATAACTGATTCTGGAGCGCATGCGCACTTCAGAATCAGCCTGGACGCCAAGGAGGAAGGACCTCCCTGGATCAGGTAATGTATATAGGGAAGGGAGGTGACTGGGGGACGGGGGTGACTGGGGGGGTGGGGGGCGACACTGTATCACTTTCTATCCCCTGTCACCAATCATTTATGGTGACAGGGGATAAAAAGTGCTTCTTTGCACTGGGAACAGGCGATCAGCGGTATATAGTATATACCGCCGATCACCTGCTCCGGGACCACACAGGGGGGTCCCCGATCACTGCCCCATGCTCTCCGCTACCTCCGGTGGCGGAGAGCACGGGGCTTTGATTATTATTTTATTTCCATCCCTGTGAACAGAGATAGTCTGTTCAAAGGGATGGGGCGGCCATCTTGAATGTGATGGCCGCCCGGGGAGGGGAGCGGGTTAGTGATCGCCCACTAGGGGGGGCTGATCTGGGGTCTGATTGATACTTTTTCATCTCCCCCCACCGTGGGAGATTCACGGTGGGGGGAGATGAAAGGCGACGGCGATGGTAATGCCCGGTACCGGCGGATCGCCGATATAACGGTAATAGCGGCGATCCGCCAGTATCGGAGAACGAGGGGAGGGGGACATACATGTAGTGGCGGTGGGGGGAGGCAACATTCTGCAGCCTCCCCCCGCCGCCCGATCGGCGGGAGGACATTGAATTGAATCTCCCCATAGACGCTGCAGTCGCATTGACCGCGGCGTTTATGGGGTTAACTGCCCGGGGGGAGCACGGCTCCCCTCCGGGCAGTGGCAGCAGGAGGAGGCTGTGTCACACAGCCTCCTCTTGCTGCTCGATCTTAGATAGAGACAGAGGGGGGATGCAGGGAAAGCATGACGTCATGATGCGTTCTGCCACTGCTTTTCATGACGTCCCTGGACGTCATATTGGGGGAAGGGGTTAATCTATTGTTTCCCTCTAACACAGCAAATACTAACTGAGAAATGGAGCTCACTTTTTATTCCCCATATTCCAATGTTTCTAGAAATCCCCCACATGTGGCCGCAGTGCATCACCTGACTCAACCACAGGCCGCAGACATGTCAGAAGCCTTGTGTATTTTTAGGGTCTTTTCTTATTTCAGGTTTTTTTTTTTAGCCATAATACAATGTCACAGAGGACTTGCGGTGCCAAAATATTGTGTAAGATAAATTTACCTTTCCATCGGTACCATTCTGAGGGACATGTGACACCCTGATCATTATTTATAAAAAATTTTTATGAGATGGTACGAATAAAAAACACAATTTAGCAGCTGTTTTTCATCATTTTTTTGTACACCATTTACTATACCTCACATATGACATGTTATCGTTATTCGACAGGTCGGTACGATTACAGTGATATCCATGTTATATAGCTTTCGTTATACTTTATGGCATTTATACTATAAAAACTGTTTGTGTCTTGCATATTGTAAGAGCAGCAATATTTTTATTTTTTCGCCAATGGAGTTATGTGAAGACTTTTTTTTTGGCTGCATAAGATGCTTTTAGTGGTACACATTTTGGGTACATGTGACATTTTTTCTATATTTTTTAGGGGGAGGGATTAACAAAAAAATTGTCATTTTTATTAGATCTTTATTTATTTTAATGGCGTTAATCGGGTGGAATAATTAATGTAATGGGTTAATAGAGGGGGTCATTATGGCGCGCGGCACCGGGGGGGGGGGGGGGCGCGGCGCGGGGGGGGGGGGGGGGGGGGGGGGGGATAACCAAGATAGGAAACTACATTTCCCATTATGCATCTCCCTGATTAGTCCATTTGCGTACTCGCCCCATTACCTTTCTTCCCTGCCCACTGTTGTCATTACAACATCAGTAAACACAGGACTGTTGTTTTCACTGATTTTGCATTACATTAGCCCAATATGTATTCCATACCAGCTGATGTGCATACGGTGTAGCTATGTGCTGCATAACAGGCACCTGTTTACCGAGGTTGGGGGTGTAGTGTAGGTTTATATCTCTGCTTGCTGACTGTGAATGAAAACATTCTGGTTCCATCCAGACTCTAAGAAAATCCATAACACTTACAAAGGGAACTGTGGCTACTAAGGGAAGAAGTAAAAGGGAACTGAGCATGGTCAGAGTGGACCCAGAGTAGATGATTTTAGACAAGAGCCGATAAGAATAAGGGAAAAAAAAAAAAAAAAAAAAAAAAAAACAGGTAAAAGAAAGGTATACACCTATATTAGACATGGGGTGGTATTGGGGAAGGGGAATTGTTTAGAATATTGTTTTTGTTTACCCGGATAACCCCTTTAACCCCTTAACGACATCGGGCGTAAACTTACGCCCTCGCGCCCTGGTACTTGGCGCATCAGGGCGTAAATTTACGCCCGATGTTTCCCCGATCGCTGCGTGTTCACACACAGCGGTCGGGGAAGATGGCCTGCTATAAATCATAGCAGGCCATCTTAGCTTCACGGCACGGGGGGTGGTTAACACCCCCCGTGCTTACGATCGCCGCTATAGGCTGATCAATTCAGATCAGCCAATAGCGGCGATCGGAACCTTTCCGGGTCATCGGCGACCCGATGACCCGGAAAAAAATGGCGCTCGGTGCTGTCCGAGGACGGCACCGACCGCCATTACTGTAAAAAGTAATGGTGATCGCCGTGCCACCGGCCCGATCGCCGTGAACGGCCGGCCGTTCACGGCGATTGGGCCGGTGGCACGGCGATCAGAGTCCCACAAAATAGTAAATACCTGCCCTGGACCCCTCAGCTAGGTAGCCGAGGGGTCCAGAGCAGGTATTTGTACATTACTCACCTGTCCCGGGCTCCTGATCGGCGTCTTCCGGGTTCGCGGCATCCTCGTCTTCGTTCGGGTCTTCGGCTTCTTCCGTGACGTCACGTTCGGCTTCTCTCGGCTATTTTCGGCTCCAGCGTCGGCTCTTTCCGTATTTTGCGCTCTGCTGCCCTCTAGCGGCTGATATGTGTAATACACTATTTTTTTTTTTTTTTTTTTTTTTATTTTTTTTTTCTATTTTCCGCACCCTATCGCCGCTGAGTGTTGATCAGCATCGCACGAAAGTGCGCTGCTAATCAGCAACTCCTCCTTTTTGGCGTAGGGTGTTTTTTTTCTATATCCTACTGCCACGGTCTGCTGATAAGTGCCGCACATAAGTGCGGCATTTATCAGCAACTCCTTTGTTGGCGTAGGTTTTTTTTTTATACTTACTGTAAAAAAACACGTAAAAAAAACACTACATTACACCACACTACATTGAATAAAGTTTGACACTACACCACTACATACCCCATATACCAATCCCCGTATAAAGATGGCCCCCAGGGTGTTTTCGGCGTCAGAGGGATACGTTATTATTACCTGCGACACCGAAACAGCCAGTGAGGATAGATGAATGGGGGGATCCTTCTTTCCTCCATTCATCCTCATCATCCAGTGACTTGTCTGGGGGTAGCGTAGCGTACGCTGCCCCCCAGACACGTCTTTTCCGCCAGTACCGTCCCAATAAGAGATGATGGTATGGTGTGAAATTCTACACACTCTGTGACAGTACCTCAGGGTACACTTACAGATTTCGGGTACGTGCACACTGCGGAATTGCGACAGATAACCCTTCATGCATTCCGCAGTTGGCACCCTCCGGCGGACTGATGCAGGCGCACGTCTCCACACGTGTCATAGACTCCATTCTATGCACGGGCGGATTCCATCGTCCATCCAAAGAATGAACACGTTGGACAGAGAGCGGAATCCGCCCGTGCATAGAATGGAGTCTATGACACGTGTGGAGACGTGCGCCTGCATCAGTCCGCCGGAGGGTGCCAACTGCGGAATGCATGAAGGGTTATCTGTCGCGATTCCGCAGTGTGCACGTACCCTTAGAGTGTATGTAGGAAGGGACACCCGAATGCAGCCCCCAGATGCCCCCTCCCCCCCCCATCCTCGGAGTTAGTGGGGAGATCGTTTGGGAACTGATCTTCCCACTGCTGGATAAAGGTCACCACCTGTACGGGGATAACTTTTATACCAGCACCCCCTCTTCTGGTCCCTCGCTGCCCGAGCTACTGTAGCTTGCGGCACGATCCGAACATATCAGAAGTAGTAATAGAGCCCTAATATTTAGCAGCCATGGAGCGGACCCAGCGCTTCTGGATATGAAGGACCCCGTATCGCACCAGGACAACATTTTCCAGGTGACGTCCCCCACACTGGAAAACAGGAGACCCCAGAAGAAGTGCAGAGTGTGGCGTAACAGGGGGATCAGGAAGGACACCATTTTCCAGTGTGACACCTGTCCTGATCACCCCGGCCTCTGCATACTGGATCGCTTCAAGGTGAACCACACGTCATTGGGGTTCTACATTATCTAAATTCCTTCCCTTATTCCTATTTCAGGGGTCACCCTGATCCAGGGTTATTCTGATCGCCATTATGGAGTCGGGAAGGAATTTTTCCCCTGTGATGAGGCTTCTGTCGTCTGCCTTACGAGGGTTTTTTTTTTTGCCTTCCTCTGGATCAACACAGGTTGAATTTGATGGACACCTGTCCTTTCCAACCTTATAAACTAATAATTGGCCTAATACCCCCAAATAAATTAGAATTGTCCCTTTTCCCCAGCTAAGTAGGTATGGCCGCCATTCCCATTAGAGGATGCCATGATGCAATTACAAAGCCTCTGTGCGGCCAGGACAGTAGAAACCCCCCACAAGTGACCCCATTCTGGAAACTACACCCCAAAAGGAATCTAAGAAGGGGGGCAGCAGGGATATGGCCCCCTGGTGACGGCCACATTTGGGACGTGAAAATGAAAAAAATTGTATTTTTTATTTTCTCGGCACATGTTCTACGTAAGTGCCCGTCACCAGTGGGGTCCATATGCTCACTGCACCCCTTGTTAGATTCCTTATGGGGTGTAGTTTCCAGAATGGGGTCACTTGTCGGGGGTTTCTACTGTCCTGGCAGCACAGGAGCTTTGTAATTGCGACATGGCCTCCATCCTCCATTCCAGCCTCTAAATGGCGCTCTGTCCCTTTGGTGACTTGCCCTGTGCCCATATGGCACATTATGCCCACATGTGGTGTATTTTCGTGCTCAGGGGACACTACCCTACACGTTTTGTGTTCATTTTCTTTTTTAACCCCTTGTGGAAATGGAAAAAAATCAAGGCTAGACCAACATTTAGTGTAATTTTTGTAAAATTTTTACTCTAAATCATTAATCTTGTCATGTTTTTTCATTTTCACAAGGGGTTAAAAGATAAAAAAAACATTTAATGTGTAGAGCAATTTCCCCTGAGTACGGAAATACCCCACATGTGGACATAAAGCGCCATGCGGGTGCAGGGAAAGCCTCCGAAGGGAAGAAGCGCCATTTGGTTTTTGAAGGCTGGATTTGGATGGAATGGATTTCGAGGGGCCATGTTGCATTCAAAAGGCCCCTGTGTTGCCAAGACAGTTGAAACCCCCCACAAGTGACCCCATTATGGAAACTGCACCCCTCAAGGAATGTAACAAGGGGTGTAGTGAGCATATGGACCCCACTGGTGACGGACACAAATGTGGAACAATGTAGCGTGAAAATTAAATATTACATTTTTTACACTATAATGTTGGTTTAGCCTTGAATATATCATTTTCACAAGGGGTTAAAAGAGGAAAAAAAAACCAAAATGTGTAGCGCAATTTCCCCCGAGTCCATAAATACCCCATATGTGGACATAAAGCGCCATGCGGGTGCAGGGTAAGCCTCCGAAGGGAAGGAGCACCATTTCGTTTTTGAAGGCTGGATTTGGATGGAATGGATTTTGAGGGGCCATGTTGCATTCAAAAGGCCTCTGTGTTGCCAAGACAGTTGAAACCCCCCACAAGTGACCCCATTATGGAAACTACACCCCTCAAGGAATGTAACAAGGGGTGTAGTGAGCATATGGACCCCACTGGTGACGGGCACAAATGTGGAACAATGTGGCGTGAAAATGAAATATTACATTTTTTACACTATAATGTTGGTTTAGCCTTGAATTTATCATTTTCACAAGGGGTTAAAAGAGAAAAAAAACACACAATATGTGTAGAGCAATTTCCCCCGAGTCCGTAAATACCCCACATGTGGACATAAAGCGCCATGTGGGCGCAGGGCAAGCCTCCCAAGGGAAGGAGCGCCATTTGGATTTGAGGTTGGATTTGGCTAGAATGGATGATGAACGCCATGTCGCATTTACAGAGCCCTCGTGCTGCCAAAACACTGGAAACCCCCCACAAGTGACCCCATTCTGGAAACTGCACCCCTCAAGGAATCTAACAAGGGGTGCAGTGAGGATATGGACCCCTTGATGACGGGCACATTTGTGCCATGAAAGTGAAAAAATGAAATTTTTCCCTTTCACGTCACATTGTTCCACATTTGTGCCCGTCACCAGTGGGGTCCATATGCTCACTGCCCCCCTTGTTAGATTCCTTGAGGGGTGTAGTTTCCAGAATGGAATCACTTGTGGGGGGTTTCCAGTGTTTTGGCAGCACGAGGGCTCTGTAAATGCGACATGGCCCTTGAAATCCTTTTCAGTGAAATTCAGCTTCCAAAAGCCAATTGGCGCTCCTTCCCTTTGGAGGCTCGTCCTGCGCCCCCTTGGCACTCTATCGCCACATGTGGGGTATTTCTGTACTCGGGAGAAACTGCGCTACACATTTTTTGTCTTTTTTTGCCTCTTATCCCTTTAAGAAAATGAAAAATTGAAGGCTAGAACAACGTTTTAGTGTAAAAAATAAATTTTTCTTTTTTCACGCCATATTGTTCGGAAAATCTGTGAAGCACCTGTGGGGTCCAGATGCTCACCGCACCCCTTGTTACATTCCTTGAGGGGTGTAGTTTTCTAAATGGTGTCCCTTTAGGGGTGTTTTTTAGGTTTTGACACCCCAGAGCCTCTGCCAACCTGAAGTGGTACAGTCAAAAATGACCAAATATAACGGAGGCGTTGAAATTCACTAGGCGCTCCCTTATATCTGAGGCTTGTGGTTGCGTCAAATAGCGCAATAGGGCCACATATGGGGTATTTCTATAAACTGCAGAAAAGGGGCAATAATTATTGGGGTGCATTTCTCTGGTCATAGGTTTATAATTATGAAAAATATTGGATTACAATAAAATCTCTGCACAGAAAATTAAAATTTTCAAATTCCTTACACACTTAGCTTTTATTTCTGTGACTCCCCTAAAGGGTTAAAACACTTTCTGGATGTGCTTTTGCAGAGTTTGGGGGGTGCAGTTTCTGAAATGGGGTGCTTTGTGGGGCTTTCTAACATACAGGCCCCTCAAATACACTTTAAATCTGAACAGGTCCCTAAAAATATCTGATTTTGAAATTTTACTGAAAATTTGGAAATTTGCTGCTAATGTTTTAAGCTTCCTATCGTCTAAAAAAAATGAAAGATAGTTTAATAAATGCCGCCAACATAAAGTAGACATGTTGCTAATGCTATTTAATATATAATTTATGTGGTATAACCACTTTCTGTATACGCAAAGAAGTTTCAAAGTTGGAAAAATGCATTTTTTCACATTATTTGGGTTTTTTTCATAAAGATTTGTTATGAGTATCGACTCCAATTTACCAGAAATGTAAAGTACAATATGTCACGAGAAAACAATCTCAGAATCAGCCGGATAGGTAAAAGCATCCCGAAGTTATTAATGACTAAAGTGACACTGGTCATATTCATAAAATTTGTCTCTGTCATTAAGGCCATTTCAGGCTCTGTCCTTAAGGGGTTAATACTCCATCTCCTCTTGCCTCCAGATCAGTGTAACCAACCCTAATCATTCGTCTTAATTTCCTCTTCATTGATTCTTTTTTTCCCTTCTCTTACTTCACTTTATTCCTTAACTCTTTTCGTTGTCATTAACCTCCATTCTAGCCATTCTTCCTTCCCTCATTCTGTTAAGTTATATTACAAACAATATATGTTTATTATAGCAATGTATTAGCAATTTAGTTTTCTCCAGTATACCCCTTTAAAGAGAACCAATCACGGAAGTTTTTTTTTTTTTTTTATTCCTTAATTCTATTTAAATTACTTTTTTATTAATATTTGTAAATAGAATTAATGAATTTTCTGTCCGCGTTTTTAATTTATTCATGTCTCTCTTCACTGTCACGCGCCGACTCTTTTCAAAAGAGCCGGCGCGTGACAGGAAGCTCCCGGCATGCAGAGCGTCAGGAAGAGCTCCCATGAGCCCTTGCCCGCCGCTCTGTAAATACACAGTGATCTCGCGCTATACAGCGCGAGATCGCTGTGTATATCTGTCCTAATTAAAGCTATTAGTTTTCTCATGAAGATACAGACTGCATTTGCAGTCTGTATCTTATACTTTACCTAATCCTATGTAGCAGTGTAGTGAGCCGGGCACTATCTTGATGACTGGAACGCACCGCCGGAAGGCAAATGACGTCATCAAGATGGCGCCCGGCATTACTGCACCGCTACAAAGGAGTAGGTAAAGTATAAGATACAGACTGCAAAGGCAGTCTGTATCTTTATAAGTAGACTTTATGGAGATACAGACTGCCTTTGCAGTCTGTATCTTTTACTTTGCCTACTCCTTTGTAGCGGTGCAGTAATGCCGGGCGCCATCTTGATGACGTCATTTGCGTTCCAGTCATCAAGATGGCGCCCGGCTCACTACACTGCTACATAGGATTAGGTAAAGTATAAGATACAGACTGCACAGGCAGTCTGTATCTTTATAAGTAGACTTTATGGAGATACAGACTGCCTTTGCAGTCTGTATCTTATACTTTACCTAATCCTGTATAGCGGTGCAGTATTCCCGGGCACCGCCATCTTCATGACGTCAGTTGCGTTCCACTGCTGGAACGCACCGCTGGAACGCAAGTGACGTCATCAAGATGGCGGCGCCCAGCAATACTTACACTACTATACAGGATTGGGTACAGTATAAGATACAGACTGTAAATGCAGTCTGTATCTTCAGGAATAGACTTAGGGAGAGAGAAACTTTTATTAGAGGGACAGTTAATTTTAGGTGATTGGTTCTCTTTAACCTGGATTTTTAATATAGTTTTAAAAGGTGCAGCACCGTCAGTCAAAGGGGTTAAATCTGTTGATACTGCCTATAGCCACCAATGACATTTTCATAAACATGTCCCATAGTTCTTTTTAGTACATAGGATATATTTTACAATAAGTACCTTATTAGCTGGCTCTAGTTTTAATGCCTTCCTGAGTATGGCTATAGCCTCACTGTATTCTCCCTGCTGGGCCAAGACCTGCACAAAGAAGCAGATGATTAAAGCCTTGATACACATATTTCTGATTATATACATTGGTAATCAAACAAAGCACACGGTGAGCTGGACACATCCTTCTTTTTTGATACCTGTAGTATATAGTTGGTGGAGGTCCCGCGCACCTGTAGTGTATAGTTTTGGGGTCCTGTATACCTGTAGTGTCCTGTATACCTGCAGGGTCGTATTTACCATTAGGTACTCGTGGTTTGCCTATGGCAGCACCTTGCATGGGGGCAGCACCAGGGAGCAGGGGGAAGGCAACAACTTTGTAATTTTTTTTTATTTTTATCTAGTCTTCCACCTCCTGATCAGACTTGCCAGTCGTTTCGAAGGGGGATATGGTAGTATTGACCTGGTCTGGTGTGGCAGTGTTATCCAGTAACAGTATGGTGGCATTGGTCAGGTCTGGTATGGCAGTGTTATCCAGTCACAGTATGGTAGTATTGGTCAGGTCTGGTGTGGCAGTGTTATCCAGTCACGGTATGGTGGTATTTGTCAGGTCTGGTATGGCAGTGTTATCCAGTCACAGTATGGTAGTATTGGTCAGGTCTGGTGTGGCAGTGTTATCCAGTCACAGTATGACGGCAATGGTCAGGTCTGGTATAGCGGTGTTATCCAGTCACAGTATAGCGGTATTGGTCAGGTCTGGCATGGCAGTGTTATCCAGTCACAGTATGGTGGTTCAGGGAAGAAAAAGCGCTGCATCTCACACCCATGGCTGATACTAGTGCCCCTAGGCTAAATAAAAAACACATCAGAATTTTGTGTATGAATTGATCAAGCCATACTGCCCCATGTACCATCGTGCAGGTATCTGATACACATGGGTCCCTACACTAAGTCCACACCGTGCCAGTCAGTGGCTACCAACCCCGCAGGCGTGCACAGTCAGGGAATGGGGGCCATGGGACGGCCCTGCGACCCCCATGCCACAGGACCAGACCCAAAAACACCACACCAGAACCCGGCCAGCACCGCCGGCGGAGTATGGTGGTATTGGTCAGGTCTAGTGTGGCAGTGTAATCCAGTCACAGTATGGCGGTATTGGTCAGGTCTGGTATGGCAGTGTTATCCAGTCACAGTGTGGCCGTATTGGTCAGGTCTGGCATGGCGGTGTTATCCAGTCACAGTGTGGCCGTATTAATCAGGTCGGGTATGGCGGTGTTATCTAGTCACAGTGTGGTGGTATTGGTCAGGTCTGGTATGGTGGTGTTATCCAGTCAAAGTGTGGTGGTATTGGTCAGGTCTGGTATGGCAGTATTGGTCAGGTCTGATGTGGCGGTAAATGTGACCTCTGGAGCTATTACCTACCAATCTATCATGATGCTAATTGGTGAGTGAAGATGGGGCATCTTCAGGTTTAGTGCTTAGGACATCAGCAGCTGGTAATATGGCCCTGTATACCTGTACTGTATAGATGGAGTAGGGGGTCCTGTATACATGTACTGTATAGATGGAGTAGGGGGTCCTGTATACATGTACTGTATATATGGAGTAGGGGGGGGGGGGTCTACCAGTTATTTCTGTGGATGTTGTGAGGCAGCTGGCCCTAGCAACCACAGCTCCTTGTGAAAATGAAAGTAGTAATCCTATTGGTTGCTAAGGCTCCCAACTGACGTTTACTGCTGGGCAGAGCTGCAGCAAATTATATCACCTGTGTGTGCAGTGTGGAGATTTTCCCATTCATTTCTATAGGGCGCTCTTCCGCATCCCCCTCCCCTCCTGTACATCTGGCAAGGACGGGACCTTCGCTCTAACCTGCCCGGGCACTTAATGTATCTGTGTACACACACACACACACACACACACACACACACACACACTGCAATGGCACTAGGGAAGAAACAAATGTAAGCAAACATAAAACAATTCGTTACCGATGTCCTTGCAGCCCTTGCTAAACTGGCATACATTACCCATCCACGTTCCAGGGCTGCTCCTGCCGTCCTCTTCCTCCGGGGTCCCGTGCGCGCTCTAGCTTCACAGCGGCCTGTCAGCTGGTAGACCGCTCAGCCAATCACAGGCCGGGACCGCCGCAGCCTGTGATTGGCTGAGCGGCCTATCAGCTGACAGGCCTCTGTGAAGCTAGAGCGCGCGCGGGACCCCGGGAGAAGCGGACGGCAGGAGCAGCCCTGGAACGTGGATGGGTAATGTATATCGTTAGTCGCCGGCCACGCACCGCTATTACACGCAGCGGTGCGCGGTCGGCGCCCAACGAAAATAGGGTCTAACCTATATCAACGATCAGCCGATGTTCGTTGTCATCGGCTGATCGTTGCATTACACGGAGCGATAATCGGCCGAATCGGGCCTATTCGGCCGATTATCGTTCCGTTTAATAGTACCCTTAGCCTCTTATCAGCAGCAGGGTTAGTACTTTGACCTAGGCTATGTTCACACTACGGAATTAAAAGGGTCGGACACTTTATAGCAAAATAGTTCAGTACAGTATTAGTAAGTCTACTCACTGCACTTACTGACAGCAGCTCCGTGGGTACCTCAGAGAGTCAAACTCAGACTCCCCCCCCCCCCCCCCCCCCCTCCTTTCCAGGCTGTGCTGTCCTGCTTTGTGGTGAGTCTTTCCATAAGAGGGCCAACATGGAGGAGCATGTGAGCATGACCGCCCCCCAGTGTTATCCATTAGCAAATATACAGGCTCAGTGGTGACACTGAGGGGCGGGGCATGGTCACATGCTTCAGCCATCTTATGGACAAACACACCACAGAGCAGGGCAGCACAGTCTGGAGTAGGGGAGTCAAGCTTTATGAAACATATAGGGGAGCTGCTGTCAGTAAATGATATGAGCACACTTACTAATACTGTATACTAAACAATTTTACTATCAAGTGGCCAACCCCTTTTAAGTGACACTGTCACCCCCTTTTTTGCATTATGACTGCTCTACACAGGTGTAAAGGTTAAAGGGGTTATCCAGTGCTATAAAAACATGGCCATTTTCTTTCAGAGACAACACGACTCTTGTCTCCAGTTCAGGTGTAGTTTGCAATTAAGCTCCATTCACTTCAATGGAACAGAGTAGCAAAACCCCGCCCAAGCTGGAGACAAGAGCGGTGCTGTCTCTGGAAGAAAGTGGCCATGTTTATGTAGCGCTGGATAACCCCTTTAAATTTAGCAGTTTTCATACCTTATTTTATATCATACCTCATGATGCTTGTTCCAGTAAAGAGTGATATTTTTATCATCTGGGATTGGGATACCTGGACAGGGCTTCGCGGGCAAAGCGCCACTTAGCCACTCCCCCAGCAATGCATAGGCCACGCCCCCTCAGAGACCATTGTGTGGTCCAATCTAGTGGGGGTGGGGCCTAGACCTTTAGACCGGCCCTTCCAATGACTGTTGAGGGGGCGACAATGACGTCACGGATGACGTGATGCTCGGGGCGTTGCTAAGTGGCGCTTTGCCTGCAAAACCCCGCCCAGGTATTCCAATCCCAGATGATAAAATATCACTTTTAACTGGAACAAGCATCATGAGGTATGATAGAAAATGAGGTATGAAAACGGCTAAATTTAACCTGAATTTTACACCTGTGAAGAGTAGTCATAATGCAAAAAGGGGGTGACAGTGTCACTTTAAGCATGGAATTTTAAACTATTTACTCAATGTTATTTTTCAAGTTTAATCCAAGATCTGGATTGGACCGGCACAGGTGGAACTTCAATAGGAGTATGCCTCGCAGCCTCAGCTTGAAATTTCCTTGCGTGTTCTGTAGTGTGAACATACCCTAAGGGTCCTTTTTAAACACATATGACAGATTATGTGACAGAATTTTGAAGCCAAAGCCAGGAATGGATTTGAATAGAGATCTCAGTCTCTTTTATAAAATGTTCTCTGTTTATTGTCTGTTCCTGGTTTTGACTTCAAAAATCTCTCAGATATCTTTGTATTTAAAATGACCCTAAAGTTTCTCTAGTGTATGTAAACCTGTCATTTATGATACAGTCTGCTGAAAAGGGGTATAGAAACCTACAATCTCTAAAGCTACTGGGCAAATGTCTAAACCCATGAAATTCTTTGACTTTGCATCTATACCCCTCATGTGTGATACTGTCTGCATGGCAGGTGTATCTAAGCTGTTCTTGTGTGATTCTATTAAAGGGGTAGTGTGGCGCAAAAAAATTATTCACAGAATAACACACATTACAAAGTTATACAACTTTGTAATGTATGTTATGTCTGTGAATCGCCCCTTCCCCTTGTCCCACCACCCCCACCCGTGTACCCAGAAGTGTTGGTGCATTATACATTACCTAATCTGTGTCGAGGGCCGTCCGCCATTTTGTGCCAAACGTCATCTTCGGACGGACGGACGGCCGAGTCGCTGCCGCCCGTCTTCCCTCCGCCGCGTCACAACTGTGCTCAGTCGCGATTGGCTGAGCACAGTTCTGCTCAGCCAATCGCGGCTGAGCATCGGATGACACTGGAGAGGGTGGCCGGCATTCGGAACAGACGGAGCTGTTCGCCGTCCGTCCGAAGAAGACGTCACTGAATGAAGATCGGCGACGGGTGTCGGCACGTGACAGGTGAGTATAGCACACCACACTTCCGGGTACACAGGTGGGGGCGGTGGGAAACGGGGAAGGGGGCCATTCACAGACATAACATACATTACAAAGTTGTATAACTTTGTAATGTGTGTTATTCTGTGAATAATTCTTAACCGCTGCACTACCCCTTTAATATATAACACAGCCTTTCATGTATGCCCCCAGGCAGTTCTACTTATCTGTGAGATCACAAGTACCAAGAGTAGCATCAACGATCGTCGAACGATCGTTCTGCCGTCAGTTATATGTCCTGCTTGCTGCCCATCCTCCCCATACACAGAAACGATCGGCGTGGCCCTGTGTTCTCTATGGAGGAAGAGGAGGAAAAGCCGCAGCAAGAGCACTCTGCGGCTCATCCCTCTCTGAACAAAGGGGTCGACAGTGATTTTTCATCATGGCCCATCCCTATCACCACCAATGTCATCTGTTATTGGTTGTTTGGAATGGCCCCATACACTTTTGATTAACGGATGTTAATTAATGGGTTTGGCCATCAAAAGTCCTTAAAAGTCTAAGAGAGAATACAGTCAATTGCTGTAAATACGCAGAACATGTATTAGTCAATAGAAATGATATAATGTCTGATGGTCAGTCAGTTTTAAACACCACATTCTGGCAATTACCTTCCCTTTCCTGAACAAGGCCTTAATATTTTCTGGCTGCTGCTCCAGCACCATGTTACATGACTTCAGGGCTGCCTCAAAGTGGTCCAGCTTCAGCTGCGTTGCTGCCAGGTTATTAAGACACTTCATTTTAACATCCAACAATTCAGCCTCTTCCTCAGGAGTAAAATCAACTATATGAAAGAAAAAAAAAGGAGGGATGAAGGTGGGAGCCAGGTTAAAGGGGTAGTGTGGCACTAAAAAATTATTCACAGAACAACACACATTACAAAGTTATACAACTTTGTAATGTATGTTAGGTCTGTGAATCGCCCCCTTCCCGTGTCCCACCACCCCCGCCCGTGTACCCGGAAGTGTGTGGTGCATTATACATTACCTGATCCGTGTCGAGGGCTGTCCGCCATTTTGTGCCAAACGTCATCTTCGGACGCACGGCCGAATCTCTGCCGCCGCCCCCCCTCCGCCGCGTCATAACTGTGCTCAGCCGTGATTGGCTGAGCATAACTATGTTTTCACAACCATTACTCAATATGTAAATTGATTAAGGTATCTCAACATTCCCATACCAAGAACCCTGATAACTAAACAAATGATCTCCAAAATACCTCTAAGCAATGATCGTACACTGTGCTTTACATGGGGCACCCCAGCAATTCTAAACGAGCTAAAAAGGGCAGACTAGATGGACCAAGGGAACTTTTTCTGCCGAAATCTTCTGTTTCTTTGTTGTTGTTTTTTTTTTGTTTTTGTTTTTTTTTTAAGTGGACTACGGTCAGAAAGGTATATAGATAAGTAATTAATTTCTATTAAAGAATCTCAAGTCTTCCTAACTTATCTCTGTCCAAGTCATGAATAGAGGTGGCAGCGGAGAGCACTGTGTCAGGCTGGAAAGAATACACTACTTTCTGCAGCACATACAGCAGCTGATATGAACTGCAAGACTTGAGATTTTTAAATAGTATTTACAAATCTGTGTACTGCCTGTTTTAGTAGTTTAGTTTTAGTGTTGTGTCTTTCTTCTTTTATTCTTAAAGTGAATGTACCAGCAAGTACATTGCTTCAAGCTCTTTCCATCAATAGACTGGCGTTGGTGTGGGGATGCCGGTGCCATGGTCATTTTTTTTTAACCGTGGCCTGGTTCCCATGCACAGTGCCGGTCTATTTCCGTTAACGGCCCGGCTTGAAGCACTGGAGGCGAGCCCACCCACCCTCAGTGTGCCGTTCTGCCTTCCCCTCTGTGACATGGCTCCATTAGGATCAAATGATGTACCTGCTGGTACATTTGCTTTAAAGCAGTGTTCCCACAATTTAAAATTTCCCCTATACATAACCAAGAAGAAATGTCCCCTGCAACAAAAGCAAAGGACTGTGCATGTAAAGCCAGAGTTCATTCATTGTCTGGTGGCCAGGGGCGTAGCTAAAGGCTGATGGGCCCTGGTGCAAAATGTTATCTTGGGGCCCACCCATCTCACCCGATCAGGCAAAGTCATATCTAACGTTATATCCAATTACTGTAATGTGCCACCATGTTCTAATGCACTGCCACTGCCTCCACCTCATGTACTGCACTACTGCCCCCTATAATTAATGAACTGTACTGTGTCATTGTCTAATCATTGTATTCCAATCTTTGACTCTCCAGCTGCAAAACTACAACTCTCATCATAAACTGCCAGTTGGAAACGATGGGGGTTGTAGTGCTGCAACCTGAAGAGCCACATGCTGCAAAACTACAACTCCCATAATAAACTGTCAGCAGGGCACGATGAAGTTTGAACTTCTGCAACCTGGAGAAGTCACCTGATATCACCTGCAGTCCTATTAACACCACAGATAACAGTGATATCCCCCTGAGTACAGATAATGTAGTAGATTTCACCTGCAGTCCTATGTAACAGCACAGATAACACAGTGATATCTCTGAGTACAGATAATGTAGTAGCTGTCACCTCGGGGCACCCCTACTAAATGATGTTCTACAAAATAAGAAAAGTGTCTCACAGGTGACGTTTTCTTTGATCTGAGGCGTCACTTTCCCTTTTCCTCTCCATCCGGCCCAGACCTCCATGATGATTTCTTCCAGATATGTTTCATCTTTTCAGAACCTGCGAGACAAACAATTTAGGCTCCGCACATTTCTAGCAACTTCCTTTCCTTTCTCCCTCCTGTAGGCTCCCATAGTAACTGTGCTGTGTGGGATGCCCCCTGTATGTAGGATCGCCTGCTGTGCCCCCTTTATGTAGGATTCCCTGCTGTGCCCCCATGAGCTAATAATGCCCCCAGAGGTGCCCCCATGAGCTAATAATGCCCCCAGAGGTGCCCCATGAGCTAATAATGCCCCCAGAGGTGCCCCCATGAAATAATAATGCCCCCAGATGTGCCCCCATATACTAATAATGCCCCCAGAGGTGGCCCTCATGAACTAATAATGCCCGCAGAGGTGCCCCCATATACTAATAATGCCCCCAGAGGTGCCCCCATATACTAATAATGCCTCCAGAGGTGCCTCCATGAACTAATAATGCCCCCAGAGGTGCCCCCATATACTAATAATGCCCCAGAGGTGCCCCCATATACTAATAATGCCCCCTGCTCTGCCCCTAAAAAAAAACAAAAACATCCTACTCACCTAATCGCGCTGTGTGGTTGCAGGCAGCAGCTCTTCCTACTCTTCTGGCTCCATCTTGTGACCCACAGGGACGGGACTTCCGGCAGGCGTGATGATCACGCATGCCGGAGAGGCCACGTCCCGGCCTCCCATAGGCTGCTGGTATGAAGTGCCGGCAGCCTATGGGAGGGAATACAGAAGGAGGAAGCTGACAGGTCCTGCTCCTGTATTCTGATCGCTTTAATGTTCCGCCCGCTCGCTGTGCGGGCGGAACATCAAAGCGGTTTCTGCATCCCGGGAAGCTGCGCGGCCGCATGTACGTTCCTGACATGACAATGTACATGTACGTTCCTGACTGTGAAGGGGTATGATGTGTGCGGGACCGCTGCAGTGAGAGCGGCCCCACACACATCAGTGTCCCGGGAGCTGAGGATGAGAGGCACCTGCCTCCCATTAACACCTTAAAGGCCACGATGCACAGCAATCGCGGCGTTTAAGATACTCAGTGAAAGGACAAGCTCCTGTCACTGAGTGATTGGGACCCCAGCAACCATGCTGGGGGGGTCCCGATTGCTTGTAGCGACGGGCAGGGTAATCCACTTACCTCCGTCCTGTCAGATGGGTGATCTATGTATAGAGCCTGCTCTAAGCATAGATTGCCGATAACACTGATCTATGCTATGCTATGGCATAGCATAGATCAGTATATGCAATCTATTGATTGCATGTTTTAAACTGAAATAAGTGTGTAAAAAAAAAAAAAAGTGTAATTTAACCCTTTAAGGACACGGCCCATTTTCGTTTTTACGTTTTCGGTTTTTCCTCCTTGTGCATAAAAGGTCATAGCACTTGCATTTTTCCACCTAGAAACCCACATGAGCCCTTATTTTTTGCGTCACTAATTGTACTTTGCAATTACAGGCTGAATTTTTGCATAAAGTACACTGCGAAACCAGAAAAAAATTCAAAGTGTGGTGAAATTGAAAAAAAAAACGCATTTCTTTTATTTGGGGGAAATGTCTTTTTACGCCATTCGCCCTGGGGTAAAACTGACTTGTTATGCATGTTCCTCAAGTTGTTACGATTAAAACGATATACAACATGTATAACTTATATTGTATCTGATGGCCTGTAAAAAATTCAAACCGTTGTTAACCAATATACGTTCCTTAAAATCGCTCCATTCCCAGGCTTATAGCGCTTTTATCCTTTGGTCTATGGGGCTGTGCGAGGTGTCATTTTTTGCGCCATGATGTGATCTTTCTATCGGTACCTTGATTGCGCATATACGTCTTTTTGATCGCTTTTTATTACATTTTTTCTGGATTTGATGCGACCAAAAATGCGCAATTTTGCACTTTGGGATTTTTTTGCGCTGACGCCGTTTACCGTACGAGATCAGGAATGTGATTAATTAATAGTTCGGGCGATTACGCACGCGGCGATACCAAACATGTTTATTTATTTATTTATTTGTTTACTTTTATTTAAAACCTGGGAAAAGGGGGGTGATTCAGACTTTTATTAGGGGAGGGGGCTTTTTACTATAAACAACACTTTATTTTTTTTTTTTACACATATACTAGAAGCCCCACTGGGGGACTTCTAGTATATACACTTGGATCTCTCATTGAGATCTCTGCAGCATAGATATGATGCAGAGATCCATGAGATCGGCACTCGTTTGCTTTCGGCTGCTGCAGCCGAAAACGAACGAGTGCCGAGCCGAGGACGGCGCCATCTTGGACGCGTCCCCGGCCGGCATCAGTAACGGAGATCGCTCCTCCGGGACAAGGTCCCGGAGGAGCGATCTCCCCCACTAGACACCAGGGAAACGTTGCCTCCGGTTGCCTCCGATTAGCTAATTAGCGGGCACGGCGATCCGACCGTGCCCGCTAATAGCAGCGGTCCCGGGCTACTCGCGGCACCCGGGATCGCGGCACTTCAAAGCGGGGCCGCCGCGCGGCCCCGCTTTGAAGTGCAAGTGAGGACATATGACGTACCGGTACGTCATATGTCCTTAAGAGGTTAAAAAAAAAAAGTTTAAAATTATTAAAAAAAAACCCTCTTATAATACACCCCCCTCCCCAAAATAAAAGTTTAATATCCCTCCATAAACTGAAAAGAAAAAACAACACAGCAGGAATGCTGATTTTTTTTAAATTCTATAAAATAGAAAAAAAATAAAAAGCAATCAAAACATATGATAATGAAAAAACTAGAGATTATGGCGCAAAAAATGAAATGACACCCCAACCAGCCCTGTAGGTGGAAAAATAAAAGCGCTATGGCTCTTAGAAGGCAGGGAGGAAGATGCATTAATTTGACCTGTGCATCAATGGGCTTGGTCTTGAAGGGGTTAAAAAGATCTACCTACTCCAAGATGGTACTAATACTAGTACCAAAAAGTGAGCCCTTATTCTGCACCATAGGACAGGAAAAAAAAAGTTATAGGGATCAGCATAGAGCTATTTTAAGCATATTCATTTTTTTAAATATAAAGTTCACATTTTTTAAAGTAGTAAAATAAAAGCTATATAAATTGGGTAAAAGGTGAACAAAGAAAGATGGCAAACTTAGGGAATTCCATTTAGGTCAACCTATCAACACCCCTGCACTTGTTGCAAGTGTCCATGAGGTGTCCAAACACTTAAATGCTGTCATTTGGCCACACCTCTATGACACTTCTAAGGAGCAATCATTTTTCTTTTTTTTGTGATTGCAGTCAACTAAAATTGCTTCATTTCATCAATGGACATTGTCACTTAGGTGGACTTCACAGCAGTTAGGCCCCCTCCCCAGGTGGGAGATGGGGCCAAAATGCTGTGAAGCCCAGCTTAGGTAAAAATGTCCACGAAGTGCGAGTAAAAGGGGGGGGAGGGGGGGGGGGGGGGAGTATCACTTAAATAGGTTAAGCCACTGAGAAAAAATAAAGTATACACTGTGACTGACTGCTATGGGTAAGGATGGAGAGGTATGATAAATTAATTCCACCATTCTTTACATAGTCCCGAATCCATAGGACCACTGATAATTTGAGTTAAGACATTTTTACATTTTCAGCTAAATGGAAGAAACGTAGCACAGGGTAGCTGCTAGGCATTATTATGAATATGGATTATACAGTTGCAATCAAAGCTATTGCTCACCCCACATTGCAAATGAAGCTTTGACCTTTGTTACAAATGTGCTAAAAAGATAGAAAGTTGGAACTTTTGTGTACACCAAGTAAAACAGTTGGAATTCTGCAGCAAAGCTCCCCGCTGTGGAATCCCGCCTACCTCAGTGTCACACAGTGTCTGTATGGGATGGCTTGCGCACCTCCGCTTCCATTGCTCTCCAGATTTTTGAAGCCAGAAACAGACCATAAACAGGGAACCAGGCCAAAAAGTAAAGACTGAGATTTCTCCTCTTTTCAAATCCATTCCTGGTTTAGACTTCAAAAATCTGTCAGATAAATCTCTCTGTGTAAAGGCACCCTTCGTGTCATGTGAATCTGGCCCCCTTTACTCCCTATAGAAGAACTTTGTTATAATATGGATACACACCTTTGGAGCTAGAATTTACAATCTTCAGAGCTATGTCATAAGAGTTTATAGCAAACACGTAATCTGCTTGCTGGTAGTAGAAGTTTCCACGTTCCCGCTTCTTGTTAGCCAAGGCCAGTTTTTCCTGCCCGGTTAGGAGCTCCAAATCTGGGCCATCCTTAACATCAAGGAGAGTCACCTCTAAGACAAGATTCGCGTTGGGCAGGATATTTGGACTGCTTTAAGAAAACAAAACATATTTTTGCACATATTTAAAGTTATTGTGAACATTAGGCTGCTTTCACACACAGGTTTTTTTTGGAAAACTGCCACTGCCATTTTTCAGCCATAAGCCAGAAGTAGATCCAGCAGGGAGTAAAGTCCTTCCTTTATAATTCCCATGGAATTTACCTAGGATGGCACCTGTCACCTAATTGTGTTGTGTGGGTTGAGTGTGATGGGATGCTTTGATGTAATGTTTTATGTGACATCAGCTTTAGGCTAGCTTCATACTCCTGTTCAGCTGTTGTTTGACCCTGACAGGCCAATTGCACTTCTTGCACTTTTTTTCCCTATTCATGCTTAAAGGACCAAAAACACTTGCATTTTTCACCTACAGACCCACATAGTTACATAGTTAATACGGTTGAAAAAAAGACACATGTCCATCAAGTTTAACCAAGGAGGGGATGGATACAGGGAAGGGGGAGGGGTGATAAGTTCTATACATATGCATTTATATTATTTTGCTCTAAGAACTTGTCTAGGCTGGTTTTGAAGCCCTCTACTGTTTTTGCTGTGACCAGATCCTGTGGTAGACTGTCCCACAGATTCACACTTCTCATGGTAAAGAAAGCTTGTCGCCTCCGGAGATTGAACCTTTTTTTCTCCAGGCGGAGGCAGTGCCCCCTTGTCCTTTGAGGGGGTTTTACCTGGAACATCTTTTCCCCATATTTCTTGTAGGGGCCATTTATATATTTAAATATATTAATCATATCTCCACATGAACCCTTATTTTTTGCGACACCAACTGTAGTTTGCAATTAGACTTAATTGTTCTATAAAATAAGCTGTGAAACTATGAAAAAATTATTTATGCAGTAAAAATGAGATAAAATAGGACTTTTTCTCTTTTAGGCGAGGTTTTATATTTACGCCACTCAACCTATGGAGAAACAGATATTATCTATGTTCCTCAAGTCAGTACAATTACAGCGATAGGCAATTTTTATATAAAACATATAAGGCTTATTTTAAGGCTTTTAAAAAATTAACTTTCTAAAAAATGAAATGTGTTTAAAATTGTTCCATTACCAGCCTTCTACCACTTTTATTTTTTGGTCTATGGTGCTATATGGAGGTGTAATTTTTTGCGTCATTATCTGTACTTCCTATAGGTATCTCGCTTGCGTACGTGCAACTTTTTGATTACTTTTATTACAATTTTTCCAAATTTGATGTGACCAAAGGCAATTTAGCCCTTGGGCATTTTTTTTGTCCCAACGCTGTTTACCACGCAATATCAGGATTGCAATAATTTAATAGTTTCAGGCGATTCCGCACGTGTCAATAGCAAATATGTTTATTTTTATTTAAAAAAAATGTTAAAGGGGATGATTTAACTTATAGGAGGGGATTTTTTGTTAATTAAAATTTGTTATTTTTTATTTTTTAAAAGTGATTTGTAGCGCCCCTGAGGGACTTTTTTGAGCACTGCACTGAATTCTTATATACTGTAGATCAATATAGATATAGATCCCATTCACTGCTGTGGAAGATGGCGAAGAGGAAGGAGACCAGGACCGTCCCCTACTGTGATGACATCGACCCAACATGGCGCCCGGGAGAGGAGGACGGGGTCGACAGTGTTTTTGTATGTATACTTTATTTAAAAGGGTAGTGTGGCGGTAAAGAATTATTCACAGAACAACACACATTACAAAGTTATACACAAAGTTATTGTGTTTAAAATTGTTCCATTACCAGCCTTCTACCACTTTTATTTTTTGGTCTATGGTGCTATATGGAGGTGTAATTTTTTGCGTCATTATCTGTACTTCCTATAGGTATCTCGCTTGCGTACGTCATCAGCAGCTCAGCCGCGATTGGCTGAGCACAGTTATGCTCAGCCAATCGCGGCTGAGCTTCGGATGACGCTGCAGAGGGTGGCCGGCACTCGGGAAGATCCGCCGGCCTCCCGAAGAAGACGTCACTGCTAACGATCGGAGACCGTGGACGACACGAGATGCGGTGAGTATAATGCACCACACTTCCGGGTCTAGCGTGGGTGGGGGGAAACACGGGGAAGGGGGCCATTCACAGACATAACATACATTACAAAGTTGTATAACTTTGTAATGTGTGTTATTCTGTGAATAATTTTTTATCGCCGGACAACCCCTTTAAGCATACATATATGATAGATAACATTGTAAGTAAACTTCCATTCAGAGGTGAAAGCATATATCCAAAATCACAATTCAGGAAACAATTATTTGTGTCATGTTTACCTGTAAATTTAGGTGCTCGTGACGGTTCTTGCGAAGGGAAGGGAAAAAAATTAAGACATTTCTTTTAACCAACTCTTCTAAGTAACTGAATGCCTACCTGCCTTCCTTCCAACAGCAATATTTAGAATCTGCTTTGATAAGTACAGTTTCCTCAATCTCCATAAGCTGCACGCACAGGTCCAGGGCCTAGACAGTCAGACACATAGAAAAGAGTTGCCTGGTCACTTAAATCCCTATACATACATTAGGACTCATCATGTGGACAAAGAATGGCACCATAAAGAATTTCAAGAAAAAATTCCCAAGCTCTGTTAAGGCCCTTTTACATGGGCCAAGTGTCTTGTGATCGTTCAAATTTAAGCAATAATCTGGTGTAAACATGGCAACGATCAAACAAATGTAATTGATCACATCTTTGGAGCTGACCTCAAAATCACTGTTAGGGTACAAACCCACTTGACGTATTTGCTGCGTGAATCAGTCTTAAAAATAAGCAGGCAAAACGCAGGTTGGCTTTATACAATTGTTCTGTGTTAAAATACGCAATTGCGTATTTTTGAAGCATGAAGCTACATGCGTTTTTCGCACAGGTTGTTAACAACTGATGCTTTGCTAACAACAAGCTTCATGCTTCAAAAATACGCAATTGCGTATTTTAACGCAGAACAATCGTATAAAGCCAACCTGCGTTTTGCCTGCTTATTTTTAAGACTGATTCACGCAGCAAATACGTCAAGTGGGTTTGTACCCTTAATTGTTTGCTAGTCTGTGTAAACACCCATTGTTCAGCACTGTATAACGATATTAAAACAATCGTATTAATGACCATTAATAGAGACATATTTTTGTGTAAACGTCTATAGCTTAACCCCTTAAGGACCGCGGGCGTACATTTACGTCCCCGCTGCCTGGGCCTTAAGGCAGGAGGACGTAAATGTACGCCCTTGTGCGGTCCCGGGCTGAGCCCGCCCCATAGCGGGTGAGGATCGGCTGCTATCTGCAGCCAGGCCCTCACCCTCAATGGCCGCCCGCCATTAACCCCTTAAGCGCTGCGACCGCAGCGTTTAAGCATAAGTGACCGGAGCATCTCCGGTCACTTAGCGATCGGGACCCCCGCAGCGTGTCCCGATAGCATTTCCTGACTGCCGGAGGTCTCTTTACCTTCCTCCGTGCAGTCCTCGGATCACAGGTAACACGGATTCCTGCTATGCTATTGCATAGCAGGGATCAGTGTATACAATCCAATGTATGTAAGTAATAGTTCCCTAAGGGAACTATAAAAGTGTAAAAAAAATAAATCAATAAATGTTTTACAAAATGCCCCAAAGCCCCTCCCCCCATAAAAAGTCTTAGAAGGCGAGGAGGAAAAGACGAAAACGCAAAAGTGACAATTGGCCCAGTCCTTAAAGAGAACCTATCACCTAAAACTTACTATCCCTATTCTCAATGTGCAGCTCTCCCTAAGTCTATCTATGAAGATACAGACTGCCTTTGCAGTCCACCGCCTTTGCAGTTCCACCGATGGAACGCAAGTGACGTAAACAAGATGGCGGCGCCGGCCTTGCTGCAGCGGACAAGAGGATCAGGTAAAGTATAAGATACAGACTGTAAAGGCAGTCTGTATCTTAATTTTGTCTTTTTATGAGGATACAGACTGCCTTTGCAGCCTGTATCTTATACTTTACCTGATCCTCTTGCTCGAGCCGGGCGCCGACATCTTGATTACGTTCCTTGCGTTTCACCGATAGAACGCAAATGACGAAATCAAGATGGCCCCCCCCCCCTCCCGGCCTTGCTGCTGCTCTGCATGTTGGGAGCTTCCTGTCTCGCGCCGGCTCTTTTGAAAAGAGCCGGCTCGAGACAGGAAATGACAGTGTGTACAGTAAAAAAAACGGAATAAAATTAATTATATTTACAAATATTAAAAAAAAAAAATCACATTATACATATTAGCTAAAAAATTTATTTTTCGCCCATTATTGGTTCTCTTTAAGGCCATTTCAGGCTCTGTCCTTAAGGGGTTAAAAGAGAAAAAT
This sequence comes from Dendropsophus ebraccatus, assembly GCF_027789765.1. Classification (NCBI taxonomy): domain Eukaryota; kingdom Metazoa; phylum Chordata; class Amphibia; order Anura; family Hylidae; genus Dendropsophus; species Dendropsophus ebraccatus. The sequence goes on along the minus strand of NC_091456.1, from coordinate 109,791,272 downwards.
CACCACTTGTTTGCTTAACAATCACTTATAGCGTACCGGTCATTATAATCTTCAAAATCTAAAACCGTAGATGTGAAATAAAAGTTTACAATATACATTTTTTATTATTGTTGTTTATATTATTGTATTATGGTTGTCATGCTTTAAAATACTATACTTAATTGTATTCAGGAGACTGTACTCTGTCTATGTCAGGAACTGTCCAGAGCAGGAGAGGTTATCTATGGGATTTGCTCCTGCTCTGGACAGTTCTTGACATGGACAAAAGGTGGCAGCAGAGAGCACTGTCAGACTGGAAAAAATACATCACTTCCTGCAGGGCATATAGCAGCTGATAAGTAGTGGAACATTGGACCAGAGATTTTTAAATAAAAGTAATTAACAAATCTGTTTAACTTTCTGACCAGTTAATCTGAAAACAATTTTTTTCTCCTCACCTTCTTGATGGCACCACAGGAGTTAACTTATGCCCTAGGGACAGTAAAAGCACAACACAAGAGGTTAAAAGCCCCTCCCCTTCTTACAACCACCAGTGCTTTTCCTGTCCCTGTAGGGCAGGCACGAGAGGTGGGGGATCCGAAGTGAAGATAAAAAGATCCCCCCTACCAGAAGATTCACTTACCCTTCAGCAGGATCGATCGGGGTCTGTCGGCCTCCTTCTTTCCAGGCAGCAGCTGGTGGATCCCTGTGATCCTGGGGTTGGGAGATGGGCCGAAATTCCCGCCTTGCTTGCGCAGGGTCCGGTCTACTCTGCTCCCTGGTGCGGTGCGTGTCCCGAGTTCCGGACTACTAGGCCGCGGCCTAGTATCGAGGTTGCGGCCTACTACCGATATCGCCGGTGTTCCGGAAATCCGGATGTCTGGGGCCTTGTCAGCGACGTTCTACGTGCTGACGGCACTCACCAGAAGGGCGGTACTTCCGGGTTTCCAGCCGGATGCCGGCGGCAACTTTAAAAAGGTCGGAGGACAGCTGGTCGGCGTCCTCTGAGGTCTGATGCTGACACACCACCATGGAATCCGCCACGGTCTCCTCTGCTGCAGAGAAACCTTCCCAGCAGCCTCCGGTGGTAAATGTACCTGCCATATCAGTTGTCAGCTACACTGGGGAGATATGTATTCAGGGATCACTATATATCCTCCCTGCATCAGTATATACTCCTGCACAAACAACTGATTCAGCCATTTGCTCAGTCTTGTTTTTCTATTTTAGGGTAAAGAAGCCCCCCAAAAAGAGAAAGCTAAGCCTCCTCCACCTCCTCCTACTAGGAAATGTGGAAACTGCTCAGCGCCGCTCTCTTCATCATGCAAAAAGAATATCTGCCCTGGCTGTATCAATAAATTTGTGAAGGAGGATAGATAATCTTTCTTATCTGAGATCAGACAGATGATGAGGGATGCAATTAAGGCCACACAGCCAACTGTTAACCCTGAAATCCCACCTGTAGTAGCCACAGCTGAGCGTCCTAGTACCTCTCCTATTCCTGAAGCACCTCCTCTATTACCAACACCGGTGGTAGTGCCAGTAACCACAGCTCCCATCATCAATCCGGTTAAATCTCCTCCTAATCCTCCAGCTTCTGTAACCTCATATGTGTCCTCAAAATCATCCAGAGCCAAAAAGGTGTAGGTTATGTCCCCTGATTCAGAATACGAATCCGATCAGATCTCTGAGTCTATGATAATAAGTTCAGATGAGAATGACACTAAAAAAAAAGAAGAGGTCAGAAAACTAAGGTAAGGCTAAGGTAACAAAGAAAACAACCCTTCCCTTTGAAGACTCATCTCAGCTAAAATATCCCATGGATCGGAAGGCTGAAAGTCTACTAAAGAAATCATGGGAGACTGTATCTTTTTCTCTTACAAACAACATAGCCGCCACATGCGTGGCCCGCGCTATGCACAAGTGGATAGATCAGTTGGAGGACCACCTTAAAAATAAGTCACCAAGGGAAAAGATTATCAACTCCCTTTCAGTACTTAGGGATGCAACAGCCTTCCTGGCAGATGCATCGGTTGAATCAGTAAGAGGCTGCTAAAGATAGAGCTCTAACCAACTCGGCTCGCAGAACCCTATGGCTCAAGGATTGAACCGGGGAAAATATCTCAAAGTCCAAACTATGTAAAATTCTCTTCGAAGGGAAACATGTCTTTGGTGGAGCCCTTGAAAAAATACTTGAAAAGTCTTCCGATAAGTAGAATAGTAAGAATATTTTTTACAACCCCAAGACCTTCCAAGTCCTGACGTAGTTCCGGTCAGGGGGAGGTTATCCAAATATCTAGAACCCTGGGAGATTACACAAAACTCTTGGATCCTAGACACAATCAGAGAAAGATACAAGATTGGGTAAACTCTATCTCCCCCCCCCCCCCCCCCCCCCAGAAAATTCCGAATCTCCCGCTAATCATCTCGGCTTCTTTAGTCAGAACTTTCGAGCAGTGTAAAGAAGCTGATTTCAGCTGAAGTTGTTCCTTCACTGGGATTGGACTTACTTGGGAGAGGACATTATTCGAACCTATTCTTGGTAAAGAAACAAAATGGGTCATTTAGACTTATAAAAAACCTGAAACCTGTAAACAAATTTGTCAGATACAGGAGATTCAAAATGGATTCTGTGAAGTCAACAACTCATCTAATTCATAAAGATGCAGTGATTGCATTAATAGACTTGACCGATGCACACTACCATGTCCCTATACATCCATTATCACAGAAGTACCTGAGATTCACGGTCAGCCTGGACGGTAAAATCAAGCATTTCCAATTTCGGGCTCTTCCCTATGGGATCTCCTCTGCTCCTTGCATTTTTACCTGTCTTATGGGAGAAGTAGTTTTTTTCCTACATTTACAGGAAATCAGTAGGTTATCTGGATGAACTTCTTTTAATTGCAGATTTCCCAGACAGATTATTAAAAGACTTGGAAGTATCGGCAAATCTACTTCAATCCCTGGGTTGGCTAATCAACAGTCAGAAGTCGGACTTGACTCCAGATAGAATCTAACAGTATTCCCAGGAATACCTTCTTCCTAACACATGTCTTTTTCTTCCCACAGACAAAAGAACTGCCTTGGTAGAAAAGATAGGTCTCTTTCTGGAAAAGAAAAGCTGTCGTATTCGAGAGGCAATGTCCATCCTTGAATCCATGACGGCCTGTATACCAGCAGTTCCTTGGAGTCAGGCTCACTTCAGAATTCTGCAATCCCAAACCCTCTCAACCTGGAACCCTCATAAATCAGGTTTGGATAAACGATTTATTTTATCTTTCAGGCAATCCCTGAAGTGGTGGCTCGACGAGGACTATCTGAGGAAGGGCGTATGTTGGAATCTTTCACCTAAAAGGATCATAACGGACGCAAGTCAGAAAGGCTGGGGAGCTCAGCTAGGAACAGTACTCCTGCAAGGCCACTGGGGCCCAGAGATGTTAAAAAAAAAAAAGTCTTCCAACTACAAGGAATTGACGGCAGTTTGGATGGCTCTACAACAAGCAGAGAAAACCCTGGGCAGAAGTCATCTCCATATCCTTTCGGACAATATCACAACGGTAGCCCATCTAAGACACCAGGGCAGCGCGAAACGGAATTCTCTGCGAGAAATCTCACAGAACATATTCACGTGGGCGGAACAGAACATTCTATCCCTGATGGCTATGCATCTCAAATGGTTAGAAAACCTTCAGGCAGAATACCTCAGCAGACACGCAATACTCCCAGGGGAATGGTGTCTGAAAGACGAGATCTTCAGGATGATAACCAGTCAGTGGGGTCTTCCACAGATAGATCTTTTTGCAACCAGATGGAACAAGAAAGCCCATCTCTTCTTTTCCCTGGATCCAAGAGATGGCCCATTAGGAGTGGATGCCTTGGCTCAACCCTGGGACTACGATCTGGCCTACATATTTTCTTCAATACCCCCAATACCCAGGACACTTCAGAAGATACTCTCAGAGGGGACGAGAGTAATTCTTCTGGTTCCATATTGGCCAAGGAAAAGTTGGTTCGGACTGCTGAGAAGTCCAGTGTTAGAAAAACAAATCTCCCCATGGATTCAGATCTCCTCAAGCAGGGCCCTCTACATCATCCAGATCATACAACCTTGAAGATGTTGGCCTGGATCCTGAAAGGACAATGCTCAGGAGCAGAGGCCTTTCAGAAAAAGTGATATCCACAATTCAAAGGAGCAGAAAACCAGTTACCAATAAGATCTACGTAAAAGTCTGGAAGGTGTTTTTTTGCATGGTGTTCTACTCCACCTATATTTCCAGGAGAACCCAATATGTCAATTATCTTGGACTTTCCTCAAGCAGGACTCAACAAGGGTCTCAGACCCGCTACTCTCAAGGTGCAGGTGGCAGCTCTGTCAGCAATCTATGATCAGAACATTGCAAATCATAGATGGATTAAAAAAAATTTTCAAGAGTGCTACTAGACTAAAGCTTCCAATCAAAAACGTCCATCCTCCTGGGATTTAAATATAGTCTTGGAGGGGCTGACATGCTCACCCTTTGAACCTATCTCGGAGGCGGATATCAGATTTCTTTCCTACAAGGCAGCATTCTTAGTAGCCATTGTGTTAGCCAGAAGGGTTGGAGAGATCCAGGCTTTAACCATAAGAGAGCCATACTGTCTTATCCAACAGGACAGAATAACCCTTAAAACAGATCCAAATTTTTTACCGAAAGTGGTCTCCTCCTTCCATCAGTCGCAGGATATTGTACTACCTTCTTTCTGCTCTTTTCCTACTAATAATCTGAAACAGAAATATAATACTCTTGACGTCAGATGGACAGTCCTAAAATACCTAGAAGTCTGTGGTCCCTGGAGGAAAGATCAAGCGTTATTTATCCAATTCCAAGGGAAAAATAAAGGGAAAAAAGTTCCAAAGAGTGTACTGGCCCGATGGATCAGAAACACAATTGAGGAGACTTACATATTACAGAATTTACCCTCTCCTACCCAGATTAGGGCTCACTCAACCAGGGATATATCCACCACATGGGCAGAGAGAGCCAGCGCCTCGATAGATCAAATATGCCGAGCAGCAACATGCTCTTCTGCAGCTCCAGTGGAACGAGGACCTCGCCTTTGGTATAAAGGTTCTTCAAGCTGTAGTTCCACCCTAAGGTAAATAGCTGGTAATTCTCCCATGGTGCCGTCGTGAAGGTGAGGAGAGAAAATAGTATTAGTCTTACCGGTAAGACCATTCCTCTGATACCTTCACAACGGCACCAACATCCCTCCCTATAAAGTATTTATAATACTCACGTGGTGCCAGATGTGGTTATAATGCACTGTGGTTGTAGGAAGGGGAGTGGCTTTTAACCTCTCGTGGTGTGCTTTTCCTGTCCCTAGGGCATGAGTTAATTCCTGTGTTGCCGTTGTGAAGGTATCAGAGAAACGTTCTTACTGGTAAGACTAATGCTATTTTTTCCTTTTGAGTATCCCTTTAACATTACAGTATTTATTGGCAAATGCCCATTTAAAACACTTACAATACCAATTTGGTACAATCAGGATATCACCATGTAGGCTAGCACTCCAGATTTTATCATCTTACGGTGCCCGTACATCTATTGATTTTGTCTGGAGAGTGGACTGGTTTTTCTTTAACCCTTTTAGGATTCATTTATTTTAGGCCATAAGGACTACATCATCCTCCAATTCCAAGAGTGGCAGCTGTCAATTTTTGCATAAAAGGAGCACGATCACAAGGCCTAGAGAGGTACCCAATATCCCCATTTTTTTCCTTATTTCCATATAAAATTACTATTGAAGCTGGGCAAGGACCCCCTGGATCCCAATTCATACCAACAGATACCTTTAATAGATTAGGACCTTAAAATCCTTTTCAAATTGGTAGCGGAAAGGCTCAGCACATGCATGGAAGATCTGGTAGGTCCTTTGCAAGTGGGGTTCATCAAAAGGCAGTCAGCAGTGACCAATATACGAGTGTCCTTTGTCCCCTTTTATTTAGCTTCAAGCAAATCTTTAGGGGAAACAATCCTTCCCTTCACAAACATCCGATGGCATCTGCAGAACACAGCCTGCAGCTGTAGTCCATTCTGGCCCTAAAATCATCGGACCTCCAGCAAACTTCAGGCCCCAACGCACCGGAAGTACACCACCAGACCTCCACGCCCAAAGCCACCCACAGACACACTGTACCATGCTGAATCCCCAAACCACTTGGGAACCTGCCACAATATATGCCAGGAAGCTGTTTTCGGACCAGAGGGATGGAGATTTAGGCTCAGCGGTGGGGAACCAGAAGAGCCCAGACCGAAAGGCAGCTCCCGCTTTGGAGTCTTATGCCGACTTGGTGACCCGAAAGCCCTGGTGAGTAGTAAGAAGGGACCGGGCACCCACAGCCCTGTACTCCTGGCGATTTCTTCATGTAGGGTGAAGCAACTGCACACCCTTCCCATGCTACAAGACAGGAAACAGAACTGAGATTTGTGGTGGTCTTGCCTTTTTTATGCAAAAATACCTTACAGCTATTTCCAGTCTTGTGGAAAGAGGATGAACACTCTGCAAGGGTGCTGTTATAGGGTAAAAAGCAAAAATAAAATGAACCTGCCATTGGGTGCTGTGTCATAACTTTTTTTTCTTTAGAAGGGCTTGTGTTTGGCAGATGTAATTACTGCCGTAAATTTGGGTTATGTATAACTTATAAGTTAACAAAAAAATAATAACTTTTTGGGAAGTGGGTGTAATACCTCAGGGAGATGGATAGAAAACTTAAGTGAAAAGCTGCTCACTGGATTGCTCCTTGGGCTTTGTGAAAATAACCCCTTAGGTACTAGGGGTACAACATTTCCAGGTATTTAGTCAGAATCGGATCCAGGATGTAATCCAAGTGTAGAGGAGCACAAAAGTGCACTACCAAGCTGACTGTACCACTAATATACAGTGAAAAGAGCTATTGATTTGTCTCAAGTGTTGTGGTAAACTGTACTACAGTCTAGTAATACATAAAGCAGGATGGCAATCATAAAAATGGAACGGACTGACTCAAGGTTTGTCACCGTAAATACTAATATGAAGTGCAGTAAAACTGCATCCACGTGTTCTCAGCTTGACCACTGATAAAGCACTGCTGACTGGTAGACATGCCAAAGGAATTGATTAAGAGGTAAGTGCTACCACAATCCACTAAGTAGTTCTTATGTTAGGCTGCCTTTTTACATTTTCATCAGTAAGTTGTACAATCATGTACAATTGTTAATACATTAAGTAAAATGGTCAGCCATGATTCCAGTGAGCAAAATCCAAGCCTTGTTGACAGTCATCACAACTTTCATACTCTTTATTAATGTACAAACTAGATTACCTGGACTACATCACCTTCTCCCAAAGTGAAAGTGAGCGAATCATTGTCTTCTACAACATTGCCATCTTCTAGTGAGGTCTTTAGACGCACAGTGACATCTTGTCCTTTCCTTGGTCTGCTTTCAGGACCCTTGCCTGGAGTCAATACTTTTTTTTTCAGAAGCCCATTACCTATAATCGAAATAGAATAAATTGAGCAACGTCTCCAAACTGTATACGACAGATGTCCAGTATGCTTTAAAAAGTGGCAAAGTATTTCAATGGTCTGATCTCTGGGGCAAAAGCAGCGAAGATGAGGGCTGCTTTATATTTGTTTACATTTACATGGCAGCGTATAGAGAACTTATGAATTCGCATAAATGCATGCATGCATCAGGTTCATACAGACTCCCACAACTGTCATTCCTAAAAAATGTCAATCTTTTATGCTAACATGTTCCTATAATTTCAAATGAAAATATGTCCTACAATAAAAAGAAAATGTTATACTCATAATAGCCAGTAGAGGACACAACATACCATACACCTGCCTGTAGTGGAATATTCATGCATTATGTGAGGCTTCACATCTCAAGGAAATTCCCCGAGTTAGGATCAAGTTTCTAGCTTAGCTCACACCAAATCAACACTGAAATTGTATAAAGACTGTAAATGAATGCCAGACTTCTGGTAGCTTAATGCAAAACCTAGGGGACCATGTATAAGATAGAATTGTTAATCTGATCTTCATAACTCATGATGGAGGAGGACACCCATTCACAGTACACTAAAGCCCTGTGCCACCTGTGTAAATAACATTAGTCATTTCAAGGCAGGCAGACAACAGCAGAATAGTCATCAATGAATTTACCTGATATAGAGATATATTATATATATTATATATATATATATATACACACACATACTATATATATATATATATATATATATATATATATTATATATATATAGTTTCTCCCAAGTGAAAGCGGCGGTATTCCCATACAGACGCACAGTCCTCCACCAGGTTGGCTCGTTCCCAGTACTTCATCCACAACAAAATCGCAATTGAAGACAGCGTCTCTTAGAGTATCAAAAAGTTTCTTCTTTTATTTTATTTAGCCATATGCGTACAAAACGTTTCGGCCCTTCAAAAAAACATACTGAGCCTTTCTCAAGAGAAAGGCTCAGTATGTTTTTTTGAAGGGCCGAAACGTTTTGTACGCATATGGCTAAATAAAATAAAAGAAGAAACTTTTTGATACTCTAAGAGACGCTGTCTTCAATTGCGATTTTGTTATATATATATATATATATATATATATATATATATATATATATATATATATATATATATATATATATACACATACACACACATATATACATACACACACACACACACACACACATTGTTAAAAAGCTTGCACAGGGGGGCGTGGCGAACCGCCGATGAGAGCAGCAGCTTAGGAGAAGAGCTCCCGGCCATCCAGCTACATCTGCAGCCAGAACATAGGCCGTTACTGGCGATTTACCCCCATGTATGGAGAGGGGGATCAGGGAGACCCCCGGACCATCCTGTAAGCCCCCGGAGACGGACCCCGACTTTCTAGCGGCCCCCCCGGACACCGCGCGCTCGGCAGTGGTGCTGCGCCCCAGGCCTTGTGACGCGTGGCGGCGAGATCTCCTTACCCCTGGCGGTCCGAGAGGTGCATCGGGCCGGACCCGCAGCTTGTCCCGTGTCCGTAGCCTCCGGGGAACAGAGCGGTGCAGCAGTCACCACCCCAGCTTGCACAGGGCCGCAAGTGAGACCGGGAGAAGAAGTGAGGCGCCGCCATCTTGCGGCCTACACCGCATGCCTCTACTACGCCACGGCTCCACCGGTGTCCCTCCTGGGTCTCCCCCTACTACCGCAGGTACTCACTCCGGCACATTGGAGATCTATAAGGCCCTCAGCCCTCATATACCCCTCCATCCCCCCACCATACCTGGGTCACTGCCTAGAGATCCTTCCGTTTTAAAGGGCCAGCGGCGTATATCACAGTACATGATGGCTGCCACCACTAAATCTCAGAAAGGGGACAAGGGGAAGAGGGGAGGACAGACATTGGCATCTAAGTCATCTGAGCTTAATACTCGCTCTGCCTCACAAAGAGAAGCTGACTGGCCTCACACTGACTCTGACTCCGAGACTTCTGGGGTGGGATCTAGGTCCCAAGGAGAGATGCGTGATATCCTTTCTCAGCTACCTACTAAACAGGACTTTCAGTCCCTGATTTCTGAGGTGAAGGAGGCCTGTAGAGTGGAAATTGCAGAGGTCCGGAAAGATTTACAGCATATATCCCTGAGAGTGGATACTCTTGAAAATGACCATGACTCCACCAGGGACTACATCGGTGCCCTATGCTCCACTGTTTCCACCCAGGCTCTTGCTCTTGATGATATGCAGCGCCATATTGAGGATCTGGATAATAGGGGCAGGCGCAACAACATCCGCATACGGGGTCTCCCTGAGGCGACTCAGGATACAGACCTGATGGACACTTTGGAAGGCCTATTCAACACCATATTAGGTGAACCACCCAGTCACAAAATTAAATTTGATAGGGCTCACAGGGCTCTTCGGCCTAAGCCTACCAATGGGTCACCGAGAGATGTCATCTGTTGCCTACACGACTATACCGTCAAAGATGCAATTATGGCGAAGGCACGTTCTCTCCGCGAATTAGACTTTGATGGTGCGTCACTACAACTTTACCCCGATCTGTCATGGATAACCTTGCAGAAGCGCCGCCTTCTCCGCCCTCTCCTGACCACCCTACGGGATTATGACGCTTCATACCGGTGGAACTTTCCCTTTGCCCTATCTGCTCGTAGGGATGGCAGATCCGCTGTCCTACGTAACCTAGCAGACCTCCAGAAGTTTTGTGATCTACTTGACATTCCGGTTCCTAAGATCTCGGACTGGACTGTTGCACCTCCACCCCCACCTCCTCCACCAGTATGGCAGTCTACACGTCAGAAGAGGAGACGTCCCCGCTCTGGAAATTCTGGACCTGACCCAGGGGCAGAATTGTCTAATGCTCCCTGAGTCCCCTGCAAGGACCTGGCGTGCTATCTGTGGTCCCCTGCTGGTCCTGTCACACTGTTGCCGAGAAGCTTTGTTACTTTCACCTGGCTTATTTTAGAGTTATAGAGTCCCTCCATAGCTGGATGGCCTGAGTTCCATACCTGATGTTGTTTATCACCACGTATCTTTTGTTGGTGATTCCTTCCCCCCCCTTAAGGGGATCCTGTTGTTCAACCTATTGGTTGTGTTTTCTCTTATGTTCTACACTGAGTTTCCGCTACCTTTTCTGTTCTTCCCCACTTCCTGGTGCCATATACCCAGGACCTGAGCCGAGTGCTTTGAACCCTATGGGGTTCATGTTTTGTTTGTCTTGTGTTTATGTTGTCCTTGTCGACCATCCCCCCCCCTTTTGTCTCCTTCCCTCCCTCTCTAGGGTTCCTGCCGAAGAAATTGCACTACAGGTCATGACACAGACAGGACTTGCTAGCCGTAGGACACCCTCTGGATGGGTAAGCTACCACATTTGCTTGGCCGTGACAGCATACTATCCCTATGGCTAAGTGTGTGACACTGAATGTGAAAGGCCTTAACTCTAACATAAAGCGTAGATTAGCTCTGAGGGAAATACAACAAGCAAAGGCTGACGTAGCGTTCCTCCAGGAAACCCACTTTGATAGGGATGCTACATTTGCTTTTGCTAAGCATACCTTCCCCACAGTCATAGCTGCATCTAGTGGCTCTAAGCGAGCAGGTGTAGCGATTCTCTTCTCCCGCTCATTTCCCATCCAAATCTCCTCCTCCTTCTCAGACCCGGGAGGTCGCTTTGTTATAGTGGAAGGTCAATTGCATGGGAAACCCCTTATATTTTGTAATGTTTACGCCCCCAATAAATACCAAATCCCCTTCCTCCGTAGGGTGCTCAATAAACTCGCAAGATACCCGCCAGCCCCCAGAGTGCTGGGAGGCGATTTCAACTTGTCCTTTTCTGAGAAGTTAGATAGACATTCAATTTTGAGTCGTCCAGTACCTGCTGATCAGGCAAGACTGTCAGCTGAATTCCGTAAGCTTATCCGCAGACACCATCTATTTGATCTCTGGCGTATTGACCACCCTACGGAGAGGGAGTACACGTTTTATTCACACCCCCACCGCGTACACTCTAGAATTGACTACTTCTTTGGCAATGTCCCTACTGTGCGCCTCCTCGAAAGTGCTTCTATCGACCCGATTTCTTGGTCGGATCACGGTCCGGTGTTGATATGCCTTAAAAGTTTGAAATCTCCCACCCGCCAGTGTCATTGGCGCTTGAATGAGAGCTTACTAAAATATCCGCTTTCCCGTGATTCGATCAAGTCATGCCTTGCCACATATTTTCTAGAAAATAGTGGAACAGTCACCTCTGAATCGACTCTATGGGAAGCCCATAAGGCTGTCATTAGGGGACATTGCATAGCTCTTAGTTCACGACAGAAGAAAGACTCCCAGTTGGCAATGTGCAATGCTAAACGTGACATTCAGACCCTAGAACGCTCCCTTGCCCAGTCCCCCTCCCTTCGGACACTGAGGAAACTTGTAGCGGCGAGAGCCCGCCTGAAGGAACTGTCACTCTCCAAAGTTGAAAAGCTACTTGTTTACTCTAAACAGCGATTCTATGAGAAGGGCAATAAAGCCCACACGCTACTGGCGAAAATGCTAAATGATAGGGCGTTAGCTCAGTCTCCTCAGGTCCTTAGGGATTCCGGTGGGCGACTCCACTATAACCCTGCTGATATTTCCTCTCTCTTTCTACAATACTACACTGATCTTTATTCTTTACCCTCTACCCTACCCTCTGACCCAGTTGCTCGATCTCAACGCATTGTAGAGTTCCTGTCTGACTGCAACCTGCCGACCTTATCTGCAGATGCCTTGGGGACTTTAAATGCACCTATTACAGAAGAGGAGCTCTCGGAAATACTGAAATCTCTTCCGTCGGGGCGAGCACCTGGGCCAGACGGATTTACTTACCTTTACTACAAAACCTTTTCCTCTGAGCTATCCCCCCGGCTTCTCTCACTCTTTAACTCCTTTATGCAAGGTTCTGCTATTCCCACAACACTGTCCCACTCGTACATTACACTTATCCCCAAGCCTGGAAAGGACCCTTTAGAATGTGCCAACTACAGGCCTATTTCCCTTTTGAATTCAGATTTTAAAATCTTTACCAAATTACTTGCCACCCGCCTAGGTTATTGGTTACCCTCGCTTATCAATGCTGACCAGGTAGGTTTTGTGCCTGGACGGCAGGGGGGGGACAACACCCGACATGCCATTGACATCATTGATGCAGTCAATCAGCAGTCAGAGAGAGCCCTGATACTTAGTTTAGATGCTGAGAAAGCATTTGACCGCCTGGGGTGGCCATTCATGTTCGAGACCCTCCGTTGCTGTGGTTTTCGGGGACCCTTTCTGGCTGCGATTGAGGCCTTGTACACACGACCTACGGCTGCCATCAAATTCCCACATATGATGTCTGGGACCTTTCCAATTCGGAATGGCACCCGCCAGGGCTGCCCGCTTTCCCCTCTTTTGTTCGTCCTTTGTATCGAACCCCTGGCAGCGGCCATCCGGAACTGCCCAGACATCCGTGGTGTATCGGTCCGAGGCAGAGAGTCCAAAATCATGCTCTTCGCGGATGATGTCCTTCTCACCCTGTCGTCCCCACATACGACCCTGCCGGCGCTTAGAGCCTTACTCTCCCGGTTTGGGGTACTCTCTGGTTATAAAGTAAATACCTCTAAGTCCGAAATCATGCCACTTAACCTCCCCAAATCCACAATAACACATCTTCGATCGGTTTTCCGGTTTAAATGGTCTGAGTCCTCTATTAAATATCTAGGAATTCATCTTACACCTACGTACTCTTCTCTATACGCAGCCAACTACCCTACTCTTTTTAAAGACCTCAGGGCCCTTTTGTCCAAATGGAACTCTCATTTCATCTCCCTCATGGGTAGAGTAGCCTCGGTCAAGATGACGATTCTCCCAAAGTTGCTTTACTTCTTTGAAACCCTTCCAGTGCGAATACCCCTATCCGAGATAAAAGCATTACAACGGGACATTTTTAAATTCATTTGGGCGACAAAGCGACATCGTATCCCAGCTTCGGTTATGATGAGTAGTAAAACTCAAGGAGGTCTTGCGGTTCCAAATGTCCTGCATTACTATTACGCTACTCACTTACGACAAATTACTGCATGGTCTAAGTACCTGGCCTATAAGAAGTGGGCCGAGATTGAAAAAATATGGCTAGCGCCCTTTCATCCTAACTCCTTTCTTTGGCACCCCTCTCCGCCCTCCTCTTCTCATTTAAACCTACTTGGCCCCATTAACTTCACTTTGCACATTTGGTCCACCTGTTCCTCTAGATTCAAACTCTACTCCAAGACGTCCCCCCTAAATTCTTTCCTTCTTTATCCCGATTTCCAGCCTGGTTTACAGTCCCACACAGTCAGGCTATGGGGTTCGAAAAAGCTGTTCCAGTTCGCTGACATTGTAGACCCGCTTACACGCACCCTTCTCCCCTTTCCTAGGATTGCGGACAGATTTGAACTGCCGTCCTCAGAGCATTATACCTATTTACAGATCCGCCATTTTATGCTGTCTCGCCTGGGATCCCTCATAGTCTCGAAACCATCTGCTTTCGAACAATTAGTGAGAGGAGGCACTTCTACATCTGGTTTGATATCAGATATTTATCGAATTCTTAATTCACCCTCTGATGGCTCCCAGGCTAGACATCGCTACATGGATAAGTGGGAAGCAGCATTGGGCAGACAGCTCCCGCCAGAATGTTGGGCTGTGATATGGGAGAGGGCGGCAAAATCCTCTATCTGCACTACATATAAGGAATCCCACTATAAGCTGTTAATGCTATGGTACCATACACCGGAACTCCTCCATAAGCTAAATAATACCATCCCTCCACTCTGTTGGAGGTGTTCAGGTGGTGTGGGGTCGCTCCTCCATATATTTTGGGACTGCCCTCTTATACGTCCATTTTGGGTGGAGGTTTGTGGGGTGGCCTCGACAGTCTTGGGCACCACCATTGATAGGGACCCAGGACTTTGTCTGTTGAATTTGTTCCCGAAGACCATCCGGAAACGGCAGGCAAAGTTATTACTCACTGTCCTAACGGCGGCCAAGTCCTTGATTGCTCGTGCATGGAAACAGACGTCCCCTCCTTCCCGACCATGTTTGCTTACCAGAATTCGGGAGTTGCGCTCCCTAGAAAAGCTTACTGCTTCCCTTAATAATGCCATTGATAAATTTGAATCCACATGGTCTCCGTGGGATGCCTTTGACATGACCTCCTCTTCTGACAGCAGACCCTAGCTTCTCCGTCTCCCCCACCCCCCCTCCCTTCCCTTTCCCCACCTCCCCTCCCTTTCTCCACCTCCTTTGTATTGAGTCTTGTGTCAGTCTCTCTGTGTTGTATGTGTGTCAAAGGGTTTCTTTATTGGGCTACAGTAAGGATACAACCCCCTACCTGAGCCGTGAGTAACAGTAATTTCTCTTCTGCTGACAGCTGTTGCATTGCTCTTATATGCTACCTTTCTCTGTAGCAATACGTGGTGCCATTATGATCATGTTAGAGCTAATTGTTACCACTGTTACCTTGTACCCGTGCCTGATATGTTTTTTACTACTGATACCCTATTGTCCTATTGTTTTGTATATTATTCCATATATGTTTTGTATTCCTTTGTTGTGTCTCTTCTAAAAATTTGCAAAAATTTTATTCAATAAAAATACAGTTAAATAAAAAAAAAAAAAAAAGCTTGCACAAGACAAGTTTGCAGTATACCAGGTCTGCAATCCTACGGAGTCGCTCATTTGATGTGCAATATTTTTCATTTATTAAACAGTGGAGGAGACAGGGGAGGCCCGACGGGTCAGACCACCTTAACTACTTCACTAATGGTCAGGCAAAGCACTAATTTAGCGCTGTGCTCGACTGCTAAGTGATCTGTACAGCTACTGAAAGCTGCACAGTCATCTCCCTTCTCCTGCCAGACATGGATCTGTGAGATCAGTGACTGGCTGGAGAGGAATCTGGTGAATTACATGCAGATTCCAACATTTAGAGCCTCATAGGAAACTTACCAACAACAGAGCTAAAGGACCTGCAGAACCTTGAGTGATGTCAGTCATGTAATTAGTCACATGACTGTAAGAAGGGCTCCCTATAAATAATCCAATCTGAATAAAAATTGTGTGTATGTCTGTCTGTAGCAGAGCTGTTTGCAAAACGTGATGCCACAAAGGTGTGTCTGTGTATGTAGCATGGGTGGGTGTGTCTGTGTATATGTAGCAGAGCTGTTTGTGTATGGTGATGTAGCAGAGGATGTGCCTTTTGATATACACATGAAATAATACCCAGCCTTATCCATTCTAAATAGCATATAAATCTAAATTGGAACATTCTCAATATACAACTATGACTTTCTGGATTTATATTAAAGTGACTCTGTACCCACAATCTGACCCCCCCCCCCCCCCCCCCCAAACCACTTGTACCTTCAGATAGCTGCATTTAATCAAAGATCTGTCCTGGGGTCCGTGCGGCAGGTGATGCAGTTATTGTCCTAAAAATAACTTTTAAATTTGCCCAACGGGCGTGGCTTAGAATATCTGTGCCCTAACTTTGCACCACCCCTCCATCCCTCCTCCCCACCCTCTTCATCATTAGGAATGCCACTGAAACATTTTCTCCTGTCTGAACATTGCACAGGTGCCTTAACGATTCAGCCCATGTGGCAGGTTGACTGGGGAATAGAAGACAATCTGCCTGGATCATTCCTGATGATGAAGAGGGTGGGGAGGAGGAACAGAGAGGGTGTGCCAGCCTAACGCATACACAGTCTAGGCCCCGCCCATTGGGCACGGAGCTGAAAGTTTTAAAGTTGATTTTTTAGGACAATAACTGCATCACCTGCTGCACGGACCCCAGGACAGATCTTGGATTAAAAGCAGCTATGAGAAGGTACAAGCTGTTTGGGGGAGCAGGCTGTGGGTATAGAGTCGCTTTAAAAGGAGAAGTCCAGTGAAAAATTTCATTAAAGTATTGTATTGCCCTCCAAAAGTTATACAAATCGCCAATACACACTTATTACGGGAAATGCTTATAAGGTGCTTTTTTTTCCTGCACTTACTACTGCATCAAGGCTTCACTTCCTGGATAAAATGGTGATGTCACGACCCGACTCCGAGAGCTGTGTGGGCTGTGGCTGCTGGAGAGGATAATAGATGGATGCTTCAGTGTCCCTCCAGGGCAGTGTCCCTCAGTGTCCCCCTGCCATCATCCTCTCTAACAGCCACAGGCCGCACAGCTCTGGGCTAATTATATATATATATATCATCACTTCACTGCACTTTATGCTGATACTAATAAAGTCGCTTTTTTGCATCAATTAGGTCTACCACAATAGTCATTTCTCCTGTTTTTTCACGGGTTGTAGATTAACCTTTTTACACATATGGCACAAGGGAGGAAATATTCATTTATAACATTTGGTACAAATCATGAAATAATGTTAATAATTGTAAGTAACTAGGATGTGCATTTTATATTCAAATTTGTATGCATTTGACAATATTTGTATCATGTGATTTTATGAAGCAAGTGATTCTAATAATGTGACAGTATACCACACCTGGCATGTTTCTTATGATTGGTTGCTCACCTACATTTGTCTGTCATAACATAGTTAAGCGCTGGAGTGTAAGGGCCCATTTACACAGAAAGATTATCTGACAAATTATCTGCCAAAGATTTGAAGCCAAAACCAGAAAAAGACTATAAACAGGGAACAGATCATAAAGGAAAGCCTGAGATTTCTCCTCTTTTCAAATCCAGTCCTGGCTTTGGCTTCAAATCTTTGGCAGATAATCTGTCAGATAATCTTTCTGTGTAAAAGGGCCCTTAAACACATAGGTGCACAGGACTCCCGAGAGGAGCTCTTTAGGCCTTACTCCCACGTGCCGTAATTTACATAGTTACATATAGTTAATACGGTTGAAAAAAGACACATGTCCATAAAGTTCAACCAAGGAGGGGATGGATACAGGGAAGGGGGAGGGGTGATAGGTTCCATACATATACATTTATATTATTTTGGTCTAAGAACTTGTCGTCTAGGCCTGTTTTGAAGCCCTCTACTGTTTTTGCTGTGACCAGATCCTGTGGTAGACTGTTCCACAGATTCACAGTTCTCATTGTAAAGAAGGCTTGTCGCTTCCGGAGATTGAACCTTTTTTTCTCCAGGCGGAGGCAGTGCCCCCTTGTCCTTTGAGGGGGTTTTACCTGGAACATCTTTTCCCCGTATTTCCGTATTACTGTATCCGAGTTAGTGCACAGTGATGTCCATTGGGCTATTTACACTATCGGTAGATGAAACAGATGAAAATCAATGCCGACCCAGATTTTTTTACGGATCCTCTCATTGTAAATCAATTGTTTACGGATTGCAACATGTTTGGCATCCGTATTTCTGTATTCCTGTAAAAAATATACGGATGACTCATAGGTCACAAGGTTCTGTTTCTAAGCAACCACAGGCTGACAAGCGATCATGTGACCTATTTTAGGGGTTGGGCAAACTGGTGCTATTTTTTTTTAAACCCACTCAACTTTATTAACTTGTTTTAAGCAGTCAGTAGTAAAAACAGATTTACGGAAATACGGATGTCCAATCCGTAATTTTTAGCGGGTTGTTTCAGGACTAGAAAATATTACTGAACATGTGAATAAGGCCTTATACTTTTTTGCTATGGAATGAAGTTTACATATTTTAAAGAACCCTATTGGAGTGCCAGATAACTTCACTGTTGGAATCTTCTCAGGCATACAGCCTTGGGGTTATCTGTGAAAATCGAGTAAAACCAGCAATGCACAATGCCCTCCTAAGTATTCCAATATGAAACATTTAGTTGATACTTAATATACCTAGAGCCTGTAATGGGATGCCATTTTCACATGTAATAAATGTGGCTGTCAAGGTAAACTGAAGCTTTCAGCACCCAGATGCTGTGTCATACACACAATCCCATGGATTCTGGCACATGTAATGAGCTCCCAGCACAGGGATCCCAAACGTCAGCCTTTGTTATTCCACCTGCGTCTAACACAGAGATTTAACACCGCTCACTTCACCTGTCCCAAAATATGCATCATTTCCCCCATATCCTGCAGTCTTACTCTACAAATGACGTCTGTCCTCGCTGGCTGGCCAGATCAGCCCGACATCTCGTAAATCACCTCCGCCCATCACACTTGTTGGCTATAATGGCTTCCTCTGGGCAAACTATATTTCACCTGGGTGACAGCTAATATATTCCCAGCATCATGGTTTAGTGCTGAAACGCATGGCAGGCTGACTATTAATGGCTTTCTGAATGGAAATAATCATTGACCGCTACTCCCTCTGGTGTCTCTGGATCGCCTCACCTGCAGTCTTAGGCTTTTGTGTGTTATTCAACTCCGCTTCATTAAGAAAACTCCTTAAGAATAATAGAGTGCAGAAAAGGAGTTGGTTTAAAGAAAATTCTTCACAGACATGAACACTAACACATGCCTTCTGTCTCAGTGATTGTATGTAGTCCAGTAAAATGTTGCTTCTCTGGTTTCCACACTACAGGGTATACCCACACACTTCTACTACCTGTACACTATTTTCTTCAAATCAATAAATAAGATACATATTGGACACCTGCATCTGAAAAATTTAAATCTAGTGAAGGGCTGTAATATGTGTTGTTCTGGTGCAGGAACAGAATTTCACAGAGTAAAACAGGCGGAGCTCCACCTGGGAATCCTGCTTGCCTCAGTGTGTCAATGGGATTGCTCGCGCACCACCTTGGACAATTCTTTCAGCAGAAGAGCGCAAGCCATCCTACTGACACACCGAGGCAGGCAGGATTCTGCGGCCAATAGCTCCGCTGCGAAATTCTGCCTGGCCTGTGTTACTCAGTGTGAACGTACCTATAGCTATAGTTTAGCGAATGAAGTGCGATGATTTGTCTTGGAAAAATAGATAGACCGCTAAAGAACTTTTCAAATTCAATCGTGTAAATATAGTTTTGTAAAGCAGTACTCCCACTGATCCTTGAAGCTTCCAGTCATTTGCATTACAGCAAAAGATTTGGGAATAATTAATGATAACTTCCCTGTCAGCACAAAAGGAACAATCAACAACAACTTGTTATACTTACAAATGATATGTATCCTGTTTATTTTGGAGTTGTTTTTTTTAACCCCTTGCCTTTTTTGGCCTTAATGCCCGGGCCTATTTTTCAAATCTGACCAGTCTCTCTTTATGTAGTGATAACTCTGCGATGCTTTTAACTATCGCAGTTATTATGAGATGGTGAACGTCCTTTTACTTGTTAGGATGTTAGAGGGCTTTGAAATTTTGCCTGTATACTAGTTATCCTCATAAATCCCTCCACTGTAAAAACTGCACCCCTCAAAGTATTCAAAGTAGGGATGCACGATGCACCGAAAAATCTATACTACTATCTATTTTAGGGGCAAAAAAACGGTTCAGTACCAGGATTTCCTGGTATCGATACTTTGTTAAACTACAAAATAGCGTAGTTTAACAGAGTATAGTGCAGAGAACATAACAGGCGGCTACCTGAGCGCCTGTCATGTTCTCTCTGTGCCACCCCTGCGAACACAGACCTGGGACCCCGATCTTCCACGTACCATGCAGCTGCCGCCAGACACTCCTGCTTCTCATCACCACGGGGGACACCGCCGACCCGGGGACACGTATGTGTCACTGCGGGGCTTGGCAGCTGCGATAGTGCTGAGGTCTTATGGAATAAGATGAGAAGCGGCACGAGCTTCCCCCCTCCACAGGCACCAGGCATGAGACAGAGCTGGGCCCGGTGAGAATCTGACAAGGGCCGAGGGGTACGCGGGGTCCTGGGTCAGTACAGCATTACAGAGCAGCGTCGGCGGCAGGAAAGGAAAGAGAGCTGCATGGTCCGGGAGAGGAGAAGGCTGGAGGTGGGGGAGGCGAGGAGGAGATCTCACAGGAGGTGGATGGCTGTGAGGTGGGGGCCCTCAGGACACTCCCGGGCCGGCATCAGCAATGTGGGGGGTGAGCAAAAGGTCGGCTTAGCTGCCACCGTGAAGGGAAGGGGGACAGGGGCTGTAGCCTGCACATTACTCTGCCGCCCGAATTCAGCTGGAAAAGTGCAACTACAACCCTCATCATCCCTGATAGCTGAAGTGTGTGTTACATGACTACAGTCCCCATCATCGCCCTGATAGCTGAAGTGTTATTGTGCATATTATAAGATTATCACTAGAAATGAGCGAACCGGGTTCCAGTCAATGAAAAGGCTGCCAGTGCACACGCACCAGTAGCCTTTTCTCTCCCATTTATTACAGGGGAAACAGGAAGTAAAGAAGAACTGAAGACGCAGAAACCAGAGCTGACAGGGACCACGGGCAGTGGTAGTTTCAAACGGCGATCGATTTAGGAAGGATGATGAGTAGAGATGAGCGAACTGGGTTTGGGTTCGAGTCGATCCAAACCCGATCGTTTGGCATTTGAATAGCGGTGGCTGCTGAACTTGGATAAAGCTCTAAGGTTGTCTAGAAAACATGGATACAGCCAATGACTATATCCATGATTTCCACATAGCCTTAGGGCTTTATCCAAGTTCAGCAGCCACTGCTAATCAAATGCCGAAAGTTCGGGTCCGGATCGACTCGAGCATGCTCGAGGTTCGCTCATCTCTAATTATCACCTTCCTGATCACGCAGGGTAAATGGTGCAAGCGGAGAAACCACCAAATTTAGTACCACATAAAAACATGCTACTAAATAAAACTACAGATCACCCCTCAGCCATGCAGGCCAAAAGATAAAAAAGTGTTAGGAGTGAGAATAGGGCAATTTTTTTAAGAACATTTATTTTAAATAATGGAAACTATTTTTAAAGTAATATGGTCCGTACGGGCGCATCTCTATTCTTGTGTTTTTTCTTTAAATAAAATTTATTAAGTATCGAATTGGTATCGAGCAATGAAAAAAAAAAAAAAAAAAAAAAGTTGGTATTGGTATCGAACTCAAAATTCTGGTATTGTGACATCACTGATTCAAAGTAACATTTCATAAGTTTATTAACCCTTTAGGTGTTTTGCAGAAATTTAAGCAAGTTGGAGGGGAAATTTTAAATGTTAATTTTTGGGGGGCAGATATTCTATTTGATTTAATTTTTTACTCTCACACAGCAAATACTAACTGAGAAATACCACTCACTATTTATTCCCCCGATTCCAATGTTTCTAGAAATCCCGCAGAGACCTGGTTAATTTGGGGGCCTTTTCTTATTTCAGGTTTTCTTTTAGTCAATATACCATGTCACAGAGGCCTTGCGGTGCCAAAATATTTGTGTAAGCAGGGCTGTGGAGTCGGAGTCGTGGAGTCAGAGCTAGTTTTGGCTGGAGTTGGAGCTAGCTTTGGCTGGAGTCGGAAAAAAAATGTACCGACTCCAGCTTCAAAAAAATCTTTAAAAAAATGTAGAACTGAATTTTGATATGAATTTTACAAGTTTTGTTCAAGAATATATATTATGAGCAACATTCTAATTAGACACTGGCCCTATTACATAAGGGTGGTCATGGAAAAGTTGTCGGTCACTATTTGGTAGTTTGTTTCTGAGCTGGAAGAGTCCATTGTGTGTGGGGGGGGGGGGGGGGATCTGTGTTGTTCTCTTCCTGGATGCTGGATGACTGTATATGAGCAGCAGTGTAATATGAAGATATCCTGTGTAATATAGAGGAGGAGGAGGAGGAGACATAAGTAGTGTAGCTGTAACCTCTGTCCTCAGTACGGTGTTTTCTCTCTGGGAGAAGATTGTGTTTTTCTTCAGTGTTCAATGGCTGCAGCTGTGTGTGTGTTCGTGCGTGCGTGCTATGGCTGCAGTAGGCTGTGTTTATGTGTGCTATGGCCAAAAGCAGGCTGTGTGTGTGTGTGTGTGTGGTGTGCGCTATGGCTGCAGCAAGCTGTGTGTGTACAGGTGAACACGTTCATTCTTTGGAAATAGGGAGGACTCTGCCCGTGCATAGAATGGAGTGTGACACGGGTGGAGACGCACGCCCGCATCAGTCCGCCAGCGGGTGCCAGCTGCGGAATGCACAAAGGGTTATTCTTCGCCATTCCGCAGTGTGCACGTACCCTTAAAGTGAAGGAAGGAAGGGACACCCGAATCCAGCCCCCAGATGCCCCCCCTTCCCCCCCCCATCTTCGGAGTTAGTGGGAAGATCGTTCGGGAACTGATCTTCCCACTGCTGGATAAAGGTTACCACCTGTATGGGGATAACTACTGTAGCTTGCGGCACGATCCGAACATATCAGAAGCAGTAATAAAGCCCTAATATTTAGCAGCCATGGAGAGGACCCAGCGCTTCTGGATATGAAGGACCCCGTATCACACCAGGGCAACATTTTCCAGATGACGTCCCCCACACTGGAAAACAGGAGACCCCAAAAGAAGTGCAGAGTATGGTGTAACAGGGGGATCAGGAAGGACACCATTTTCCAGTGTAACACTTGTCCTGATCACCCCGGCCTCTGCATACAGGATCGCTTCAAGGCGTACCACACATCATTGGAGTTCTACATTTTCTAAATTCTTCCCCTTATTTCTATTTCAGGGGTCACGCTGATCCAGGTATTATTCTGATTGCAATTATGGAGTGGGCAAGGAATTTTTTCCCTGTGATGAGGCTACTGTCTGCCTCACGAGGGTTTTTTGCCTTCCTCTGGATCAACACAGGTTGAATTTGATGGACTCTTGTCCTTTTCAACCTTATAAACTAATAATTGGCCTAATACCCCCAAAATTAATCAAAATTGTCCCTTTTCCCCAGCTAAATAGGTATGGCCGCCATTCCCATTAGAGGATGCAATGATGCAATTACAAAGCCTCTGTGCTGCCAGGACAGTAGAAACCCCCCACAAGTGACCCCATTCTGGAAACTACACCCCATAAGGAATCTAACAAGGGGGGGCAGTGGGGATATGGCCCCCTGGTGACACGCACATTTGTGCCATAAAAAAAAAAAAAAAATATTTTTTATTTTCACAGCACATGTTCTACATATGTGCCCGTCACCAGTGGGGTCCATATGCTCACTGCACCCCTTAGTTAGATTCCTTATGGGGTGTTGTTTCCAGAATGGGGTCACTTGTGGGGGGTTTCTACTGTCCTGGCAGCACAGGAGCTTTGTAATTGCGACATGGCCTCCATCCTCCATTCCAGCCTCTAAATGGTGCTCTGTCCATTTGGTGGATCGCCCTGTGCCCATATGGCACATTATGTCCACGTGGGGTATTTTGCATACTCAGGGGAAATCTTAGACGTTTTGCGTCCATTTTTTAACCCCTTGTGGAAATGGAAAAAAATCAAGGCTAGACCAACATTTAGTGTAAAAAATGTTTAATTTTTACACTAAATCATTGATCTTGTATTGACTTTTTCATTTTCACAAGGGGTTAAAAGATTAAAAAAAAACAAAAAAAACACAAAATGTGTAGAGCAATACTCCCAGAGTCCGTAAATACCCCACATGTGAACATAAAGCGCCATGTGGGCGCAGGGCAAGCCTCCGAAGGGAAGGAGCGTCATTTGGATTTTGGAGGCTGAATTTGGCCAGAATGGATGATGTCATGTCGCATTTACAGAGCAGTCGTGCTGCCGAGACAGTGAAAACCCCCCACAAGTGACCCTATTCTGGAAACTACACACCTCAAGGAACAAGGGGTGCAAAAAGGATATAGACCCCTATATGCTGAGGGGACTTCTTGTTAGATTCCTTGAGGGGTGTAGTTTCCAGAATGGGGTCACTTGTGGGGGGTTTCCAGTGTTTTGGCAGCACAAGGGCTCTGTAAATGCGACATGGCCCTTGAAATCCATTCCAGTGAAATTCAGCTTCCAAAAGCCAATTGGCGCTCCTTCCCTTTGGAGGCTCGTCCTGCACCCGCTTGGCACTTTATGTCCACATGTGGGGTATTTCCGTACTCAGGAGAAACTGCGCTACACGTTTGGTGTTTTTTTTCTTTTATCCCCTTGTAAAAATGAAAAATGAAGGCTAGAACAACATTTTAGTGTAAAAAATTAAATTTTTCCTTTTTTACACCACATTGTTCTGAAAATCTGTGAAGCACCTGTGGGGTCCAAATGCTCACCGCACCCCTTGTTACATTCCTTGAGGGGTGTAGTTTTCTAAATGGGGTTTTGGCACCCCAGAGCCTCTGCCAACCTGAAGTGGTACAGTCAAAAATTACCAAATATAATGGAGGCATTGAAATTCACTAGGCGTTCCTTTATATCTGAGGCTTGTGGTTGCATCAAATAGCGCAATAGGGCCACATATGGGGTATATCTATAAACTGCAGAAACGGGGCAATACATATTGGGGTGCATTTCTCTGGTAATATGTTTATAATTATAAAAAATATTGGATTACAATAAAATCTCTGCACAGAAAATTAAAATGCTCAAATTTCTTACACACTTAGCTTTTATTTCTGTGACTGTGACTCCCCTAAAGGGTTAAAAAACTTTCTGGATGTGCTTTTGAAGAGTTTGGGGGGTGCAGTTTCTGAAATGGGGTGCTTTGTGGGGTCCCCTCAAATACACTTTGAACCTGAACAGGTCCCTAAAAATATCCGATTTTGAAATTTTACTAAAAATTTGGAAAATGGCTACTAATGTTTTAAGCTTTCTATTGTCTAAAAAAAAGAAAGATGGGGGCGGGGCGAGCCGCGGATGGGAGCAGTCGCAGAGTGAGGGAGCTCCGGAGCCGCACAGCTACTTTAACAGACCCAGACCTGCTAAAACTTACCCCACTGTACCTAACCGACCAGGGGACGGTGAGCGGAGCCTCCGGTCTTCTCGGGCCGACGACGAACCCGGTTCCTGCTGTTCCAGCCGACACCCGGGGGGACACGTGGGACGCCGCCGCCTGAGTGCTCCAGCCACGGTCATCTTCCTCTGGCGCCCCGGTCCTCACAGCTCCAGCGATCCCTCAAAGTAGCGGGTGAGCAGCCTGACCCGAACCTCAGCCTCTGGGACACCCGCTCCTGGGAATAACGGGCTCGGGACCCGGCGGAAGGACGGCAGCCCTGATCCCCACGTGCTGCGGCGCCATCTTGCCTCCTCACACGCTGCTGCCACAGGCCTGGTGAGTCACCCTCCCCCCTCGGCTCCAACACCATAGCCGGCCTCCCCTGGCACTGCGGACTTGACAGCAAGGGGGACAAGTACCATACCCACCCCCCATCCCCTCCTGCTGGGCGGAATATCCACCGGATTGCCCCGGATACTATAAGCCCCCAGGGGAAAGGGCTCTGCAGGCAGGCAACAGGCCGCAGCCCAGGTTCTCTGCACTGAGGCGCCATCTTGCCTTCCGGACCTTCTCCCCAGCAGCGGCCCCACATTACCCCTTCTTTACCTCCTGCTGCAAGAGGTACTGCTTCCCCTCTGGCTTTCGATCCGGCACTTCCACACACCGGTGCCCTGGACTCTCCATCCCCTCCTATACCCCCTGGTGCTGCCTCCATACGGCCCCCCAGACTCTTAAAGGGCCAGCAGCTCATTTCTACATTCATGATGGCCTCTTTGAAGCCACCTAAAAAGGACAAAAATAAACCCAATGATGACAATGTGGCTGCCCATGTCAGATCCTCACAAACAGCCACCAGGTCAGCTGCCCAGCGCTCTTATGGGGGCAGACACTCAGACTCAGACTCTGAAGCATCCCTTATGGGACCCTCTTCCCCACAGGAGGTACGTGACCTGCTCTCACAACTCCCCACTAAAAGGGACCTGCAATCCCTCATAACTGAAGTAAAAGATGCTTTTAAAGTGGAGATTGCGGCAGTGAGAAAGGACATTCAGCATATTGCACTGCGGGTAGAAACCCTGGAAGAAGACCACGATTCTACGCGTGCCTATATCTCCACTTTACAGTCCACTGTGTCAGTGCAAGCTTCTGCCTTAGATGACATGCAACGCCATATTGAGGACTTGGACAATAGAGGCAGACGCAATAACATCAGGGTACGGGGTCTGCCAGAGGCAACGCAGGACAATGACTTGACATCTACTTTGGAAGGCCTCTTTAATATGTTGCTGGGAGAGCCTCCCACCCACAAAATTAAGTTTGATAGAGCCCACAGAGCCCTGAAGCCCAAGCCTACAACCGGTGCTCCGAGGGATGTAATTTGCTGCCTGCATGACTACACGCTGAAGGAGAGTATTATGGCCAAAGCCCGCTCGCTTCGGGACCTGGACTTTTATGGGGCCCAAATACAACTCTTTCCGGACCTGTCTTGGATCACCCTACAGAAGCGCCGACTTCTAAGGCCACTGCTGTCTATTCTCCGAGATCACGACACACCGTACAGATGGAACTTTCCTTTTGGCCTCACGGCTAGAAAAGATGGGCGTTCAGTGATGCTCCGCAACTTAGCTGATTTACCTGCGTTTTGTGATGCTCTAGACCTGCCCATCCCGAAGATCTCCGATTGGACTGTAGCTCCCCCACCTCCCTCCCCACCCCCAGTATGGCAGTCCTCTGGTCAGAAGAGGCGCCGCCCCCGCTCTGAGGGCTCTCGCTCCCCTCCCGATCCCGTGACTTGAGAGGACCACCCTAGTGGCTCCGGATCCGTCTCCCCTTCCTGTTCCCTACCTTCTAAATTTGGGGCTCTATTTGTTTATGTTCTGGGTCTCAACTTACTGCTTTGCTTTTCTTTTTGCATTGCTGTGCGGTAGTGTACTGCTCATCTCACATGTATGTTCCAATGTTCACTGTTCTTTTTTGGTGGCTCCTTCGCTCCTCATGGGGCTGCCAGCTGACAACCTCTGAGTTGTTTTGGCAAAGTTCTTGCCTCATTGCGGGTCTCTTGGGCCTGTATTTTGGGCCTTGTGCCCTTTTTCCTGTTAGATTCTGTATCTGTTATATGTTATGTGATGTTCCATGTACGTCTCCCTTCTGTTCCTCCCTTCCCTCCCTCTCCCTTTCTAGGATTTTACGTCAGCAGGAGATGTTCCGGAGACTGTTCCCATCGAGAAACCGGAACTGGGTAAGTCGCTACATTAGCATGGTTCCTACCCCTTACTATAACAATGGTTAAATGTGTGTCCCTTAATGTAAAAGGCCTCAATTCCAATGTTAAGAGACGATTACTTCTGAGGGAACTTCGCAATCTTCACGCTGACATTGCCTTTCTTCAGGAGACACATTTCGACCAGGAGGCCACTTTTAGATTCACCCGTCACTCCTTCCCCACTGTCATCTCTGCCTCTAGAGGCAATAAGACGGCTGGAGTGGCTATTCTATTTTCTCAAACATGCCCCATTCAGGTTTCCTCCTCATTTGTGGACCCTGGGGGGAGATTTGTCATTGTAGATGGGACTCTCCAAGGCCGACAATTTATCTTCTGTAACGTTTATGCCCCTAATCGATCTCAAATACCCTTTCTCCGTAGGGTTTTAAATAGACTGTCTAAGTATCCCCCGGCTCCTAGAATCTTGGGTGGGGACTTTAACTTGCCCTTCTCGGAGCAGATGGACAGACATTCAGTACAAGGCCGACCTGCCCCGGTAGATCAAGCCAGACTCTCAACCGAATTCCGCAAGCTCATACGTGCTCATAAGCTGTATGACCTATGGCGACTCGATCACCCTACGGAGAGGGGGTACACCTTCTTTTCTCACCCCCATAATTTACACTCCCGCATAGACTACTTCTTTGGTAACATACCTACGGTCCGACTTCTACAGAGTGCAGCCCTTGACCCTATTTCTTGGTCAGACCACGGCCCTGTAATAGTGCAATTGAAGGCTCCTCTGTCCCCTACTAGGCAGTGTCATTGGCGCTTAAATGACACATTACTGAAAAACCAAACCTCCCGCGACTCCATTAAGTCGAGTATTTCTAACTACTTCTTAGAAAATGGGGGTTCGGTTTCCTCAGAGGGGATCTTGTGGGAAGCCCATAAAGCTGTAGTTAGGGGTCATTGTATAGCGGTCAGCTCCCGTCAGAAGAGGGATTCTTTGCTAGCGATTCAGAATGCTAGATCCACCATTGCCTCCCTGGAGTGCCTTTTGGCCCGGCGGCCCTCCCTGGGGGTTCTGCGGAGGCTTGTGGCGGCGCGCGCTAAACTTAAAGAGCTTTCGCTACATAAAGTGGAGAAGCTCCTCATGTACTCTAAACAGCGCTTCTATGAGAAGGGAAATAAAGCCCACACCCTCCTAGCACGGATGCTTAATGACCGCGCGGCTGCCCGGTCTCCGCAGGTCCTCAGGGACTCTGCGGGGACCCTGAGATACCACCCTTCTGACATCTCCTCTATATTCCTCCAGTATTACTCTAAACTCTACTCTCTCCCGTCTTCCTTACCCTCGGGTCCCGGGGCCCGTGCCCGTTGCCTCTCGGAGTTCCTTGTTGATTGTGGCCTCCCGTCTTTGACCGCTGAGGCGCTTGAGGAGCTAAATACTCCGATCACTGCGGAAGAGCTTACAGAAGTTCTCAAATCCCTCCCAGCGGGACGGGCCCCTGGACCAGATGGGTTCTCTTACCTCTACTACAAAACTTTTTCCTCAGAACTCTCCCCCAAACTACTGTCACTCTTTAATTCCTTCCTACAGGGCTCTCCTATCCCTACTTCCATGTCTCATTCTTTCATCACTCTTATCCCCAAACCTGGCAAAGACCCCATGGACTGCGCAAACTATAGGCCCATAGCCCTCCTGAATTCGGATTATAAAATTTTCACTAAAATACTGGCTACCAGGCTAGGCTACTGGCTGCCCTCCCTTATCAACGCGGACCAGGTGGGCTTTGTACCGGGGAGACAGGGTGGAGATAACACAAGGAGAGCCATTGACCTTATAGATGTGATTAATCAGCAGGAGGACAGTGCTCTTATGTTGAGCCTCGACGCTGAAAAGGCGTTTGACCGCCTTGGGTGGTCCTTTATGTTCGAGACCTTGAAGTGCTTTGGCTTCACTGGCTCTTTCTTGACAGCGATACAAGCATTGTACTCAAGCCCCACGGCAGCACTTAAATTCCCCCATATGATGTCTGAGACCTTTCCTCTTTCGAATGGCACCCGCCAGGGGTGTCCTCTGTCCCCCTTGCTTTTTGTTTTATGCATAGAGCCCCTGGCGGCGGCGATCCGAAATTGTCCTGACATTAAGGGGGTCTCGGTAAGAGGGAAAGAATTTAAAATTATGTTATTTGCAGATGATGTTCTCCTCACCCTGTCTCACCCGCTCACTTCCTTACCAAATCTCCAAGCGTTATTAAATAACTATGGCCGCTTATCGGGATACAAGGTTAATACCTCTAAGTCGGAGGCAATGCCCTTAAATCTGACTGGGTCTCAGGTTACCCAGCTTAGCTCCAACTTCAAATTTAAGTGGACTCTGTCCTCCATTAAATACTTAGGTGTCCGTCTCACCCCCAAATATTCCACATTATATTCTGCTAACTTCCCCGCACTCTTTCGGGAAGTACGGGCTCTTATGTCCAAATGGACCACACACTATATTTCTTTGGTCGGCAGGGTGGCGGCTGTGAAAATGACTATCTTGCCTAAACTTCTATATCATTTTGAAACGCTTCCAGTACGTATCCCCCTTTCTGAACTTAGAAGCCTCCAAAGAGCCATATTTAAGTTTATTTGGGCCTCTAGGAGACACCGTATACCCAGCTCGGTCATGATGAGTAGCAAATCCCAAGGGGGTCTGGCGGTCCCAAATCTCCTCCATTATTACTGGGCCTCCCACCTACGTCAAATCCCAGCATGGTCCAGATACTTGGCTTACAAGAAATGGACGGAAATAGAAAAAATATGGCTTGCTCCATATCACCCTAACTCCTTTTTATGGCACACCACGCCCCCTAGTTTCACGCATCTTTCCCTGCTGGGCCCTATACGGTTCTCTCTCCATGTATGGTCTACGTGCAATGCCAGGTTTGGGTTGACCTCCCCAGCCTCCCCCCTAAACTCCTTTTTACTTTTCCCTGACTTTTTTCCGGGACTCCAATCTCCAACGGTCAAAATATGGGGTTCAAAGAACCTCTTCCAATTTGCTGACATTGTTGACCCCCTAACTCGCACTCTCTTTCCATATGCCAAGCTAACGGATAAATACGCCCTCCCATCATCAGAGAGTTTCACATATCTCCAGCTTCGTCATTTCATGATGTCTCGCCTGGGGTCCCTTACGGTCTCTAAGCCGTCTGCTTTCGAGCAACTAGTCAGAAGGGGGACTTCGACCTCTGGTCTTATCTCCGATATCTACCGCATACTGGGCTCGCCCGCCGGGGACACCCAGGTGAGACATTCATATATGGATAAGTGGGAATCCTGGCTGGGACGGACACTGCCCCCGGAATGTTGGACTGTCATCTGGGACCGCGCTGCCACTTCCTCAATATGTACCACATATAAAGAATCCCATTACAAGGTGATGATGTTTTGGTACCACACCCCAGAGCTGCTCCATAAGCTTAATGCCTCAATCTCCCCACTATGCTGGAGATGTACCAGAGAGCGGGGCTCCCAATTTCATATTTTCTGGGAGTGTGAGCTTGTGCAGCCCTTCTGGACTGAGGTTTGTGCTATATCGTCGGTGGTCCTCGGTATGAGTATCCCCTGTGAGCCAAGCCTTTGTTTGCTCAATTTATTCCCTAAGACCCTCCGTAAAAAAAGGGCCAAGTTATTACTGGTCCTACTAACGGCTGCAAAATCTCTGATTGCCAAATGCTGGAAACAGTCCTCCCCCCCCTCTATCCAGCACTTCAGGGCAAGGATTGGGGAGCTGCGCTCCCTAGAGCGTCTTACGGCATCTTTGAACAATAAAATGGAAGCCTTTGACCAGATTTGGGCTCCTTGGGACTCCTATAGCTCTCCTCCAACATTCTCCAGCGGTATATCCTAGATTCCCCTCCCTCCCCCCTACCTGCCTTGCCCACTATTTCCCCCTTCCCCTTTCAATGTTATGTCTTTGTATGTCCTATGTTCGTGTAAAAGACTGGATTGCTAAGTAGTTCCTTTTGCATTGGATCTTCCCTAGGCAACAATTAGCAATCTGTGTACTAGTTGAGCCCTAGGAGACAGGTGCTTCAGTTAGAAAATGTCTATTTCTCCTCTGCTCAGGTATTCTAGTTGGACTCTGTTAAGTGCCTTTTAAGTCCGGTCCTACTACAATTGTTCCATGGAAATTTATATGACCTGTCTAGTCTGTTTGAATGTATGTATATATATTGTTGGAAAAATCAATAAAAATTTACAATTTAAAAAAAAAAAAAAAAAAAAGAAAGATAGTTTAATAAATGCCGCCAACATAAAGTAGACATGTTGCTAATGCTACTTAATATATAATTTATGTGGCATAACCATTTTTCGTATAAGCAGAAAAGTTCCAAAGTTGGAAAAATGCATTTTTTCATGTTTTGTTTTGTTTTCCATAAAGATTCGTTATAAATATAGACTCCAATTTTCCAGAAATGTAAAGTACCATATGTCACGAGAAAACAAATCTCAGAATCAGCCGGATAGGTAAAAGCACTCCCAAGTTATTAATGAATAAAGTGACACAGGTCATATTCATAAAATTTGTCTCTGTCCTTAAGGCCATTTCAGGCTCTGTCCCTAAGGGGTTAATACATAAAGTGATGCATGTCATATTTGCAATATTTATCTTGGGAACATATCACCTAGAAATGGTTTTAAGGATTAGATCCAGATTCTTAAACATGTATTTTTTCCTTAAACTGTTGCTATTTTTTCACTGTAGTTTTTATTTTTAATGCATTATGAGGGCAGTCATACTCCCTGGACCATTTTTATCAGAAGTTAGTGACAAGCTTTAGAGCAAACCATGTGGATATACACACAACATTCTTAGGGCCCTATCACACAGGACGATTATCGTTCGAATTTAAACGATAATCGTTCTGTGTAATTGCAGACAATGATCGAAAAATCGTTCGTATGTCTTTGATTTAGATCTTAACCTAAAATTATCGTTAATCGTTCACTGTAATTCCACATTCATTTGCTCAAGTTTCGCATTTTTTCACTAATCGTTCAGTGTAATTGCACATTATTCATTGTTTTGCTGGGATCAGAAGGATTAAACGATCATAATAACGATCGTAATAACAATCGTATCTAACGACCAACGGTTAACAATCTCGTTTCTGATCATTTATCGTTAAATAGTTTAAAATCGCTCTGTGTAATAGGACCCTTATTCTTTGTATTGGAAACATATCCAAGCATGCTGTGTAACCTCTGACCTGTGCTAAAGTCATTCCACAGGAAGGAGAGGTGGACCTGCAACCAATAGCCATTGTTTTTGAGATTTACAGGTGTCACTGTCCGCTAAAAGGCAAATTTCACACATATAGGATGGCAGCGGATTTCACATTAAAATCTGCTGCAATCCAGTGTCCTGTTATTTTCTACAGATTTACTAACTTTTTACTGGATTTTTCATCCAGCTGCGAGTATGTAAAGCCCTGTCCCACTTAAAGGGGTTGTCCAGCAACAAACTTTTTCTTTTAAATCAACTGGTGTCAGAAAGTTATATAGATTTGTAATTAATTCTATTAAAAAATTAGAGATGTCAGCAGAGAGCACTGTGTCAGACTGAAAATAAAACATTTCCTGCAGGATATATAGTAGCTAATAAGTACAGGAAAACTTGAGATTTTTATTTTAATAGAGGTAAATTATAAATCTATATAACTTTCTAATATCAGTTGTTTGAAAGAAATAGTTTTTCGCTGGACAACCCCTTTAACGGGCTAATACATTACCTGTCCACACTTCTGCTTGATGCTCAGGCTCCTGGCTTCCTGGTGTCCCACTTAGCCAGTCAGTGTGCTGCCCCACCATACATCAGGAACCTGATCTACAGACAGTAAAAGGACCCATTGATTTTTATGGAGTTGTCCACACATCCGTAAATCTGCTGATCGGTGATACAAAAAGAAAATAGGACCTGCACTTATAAGCAGGGCTGTGGAGTTGGTAAGCTGCAGCTCCAAATCCTAGACTCCTGAATTTTATCAGGGACCGACTCAGAATCCATTCATAAATGGCGAATTAGACAGCAGGGGTGTTATTTGTCAAACTTGTGTAAAGCAGAACTGGCTCAGCATCTTCCTCCTAATGTTTTACATGATTCTGGGGGGGACTTCTGAGTAAATAAGGCAAAGGTGTGTGTGTGTGTGTGTGTGTGTGTGTGTGTGTGTGTGTGTGTGTGTGTGTGTGTGTGTGTGTGTGTGTGTGTGTGTGCGTGTGCGTGCGTCACATGCAGCTATTCTCCACTTACCATGTCCTGAACAATTCCTAACTAAGACTAGATGGAGCAGATGGTCTTTTTTTTCTGCTGCCAGTCTTCTATGTTTCAAACACCATACACAAAGTGGTAACAATGCCAGCTACCTGTGATATAGAGGTCAGCCTTAGGCCCAGATTTATCAGCTCTGTCAGCGCCCGCCCTCCAATTTAGATGCAAGTTTAAGGGTACAAACCCACACACCGTATACGCAGCAAATACGCAACAAATACGCAGCAAATACGCAGCAGTTTGATGGTGAAGATTTAATGCTGAGTTCAGTTATTTAGATCTAATCTGCTGCGTTTTTGTTGCGTATTTGTTGCGTTTTTGCTGCGTATTCGCTGCGTATCGCAGCAGTAAATACGCTGTGTATACGGTGTGTGGGTTTATACCCTAACAAAGTTTTATTCCAATAAGCTTTTAGACATAATCCAGCCAGACAAGTGATAAATAGAACAAAAGTAAATCAATGATGCTACTTGGTGGCGACGTTTTGGTCACATCACCCATCATGTCTTAATAGTTCACATTGCATTGTCTGATAATTCTTTTAAGTGTTGAGTATCTAATGTCTATTCTATGTAAATCTAAGCGCTATGTACCCTATAATACATTATGTACAAACACATGAAAGTGCTTTTCACAAACTGTAATGGCAGATAAGGTAAGTCTAGTGCATAGTGCAGGGTATACTGGCAATAAAGTATATCTATATCATAAAAATCAAAGTCTGTCTGTCTGTCTGTCTGTCTTCTATAGACTTCCAAACACCTGAACCGTATGACCCCAAATTTGGCACACAGATACATTGGGTGCCCGGGAAGGTTATTGCGAAGGTCCCGTCCCCGCCAGATGTACAGGAGGGGAGGGGGAGGGGAAAGAGAGGCGCCCCATAGAGATGAATTGGAAAATCTCCTCACTGCAAACACAGGTGATATAATTAGCTGCAGCAGACACGGCAGTTGGAGCCTTAGCAACCAATAGGATTACTGCTTTCATTTTCACAGGGAGCAATGGTTGCTAGGGAAGCTGCCTCACAACATCCACAGTAATAACTGGTAGACCCCCTACTCCATCTATACAGGACATGTATATACAGGGCCCCCTACTCCATCTATACAGGACATGTATATACAGGGCCCCCTACTCCATCTATACAGGACATGTATATACAGGACCCCCTACTCCATCTATACAGGACATGTATATACAGGACCCCCTACTCCATCTATACAGGACATGTATATACAGGACCCCCTACTCCATCTATACAGGACATGTATATACAGGACCCCCTACTCCATCTATACAGGACATGTATATACAGGACCCCCTAATCCATCTATACAGTACATGTATATACAGGACCCCCTACTCCATCTATACAGTACATGTATATACAGGACCTCCTATTCCATCTATACAGTACATGTATATACAGGACCCCCTACTCCATCTATACAGTACATGTATATACAGGGCACAACAGGTATACCAAACTGTGACTGGGTAACACCGCTACACCAGACCTGACCAATACCGCCATACTGTGACTGGATAACACTGTCATACCAGACCTGACCAATACTGCCATACTGTGACTGGATAACACTGCCAGACCTGACCAATACCGCCATACTATGACTGGATAACACCGCCACACCAGACCTGACCAATACCGGCAAACTGTGACTGGGTAACACCGCCACACCAGTCCTGACCAATACCACCATACTGTGACTGGATAACACCATCATATCAGACCTGACCAATACTGCCATACTGTGACTGGATAACACCGCTATACCAGACCTGACCAACACCACCACACTGTGACTGGATAACACTGTCATACCAGACCTGACCAATACCGCCATACTGTGACTGGATAACACTGCCACACCAGAGGCGTGGCTTAGCAATGGTGGTGTGCGGACGCGTCTGAGAGGAGCTCCGGACACAGCAGCACGGCTCAACGGATTTGCAGACCCCATCCACTCCTCTGGAATGCCCGTAGGGCGCCGACGTCCCGCCAGCAAAGTCACCCGCCGCCCGACACGCTCAGCTTCGCTGCAGAGCACCCTGGATAGGTTCCGGTGCCTGTCCAGTCAGAGCGCGCCGCGAGGCCCTAGCCCTGTCATGGCGCCGACGCGACAGGAGGAGGGGGACAGTGCGGGATCTCCCTCATCCTCACCAGGCAGAAGACAGGGTGAGTCGTCCCTGGCGGGCTCCCCTCACCGGGCTCCTGTACCCTGGTCCACAGCCACAGCGTCCTCCTCATCCCCCCGCTCAGTTGCGGAAGCGGCGGGTCTGAGTGACTCTGCAGCCGCCATTACAGCAGGCTCCCTGCAAGCTGAGCTACAGATGCTCCGGGAGCTCATTCAGGCACTGCCCTCCAAACAGGACTTACACAGCGTGGTCCAGAGGATTGAAGCTGCACAGCAGCAAGCCATAGACAGTGTGAGGGGGGAAATTGAACAGTTGGCCGCCAGAACAACCACCACTGAGACCGTTACAGCCTCCTTGGATGCTAGGGTTCTGCTGTTGGAACAAGAGGCTGTGGTGAATCGGCGCCATTTGCAATCTCTAGCCCTACATCTTGATGACCAGGAGAACAGAGGCAGACGGAACAATGTCCGGATCAAGGGTATGGCTGAACTTTCCTCTGCTGATAACCTAATTACTAGAGTGTCTTGCCTCTTTAATCAGCTGACTAATAGGCCGCCTGATGCCTCGTTCAAGATTGACCGAGTACATCGAGTTTCCAGACTGTCTCAGGGGCCCCAGTCTGCTCCTAGGGACGTGCTCTGTCGTCTACATTATTACACTGACAAGGAGATGATCCTCAGAGCCGTACGAGATGTTAATCGCATTGACTTTGAGGGGTCTGAGATCCATGTGTACCCCGATGTCTCTGCGCGCACCCTCTATATGCGCAGATTGGTCCAACCCCTATTGCTCAAGATTAGAGAGGCAGGAGCCACCTATAGATGGGGCCACCCGTTTCACATTGTTGTCAGAAAAGACTCTGCCTCATTTGTCCTGCGACGCCCGGAGGAGCTGCCGGAGCTGTTTGTGTTCCTCAACATTCCAGTGGTTCCGGTCCCTGATTGGCTTGCTGTGAGTCGCCAGGATCACCCAGGCAGCAACGGTAGACGACGGGGACCCTCGCGTAGAACCTTGAGGGAAGAGTCGGATCACCCATCACCGGATCTCCGGGGGGCTGACCTCTCTCTCCCGTTCCCACTGGAAGCCTAAGTCGCGCTCCTAAGATGGAGCCTCGGGAACATTGAGCCCATGCCAAGTGAATAGTCTGCCCTTGTTTTCTCGGGTCCGGGACTGTGCTTAAGTCTGTCCTGGTTGCTGCTGAACTCACTCCTCCTTGAAGGGGTCCGCCTTGATGTGTGTTGTCATATTGCACCTTTTTGCTGGGTTCTTGGTGGGGGGGTGGGGGGTTGGGGGGATGTCTATGCAATATCGGCTCAGTTATGGGGGAAAACCTCCTCATGTCTTTATGCACTCAGCCTGCTTACATGATTTGCCGTGTTGTTGTTGTTAATTTGCATATTAGGCACCCTGGAAGATGACTCCCAAGGTCCCCACAGTTGGCGGAGCTTGACCTCCCCTCCCTTTTCCCCCCTTCCTGTCCCATTCCCCCCCCCCCCCCCCCCCCGTCTTTTCCATTCCCTCCCTTTTAGTTTTCATTGAGGTCTGTTTGCAGTTGGCTCTTACAGTTGCATTTGTAAACGAGTTGTGCTGCTGTGGGGGACTTCTCCCTCCATGGTTTTCTACTCTTCCTCTTTTCTTCCGTAGGTCGTTCTGTCCTACTTGCACTTCGGTGCTTTCTTGTTTGTGTCTGTGTATTCTTACTTTTTGTGTTTTGTTTTTTCCCCCTTTTTGTTTTTCTTTTCCGTTGCCCTCTCTCTTGGGCTCTTTAATTCTCCCCCCTCCTTGCCTTCTTCCCTCAACCTTCCCTTCCCCAGTGGTGTGCCTGAGGGCTGCTCTCTGCCATGTCTACCTTCACCCAGGGGGACTTTGTGCTTGGCTCGCTAAATGTAAAAGGATTGAATGATCCTGGTAAGAGATCTATACTGCTTAATTCTTTGAGGGCTCAACATGTACAGGTCGCTTTCCTCCAGGAAACTCATGTAACTGCTAATGTTCTGTACCGCTTATCTAATAGGTGGTACCCGACGGTCTACCACAGCCTCACGGATGACTCCAAAGCGAGGGGTGTGAGTATTTTACTCTCCCGCTCTCTCCCCTGGGAATCCGTGGACTCCCGTGGTGAAGAGGGACGGTTCTTAATGGTAAAGGGTAAGATTGCCTCAGCTATGTATACTTTAGCAGTTGCTTATTTACCTAACACGGGCCAGGATGCCTCTCTGAGACGGTACTTGGCTATGATGGATGACTTTGCCGAAGGGGTGTGGGTGTTGGGGGGCGACCTGAATGTAGCTGTTGACCCACATATAGATACGTCCACGGGATCCTCCCACCTCCCTAGACCATTGATCCATAAATTCAATACCACCCTGCGCGATCATCAACTGGTAGATACGTGGAGGACATTACACCCTAGAGACAGAGACTTCTCTTTTTACTCTCCGGCCAGGAACGTTTACTCTAGGCTAGATTATTTTCTACTCAAACATAGAGATCTTCATCTCCTTTCCTCAGCAGAGATAGGGTCCATCACCTTTTCCGATCATGCGCTAGTTACGATCAAATTGTCCTTTGCCCAACCCATTCCTAGACAATGGAACTGGAGATTGAATGACTCTCTCCTTTCGGATGTAGTGGTCCTAGCTGACTTGAAGAAGACCCTCACGGAATACTTCCTTACCAATAATTCTGCGGAGGTCTCCTCCGGGGTTCTCTGGGAGGCCCACAAATGTGTAGCTAGGGGGGTGTTGATACAACATGGAGCTAGGCTTAAGAAGGAGCACGCGGTAAAAACTCTGAAACTCTTAGACGCGGTAAGGGAATTGGAGGCTCTACATAAACAGCTGCCATCGGAGGACAATCGGGTAGCCCTACTGCAATCTCGAGATCTCTTGCGTACACACCTCGTCAAAAAGGCCAAGGCCAAACTAGCCAAGTGTCGCCGACATTTTTACGAATATGGAAACAAGTGCAGCAGGTCACTAGCCAGGGCGCTTCGGACACAACAACAATCCTACATTCCCTTTATCCAATCCACCCCGCACACGCGTGTTCACACCTCCTCTGCCATCGCAGAATCGTTCCAGCGATTCTACACAGAATTGTATTCGTTGGACAAGGGTAACCCAGCCACTACAGATCCTCTCTTTAGGGATAAGATCCGTCAGTATATTGCACGGAGTGGCATGCCCACTTTGTCCCATGAGGATGTGGAGTCGATGGAGGCACCTATAACAGCAGAGGAACTCGCAGTGGCAGTACAGTCCACGCAAGCGGGCAAATCCCCGGGACCTGATGGGTTCGGGCTCACATAATACAAGACATTTCTAGACATACTCAGTCCCCATTTCTTGACAGCCTTTAACTCTGTGTCGGGGGGGACTTCCCTGCCGCTGGATGCTACGCGGGCCCACATTGCGGTCGTGCCCAAGACGGGCAAGGATGGCTCCCACTGCTCTAGCTACAGGCCTATATCCCTTTTGAATGTGGACCTGAAGCTTTTTTCCAAAATCCTGGCCTCCCGTCTGGTGCCTTTTCTTGATTCCATCATACACCCAGACCAAGCTGGCTTTATGCCGGGGCGGGAGGCAAGAGACAACACCATGAAGGCCATTAATCTGATCCACAAAATGAATCTTTTGGATTCTCCTCTAATGTTGTTGTCCACCGATGCCGAAAAGGCATTCGACAGGGTTAATTGGTCCTTCATGGTGGAAACTCTAAAATATGTGGGCGTGGGGCCGTCCTTCCTTGCTTGGGTGTCCTCGTTGTACGTGGCCCCTAGCGCCCAGGTTAGAGTGAATGGGATCCTATCAAACAGCCTACAGATCCATAATGGCACCCGGCAGGGATGCCCTCTCTCCCCTCTAATATTTATACTTACTCTGGAGCCCTTTCTGTGCCATGTCAGAGCGAATCCGAACATAGCAGGTGTCAAGCTGCGCAGAGCCCACTACAAAATTGCGGCTTACGCCGATGATTTACTCTTTCATTTCCAATCCACGCGTTGCACTCCCTAACTTAATGACGGAATTCGCCTCCTATGCTAGGCTTTCTAATTTCAAGATCAATTTTTCAAAATCGGAAGCCTTAAATGTCTCTATTGCGGACGAGTTGGTAGTCCAGCTCCGTTCCTCGTTCAGCTTTACGTGGGCGACTAGTTCTATCAAATATCTTGGAATACACTTGGCAAGGGATCTGAGTACCCTTTACCAGCTTAATTATATTCCTCTGTTGAACACCATTAAGACAGATTGCGCTAGGTGGATGAAGGGCCTTCACACATGGTTTGGTCGCTGTGCGATCTATAAAATGAATGTCCTCCCTAGGTTGTTGTTTCTTTTCCAGTGCCTTCCGATTCGGGTCCCCTCGGCGTTCTTCCGCTCCCTTTCGGCGGCTCAGGCGCAATTTATTTGGGGGGGCAGGTCGGCACGCATTCGGAAAGCGTTTCTCACCCGCCCCAAGGAACTGGGAGGGATCGGTCGTCCGGACACTAAGAAATACTATCTGGCTGCTCAGCTGGCACACATAGTGGACTGGTGTAGAAATGGGGCAAGGAAACCGTGGGTTGAGATTGAGCAGTCGTATACGGGGCTGCCGCTGAAGGGTCTTCCGTGGATACCCGGGGATCGCATCCCGGATCTTAAATACCATCCCACTGTGGGTCCCACACTGGCTGCGTGCTCGGAAAAGGTGATAAGGAAGTACTTTGTCCCTCTAACATCTAGTATGACGCCCATTCTGGGACATCCAGATTTCAGTCCTAGTTTGACGGATAGGGTCTTCCGTGACTGGATAGGGGCCGGGACTTTCAGGGCTGGTCACTTCTTGCAAAATGGTCAATGGTTCTCGGCGGAGATCTTGGGAGATATATCGGCGCCTTGTGGGCTAGGACCC
The DNA here is from genome assembly GCF_027789765.1 of Dendropsophus ebraccatus. NCBI lineage: Eukaryota > Metazoa > Chordata > Amphibia > Anura > Hylidae > Dendropsophus > Dendropsophus ebraccatus. The sequence continues at coordinate 109,750,409 of NC_091456.1, read as the reverse complement.
TGGCGTGTAACACAACTGCGCCACTATATGGCCTCTCTCCCGACCTCCAGCTGTTTTATGGGCTCTCCCACCCCTTTTGAATCTATATGCGCGGTTAATGAACCGATCCGCCACACACTGTCCCTGACGTATCAACTATTAATTACTACCCCGGAGGAACCCCCTCCTGCCTTCCTGCTGGCGTGGGAATCTGACCTGGGGATCACCCTGACTGACTCTCAGAGACAGAGAATTTTACACTTGGCTCATAAGTCATCCATCAGCTCTAAGTATCAGGAAGCTGGATATAAATTGCTGTCCCGCTGGTACAGAGTACCCTCCAAACTGCACAAAATGATACCCCAGGTAGACCCGGTCTGCTGGAGATGTGAGGCTGATGAGGGAACGTTCTTGCATGTGTTTTGGGAATGTCCGCAACTACATCACTTCTGGTCGGAAGTAGCGAGGGTGACCAAAATGGTCACTGGCACGGCCTGCGATCTGGGTCCGGCTCTGTTCCTTCTTCAGCACTGCGGGATTCCGCTAAAAATATACAGACGGTCGTTGCTGAGTTTCCTGGTGATGGCGGCCAGGGCATGCATTCCGTTGTGTTGGAAATCACGCTCTCCCCCACCAGTGTCGTTGTGGGTATCTAAAGTAAATGATATGATGCATATGGAGGATCTCACCTCTGAATTACATGCCAGAAACAAACGCTTTCATGCCACTTGGTCTCCCTGGTTGCAGTTTTAGGAGTCGGTCGAGTACAGAGACCTTCTGAGATCTCAATCCTAAACTTTAGAGGCGCACCCGGACGGCTCCTTGAGACAGCGGGGGGCGCTATTCCCCTGCGCTGTAGGAGTAGCCGAGGGCATACCACCCCCCCCCCCTTTTTCCCTCCTTACCTCCTCGATTCCCTACCCTTCTCTTTCCTGCTGTCTTTGTGTCTCTTCTCTTGTCTTTTCTGTTTTCCTACTTTCTATGTCCTTTTTGCTCTTTTTCTGAAGTTTACCGTTTGGTGGTGGTCTCCACCGCCGTTTATGTTATTGGATAAGTGGAAAAAAGTGGTTTGGGCTGGACGGGGGTGGCGGGCCCTCTGGGGCGGTCCCAGCTGATACACATGGTTCTCACTTTTGCTTACTGACTTGTTGGTTTTTTTATACTTACTTTTGATATAATTCCATGTTTGACTCTATGTTCCTTCTGGTCCTCGGCCCGTGGGGTCCGCTGGGCTCCGTCTGGTTCATTGTTGTGGATAAATAAAGAATTAAAAAAAAAAAACAAAAACAAAACACTGCCACACCAGACCTGACCAATACCGCCATACTGTGACTGGATAACACTGTCATATAAGACCTGACCAATACCGCCATACTGTGCTGGATAACACTGTCATACCAGACCTGACCAATACCGCCATACTGTGACTGGATAACACTGTCATACCAGACCTGACCAATACCGCCATACTGTTACAGGATAACACTGCCATACCAGACCTGACCAATACCGGCAAACTCTGACTGGGTAACACCGCCACACCAGTCCTGACCAATACCACCATACTGTGACTAGATAACACCGCCACACCAGACCTGACCAATACCGCCATACTGTGACTGGATAACACCCCCATACCAGACATGACCAATACCGACACACTGTGACTGCATAACACTGCCATATGGGTAAATAAAACCCTGCTGGTATACAGGACACTACAGGTATACAGGACCCCAAAACTATACACTACAAGTGCACGGGACCTCCACAAAACTATATACTACAGGTATACAGGACCCCAAACTTTACACTACAGGTATACAGGACCCCAAAACTATATACTACAGGTATACAGGACCTCCACCAACTATATACTTCAGGTATACAGGACCTCCACCAACTATATACTACAGGTATATAGGACCCCAAACTATACACTACAGGTATACAGGACCTCAAAACCATACACTACAGGTATACAGGACCTACACCAACTCTATAATACAGGTAAACAGCACCTTCACCAACTCTATACTACAAGTATACAGGACCCCAAATATACTACAGGTATACAGGAACTCCACCAACTCTATACTATAGTTATACAGGACCCTCAAACTATTTACTACAGGTATACAGGACCCCTGAACTATATACTACAGGTATACAAGACCTCCACCAATTATACACTACAGGTATCCAGGACCCTCAAACTATAAACTACAGGTATACAAGACCTCCACCAACTATACATTACAGGTATACAGCACCAACTATATACTACAGGTATACAGGACCCCAAAACTATACAGTACAGGTATACAGGACCTTCACCAACTGTACACTGCAGGTATACAGGACCTCCCTCAACTATACACTATAGGTATAAAGCCCCCCCCAACTATGCACTACAGATATGCGAGACCCCTAAAAACTATACATTGTGGGTATACAGAACCCCTCCAACTATGCACTACAGGTATATACTAATTCCACTGATTAACTCAGATGAAACAATACCTTTAGCTTGGCCTCCTGGGCACCTTAGAACAAATCTAATTAACACACTGACACTTTATACCCGGGCAGCGCCGGGTACATTTTCTAGTTCAACATATTCAGCATGTTCAATAACCAGGAGGTAACTTGGTACATGGTGCTAAGACTCAAAGAAAAAAGATAAGTGAAAAAATGGTAGGTCAATATTACTATGCTCCATACCTGTGCATGATCTGTGTGAATGTGGCATCTTCGGCTGGCACCATGTTACTGCAGGAAGTGCCGAATGATATATGGGTCAATTAGGTCACATGATCAAAGAGAAGCTGTGCTGTGCAGCGTAATGACATAACTACAGAGTGCTGTCTATGGAATATGGGCAACCACTAGAGCGGGGCTGACGTCTATGAGAATCCTCAGCGCATGCGTATATAATATAGGTCAGCTGCACATATCTGGTAGAAATTTATGGGCAAAACTGTAGGCATGAAGTCCGGAGTGAAGTCTCCACATATAGAGGCAATAGAGCGGCAGCTTGTGGAGGAAAATAGAATTTTCACCAAGTTAAAGTGTGTACTGGGCATAAACAAATACTGCAGCACAGGACAATATAGCAGAAGGATTATGATGTCCATAAAAGTACTCTGACATTACATAGCATAGCATTAGCATATACAAGATATATGTTAGTGGCGCAGGAGCAAAATATACATGTTAACTCTATGGGACAAGGAAATTAGTATAATAGTAAGATGGGGAAAAAAAGGGGGAAGAAAAAAAGGAAAATAGTTGTTGAAGTAAATAAATTAGAAATTAGGATTCGCATAGATGTCAGCCCCGCACTACTGCTTGCCCATACTTCATGGACAGCACTCTGTAGTTACGTTACGACTAGTGATGAGCGAGAACTAAAATGCTGGGGTGCTCGTTACTCGAGACGAATATTTCCCGATTTTGCAGGGGACCCAAGCTCAGCCCAGGGAAGATTGCATGAAAACCTGTCAATCTCAGAAAATGATGGAAACACCACGGCAATGGACAGGAAACAGCAGGGGCAGCATGCATGGACACTTCTGAGGCTGCCTAATTGCACCATTATGCCAAATTTTGGGTAACAGCCTGGTGGTCAACCTCAAGACAATAGTGCTGACCCAGACCAAGATGGGCAAGGCACATGGGACCAAGGTCAAAGGCCTGAAGATAATTTTGAAGATATAGCTGCACTAACAAAAGAAAGCAACCCTGCAGACTGGCTGCAGATGACAACAGATACTGGTCAGACTAGTTTTTGGGGTTGTCGTAGAGTCTGTGTGTAAGTGGTGCTTTATGGTTTATGGCACCTGTTACACAGGACAATGAGCAGTGAGGTTGGATATGACTTCACTAAGAAAGAAAGAAAGCAACCCTGCAGACTGGCTGCAGATGACAACAGATACTGGTCAGACTGGTTTTTGGAGGTAGTCGTATAGAGTCTGTGTGTAAGTGGTGCTTTATGGTGTATGCCACCTCTTAAACAGGACAATGAGCAGCGAGGTTCTATGCAGCAAAATAATAGTACTGAGGACATCTTTGGGGTCTGTATGCACCACCTGCTGTCCCCTTTCTGGCAGCAGTCGATCACCACAGTGTACTGCTAAGATGCTTGCTCACTGTGCTTGCTGACAAGTGGTTGAAAATAAGTGGAGTTTAAAAAAGGAGTTGTTGGTGATTCTGTGGGTTTGGAGTGACTGATATATTGTTGTTTTTGTGCAATTGTGTGGTGTGCATTGCTGCAGTGCATAGATAGCTAGTGCCATAGTTGCTTAGTTAAACAGGTCCAAACTGTTTTTTTTTTTCTCTGGTCTGCTCTGCACCTGGGGGTGGGGTTAATTGATCTCAGGTGCTTAAATCAAGGCTCAGCACTCACTGTGTGTGCTTGCTCACTGTGCTTGCTGACAAGTGGTTGAAAATAAGTGGAGTTTAAAAAAAGAGTTGAAAGAAGGAGTTACAAGTTCTGGTAAGTGCTAATCTCTTTCTTTTTCACTGTTTTTGTTGCACTGAGGATGATGGCTAGCAGGATGGAAGGATTCATTCAGTGCGCAGTCTGCCGCATGTACGCACAACTGGAGCAGGTGTTCCAGGGTGAGTACCGCTGTGACAGATGTGAGCATGTTGCCCATCTAGAAGCTCGAGTTAGAGATCTGGAGAAGCATATTGCAACACTGAGGGAACTTGGCCACCTTGAGAGGGAACTTCGGCTCACTGAGCAGGAAGTTAGTGGGTTAGAGATGGAGGGTGGTGATATAGATCAGGAGGCCCAAGTAAGTAGCTGGGTTAATGTAGTTAGAGGGACCAGTAAGGGATCCAAGAAAAGGAAGGCCACTTCTCCTACTATATGCCCAAGCAAAATTGCCAAGTTAGGTGATGATGCAAGGGCATCCGTGTCAGAAATGGCAGCTCTAGTGGAACCTGTTCTCCCTAACAGCCGGGGGAACAGTCCAACTAGTAGTGGGCGGGATGGTATTGTAGGTAGGCCTAGACAGTTAGTGGTTGTAGGGGATTCTATAATCAGGAAGACTGATAGAATAATTTGTCGCCAAGACCGCCTCAACCGAATGGTTTGCTGTCTCCCTGGTGCCAGGGTTCGGCATGTGGTGGAAAGGGTGGATAAATTACTTGGGGGGGCTGGGGATGACCCAGCTGTCGTGGTCCATGTGGGAACCAATGACAGGATACAAGGTAGGTGGAGGTCTATTAAAAATAATTTTAGAGAACTAGGTGCTAAGTTGAAGGGAAGGACCTCCAAGGTGGTATTCTCTGGAATACTGCCTGTGCCATGCGCATCGCAGGAAAGACAGCGGGAGCTTAGGGAGTTAAATGCATGGCTCAAGTCGTGGTGTAGAGGAGAAGGGTTTGGGTTTTTAGAGCACTGGGCTGACTTTTCATTGGGGTACAATCTGTTTTCCGCAGATAATTTGCACCTTAATGGAAGGGGGTCCGCTGTGCTGGGGGAGAGAATCCTAGAAGGGGTGGAGGGGTTTTTAAACTAGGGATGTGGAGGGAGGACAATGAAGTATGTAGTGTAGTGGCAGATAGGTTAGAGAGGGGACAGAACAATGAGGAGGGAGGAGAAGGGTCCTGTGGGGGGAGGATAAGAGCAGTGCATAGGGAGATCCATATGTTGCGGATGAACAGTGAGGATGATTGTAGCCACAGCACTGTAATATATCCCATTTCTTATAATGAAGCGGTTAAACTCGATGGTAATATAAAGTGTATGGTTACTAATGCCAGAAGTCTAGCCAGCAAGATGGGGGAGCTGGAGGCCTTGGTTCTGGAGGAGTCCATTGATGTGGTTGGTGTGACTGAGACATGGCTGGACTCCTCACATGACTGGGCTGTCAATATTCAGGGATTTACGTTGTTCAGAAGGGACCGGGTGGGCAGAAGGGGAGGAGGAGTATGTCTGTATGTCAGAAATGATATTAAAGTGAGTGTAAAAGATGCAATAGTGGGAGATGACTGTGATGATGTGGAAGCATTGTGGGTAGAACTACAGAAGGAGGTAAAGAGTGAAAAAATTATTCTTGGTGTAATCTATAGACCCCCCAACATTACTGAGGAGGTAGATGGCCAGTTGAATAGACAAATAGAGAGGGCTGCCCGGGAGGGAACAGTAGTGATAATGGGGGACCTCAACTACCCAGATATAGATTGGGGTCACGGTTCAGCTAAAACCACAAAGGGGAGGGAATTTCTTAACCTCCTGCAGGATAATTTTCTGGGCCAGTTTGTGGAGGAGCCAACTAGAAGTGATGCCTTGTTGGATCTGGTTATTTCTAACAACGCTGAGCTGGTTGGGGATGTCACTGTCCATGAACACCTGGGTAATAGTGACCACAATATAGTGACTTTTAGCTTAAAGTGTAGAAAAGAAAAGCATGTTGGGAGGGCAAAAACTCTTAATTTTAAAAGGGCCAATTTTCCTGGGTTAAGGGCAGAACTTCAGGGCATAGACTGGGAGCGGCTGCTGTCACATACGGATACAGCTAATAAATGGGAAATCTTCAAATCCACATTAAATAACTGTACTGCCAAATATATTCCTATGGGTAACAAATATAAACGGTTAAAATCCAATCCCACATGGCTTACAACCGAGGTTAGAAGGGCTATAAATGAGAAAAAAGGGGCATTCAAAAAATATAAATCAGAGGGGTCAGCTGTAGCATTTAAACATTACAAAGAAGTCAACAAAACCTGTAAAAATGTAATAAAAGCAGCAAAAATTCACAATGAAAGGCAGGTAGCTATAGAAAGCAAAAGAAACCCCAAAAAATTCTTCAAATATATTAATGCAAAAAAACCAAGGTCAGAGCATGTAGGACCCCTAAATAATGGCGACGGGGAATTAATAACTGGGGATCAGGAGAAAGCTGAGTTACTTAATGGGTTCTTCAGTTCTGTATATACAAAAGAGGATGGAGCTGTGGTGGGTGGGGCCAGTGCTGCTAACACATGTAATGTACTGAACTGGTTTACTATAGATATGGTCCAAGATAAATTAAACAAACTCAATGTAACCAAAGCTCCAGGGCCTGATGGATTGCACCCCAGAGTTCTTAGGGAACTCAGTTCTGTAATTTCACTACCCTTGTATGAAATATTCCGTGATTCTTTGCTTACTGGTATTGTGCCGAGGGACTGGCGTAAGGCAAATGTAATGCCGATCTTCAAAAAGGGCTCTCGAACTTCCCCAGGTAACTATAGACCCGTAAGCTTAACGTCCATTGTGGGGAAACTATTTGAGGGGCTTATAAGGGACTACATCCAGAAATATGTAGTGGCTAATAGTATTATAAGTGATAACCAGCATGGTTTTACTAAGGACAGAAGCTGTCAAACCAACCTAATATGTTTCTATGAAGAGGTAAGTAGAAGCCTGGATGGCGGCGCGGCTGTGGATATAGTGTACCTGGATTTTGCAAAAGCGTTTGACACAGTTCCTCATGGACGTCTGATGGGTAAGTTAAAGTCTATTGGTTTGGAAAATTTAATGTGTAACTGGATTGAAAACTGGCTTAATAATCGTACCCAGAGAGTGGTGGTCAATGATTCCTACTCCGAATGGTCCCCGGTAATAAGTGGTGTACCCCAAGGGTCAGTACTGGGCCCTCTTCTGTTTAACTTGTTTATTAATGATATTGAGAATGGAATTAACAGCAATGTTTCTATCTTTGCAGATGACACCAAGCTTTGTAGTACAGTACAGTCTATGCAGGATGTGCAGATGTTACAGGATGACTTAGACACACTGAGTGTTTGGGCGTCCACTTGGCAAATGAGGTTCAATGTGGATAAATGTAAAGTTATGCACCTGGGTACTAATAACCCACATGCATCATATGTCCTGGGGGGAGTTATTCTGGGAGAGTCACTGATGGAGAAGGATCTGGGTGTACTTGTAGATAATAGACTACAGAACAGTACACAATGTCAGTCAGCTGCTTCTAAGGCCAGCAGGATATTGTCATGCATTAAAACAGGCATGGACTCTCGGGACAGGGATATAATATTACCGCTTTATAAAGCTTTGGTGCGGCCTCATCTGGAGTATGCCGTCCAGTTTTGGAACCCGATTCATAAAAAGGATGTTCTAGAGCTGGAGAGGGTACAAAGACGGGCAACTAAACTAATAAGGGGAATGGAGCATCTTAGTTATGAGGAGAGATTAAAAGAATTACATTTGTTTAGTCTGGAGAAGAGACGTTTAAGGGGAGATATGATTAACTTATTTAAATATATAAATGGCCCCTACAAGAGATATGGGGAAAAGATGTTCCAGGTAAAACCCCCTCAAAGGACAAGAGGGCACTGCCTCCGCCTGGAGAAAAAAAGGTTCAATCTCCGGAGGCGACAAGCCTTCTTTACCATGAGAACTGTGAATCTGTGGAACAGTCTACCACAGGATCTGGTCACAGCAAAAACAGTAGAGGGCTTCAAAACAGGCCTAGACAAGTTCTTAGATCAAAATAATATAAATGCATATGTATAGAACCTATCACCCCTCCCCCTTCCCTGTATCCATCCCCTCCTTGGTTGAACTTGATGGACATGTGTCTTTTTTCAACCGTATTAACTATGTAACTATGTAACTATGTAAGATCGTGGTAGCTGCACTGCAAGTCCCAGCCCGCAGTCTGGAGTACTTAAAAAAAATATATATATAAAAATGTTAAGCCCTTACAAGGGCTGTTGGGTTCTCTGTCTACTATCCCTGCCTACAGGAACGCTAATTACCACCCTAATGCTCTTCCTGACAAGCAGCAGCTCTGTCACTAATCTCTTCCAGCATGCATGAGAGGCGAGCACCGCCGGCGCCAAGTTTTATATGGCAAGGTCATCTGATCTGGCCAACCAATCGCTGCTATCGACATGTATGGGTCCCACGTCATCGCATAATGTACCAAAGAGTCTCCTGCATGTTTATTGGCTGAGAAATTGCGCCCAAACTTGCAGAAAAAGGATGATGCCATTTTCTCGAGTATCGCGAGATGCTCTTCCGAGCATCAAGCACCTTAGAGTACCCTAATACTCGAACGAGTACAAAGCTCTGGCAAGCATGCTCGCTCATCACTAGTTGTTATGACGCTGCACAGTACAGCTTCTCTTTGATCATGTGACCCAATTGACCCATATATCATTCTGCACTTCCTGCAGTAACATGGCAGCTTCTCTTTGATCATGTGACCCAATTGACCCATATATCATTCGGCACTTCCTGCAGTAACATGGTGCCAGCCAGAAGATGCCACATTCACACAGATCATGCACAGGTATGGAGCATAGTAATATTGACCTACCATTTTTTCATTTATCTTTTTTCTTTGAGTCTTAGCACCATGTACCAAGTTACCTCCTGGTTATTGAACATGCTGAATATATTTTATTGCCAGTATACCCTGCACTATGCACTAGGACTTACCTTATCAGCTTAACATGCCATTACAGTTTGTGGATAGCACTTTCATGTGTTTGTACATAATGTATTATAGGTACATAGTCCTTAGATTTATATAGAATAGACATTAGATACTCAACAATTAAGAGAATTATCAGACAATGCAATGTGAACTATTAAGACATGATTCACTGCACAAAGCTGTAGAATTTCATTGCTTATTTTAATTTTTTTGGCAGAGCTACAGAGGCTCGAGAAAGGTTGGGAGATCTGACCGAAACGTTGCCAACAAGTAGCATCATTGATTTACTTTTGTTCTATTTATCACTTGTCTGGCTGGTTTATGTCTGAAACCTTATTGGAATAAAACTTTGTTTAACTAAGTAAAATTGGAGGGCGGGCGCTGACATAGGTGATAAATCTGGGCCGTGTTCCCTACTTTGCGAATACTAAGGGACTGAGGAATCCTTGATCACTGGCACCTACACCCACAAAGAGTAGAGTGCAGAGCAGTTTTTGTTTGTTAACTGCAGCTGTGTCCAGCCTCACTCACTGATTGGCTAAGTGGACATTTTTGAGTGGGCAGTGGTATCACATGATCGGGAACTCGGCATGGGACCATGTAAATAGGACTTCTTTAATATGATCCCGACCCCTCTCTCTCTTGCACACACACAGCCTGCTGCAGCTATAGCACAAAGAAAAACAAAAACATTCTCCCAGAGAGAAAATGCCACATTAAGGACAGAGGTTACTGCTACACTACTTAAGGCTTCTTCACCTCCTTCTCTATATTACACAGGATGTCTTCATATTACACTGCTGCCCATATACAATCATCCAGCAAGAAAACAGCACAGATCTACCCCACACAATGGACAAGCTGCCAAATAGTGATCTCCAACTTTTCCCTGACCACCCTTATGTAATAGGGCCAGTGCTTTAGTTTATCCAGGACATCACTGATCCTGGTTTTTGAGGTCTAAAAGGAAATATTAAAGAGGACCTGTCACCCCCGGTGATGGGGTGACAGGCTCCTGACCACCCCATTAGAGCCCCCTATACTCACGTGATCCCGCCGGGTCCCGCTTCTGGAGATGGTCGGGTCACGAAGATATCGGCGCCCGAAGCGGGGCGCGCGCTCCTCAGAGGAGTCCAACACTTATAGAGAATGACAGGAGAGTCCAGCGCTCCGTCATTCTCTATGAGCGTTGGACTCATCTGTGGAACGCGCGCGCCGGGCTGCAGCGGCTGAGATCTCCGTGACCCGACCATCTCCAGAAGCGGGACCACGTGAGTATAGGGGGCTCTAACGGGGGGTCGGGAGCCTGTCACTCCAGAACGGGGGGTGACAGGTTCCCTTTAATGAGTGGAAGAGGCCAAAGAGAATGCTGTGGATTTGGAATGCAAGTCATGGCTAGAATACAATGCAGATTGTAAGTAATTGAGGTTTGTTAAAGTATACTAAAAACTTTCTTTGGGGAGAAAAAAAACCAGACATGGCTAAACATTCATAAATTAATCACCAATCCTCGGTTTCTCAGCACAATACTTACCGACATTGGGAGTTAGTTTACAATTTGATCAAAGTGTATAAGCCCACACACCACTTCAGTGCCACAACAGCAGTGCCTGCGGAGGGAGTGAATCAGTTGTCTAGCAACCCCAATGCTGTCAGACATATCCGCCCCCCAATTCCCAGGGCTCTGGGGCCCCCAACACCTCACAGACACTGAGCTACTGCACAGCACCGAATGACACAAAGGAGAAGCAGATGAAAAAAGCTCACCCTGTGTTTTTAGCTGCGCTGGATGTGCATGTGTGGCTGTCTTTTCTCTCCATGGAAGTACACTGTCCTAATCTTTGTTGTAAAGTATTGCACAGTGAACATTGGTCCAGATTCAATCTACAGAAGTTCCTGTGTTACATTATTGCACCTTTGGCTTTATTCAAATGGCAAAACCTACATGTGTATAAACAGCTTTTAGGGAAAACAGACTTCTAATAGCAGTTCTTGCACACTTATGCTAGACTATGTCATCGTTTACCCTAAGGGTATTACTTTTTACTAAGTGCACATTGCAAATACAAACTATACAAGGGACACGGATTCAATAGTTACAAGGATTCTGCTCCTTACCTAGAATATCTAGCCACTCCTCTTCTGTTATCTTTCCATCTGTATTATCTTCTGTTTGTTCTTTTGCTTCAGTTGGTGTTTTGGCCAATCCCTCATTGTCAACAGTTTCCAGAAGTGGAAGGTCACTCAAGTCATCATCATCTTCCCCAGTGCTGTCTATTATCTCAAACTCCTCTGTACTGTCCACAAGGGAAATTCTGTCTCTTTGTTTGGAGTCATTTTCTGATAGCTGAGTACTGTCAGATCCATCTGCATGTAGTGGTGAGTCATTCACACTGGACGCAGGTTCACCTGCAGAGGCCATAATCCTCTGGATGAAGAGCTATCACCTGAAAGAAACCAACAAGGAGTTTATCTGTGGCACACAAATCATCAGTGTAATTACAAGGTGTAAAGAACCCAAACACTGGCAGCATGGAAACGGCTAAGATTTCTAAAGTATAGTATATAGAGAATTTTTATTTCTGCACTTGGCTGAAATAACACATATAACCAGTTCTGCAACAAGAACCATGTAAAAAAAAAAAATCTCCTACAGACATAACTGGCACCGTCACCAGTGGTACCACCAATCACTTCTTTACTCGTGCTTTTCTAAACATCTGTTTTTTTGTTTTAAGGGGCGTACTATGCCAGATCTGAGAGCAGGAATAATAATTGTTGGCACGCTCCCATTAGGAACATCTGAGACCAGTGTTGACAGAAAGGTTAAGGTTTACAGTTTACTTAATTGGAATCTTTCTGGTCTGTACCAGGTACAGAGCTGCAGCTACAGGCAGATAGGTTTAACACTTAAAGGGGTATTCTAGGAAAAATCAATAATTTAGCAATGGAAAGGGTTAACCAAGGTTAACCCTTTCCTAATATACTTACCTGTCCGTTTTTGGCCCCCCAAGGAGATCTCCCGTCCGGTCACGTGATGGTCCAAGCTGTGACTCGCGGATCCTCTTCTTCCGGTTCGGTGACGTCACCACCCGGCCGGCGACTGACTCTTTCTTATTAGCAGCAGAGCACTGAACCCTGACTGACTTGTAGTGTGTAGCCAATCAGGGTTTAGTGCTCCTGCTGTACGAAGTTAGCCGGGTTCTGATCCCCCCGGCCCCCTCCCTGTGCTATAAGCCCGATCCTCCTGGCCTTCTCCTTCCTATGTAATCTGTCCTGATCAAAGATAGCTCACCCGCACCCCCCAGTGTGCTGCAGCGCCGGCCCCCGTATCGGCACTTATTGTAAGCAGCTGTTCTCAGCTGACAGGCGCTGTGTGTGTGTGTGTGTGTGTGAGGCAGGAGAGTTCATGCTTTCTCCGTACACAGCGCAAGCACGAACTCTCTCCTGCCTCACACACACACAGCGCCTGTTAGCTGAGAACAGCTGCTTACAATAAGTGCCGATACGGGGGCCGGCGCCGCAGCACACTGGGGGGTGCGGGTGAGCTATCTTTGATCAGGACAGATTACATAGGAAGGAGAAGGCCAGGAGGATCGGGCTTATAGCACAGGGAGGGGGCCGGGGGGATCGCTGTAATGATAGAGAAGGAGGGGGCCGGGGGGATCAGAACCCGGCTAACTTCGTACAGCAGGAGCACTAAACCCTGATTGGCTACACACTACAAGTCAGTCAGGGTTCAGTGCTCTGCTGCTAATAAGAAAGAGTCAGTCGCCAGCCGGGTGGTGACGTCACCGAACCGGAAGAAGAGGATCCGCGAGTCACAACTTGGACCATCACGTGACCGGACGGGAGATCTACTTGGGGGCCAAAAACGGACAGGTAAGTATATTAGGAAAGGGTTAACCTTGGTTAACCCTTTCCATTGCTAAATTATTGATTTTCCCTGGAATACCCCTTTAATTTTATAACTTTGCAAAAAGCCATCAGCAAAGACTAAAGGCCATATTACACAGAATTATTATCGTTTAAAAACTCAAGTAAATGATTGAAATGAACAATTACCTGTAATAACACCCAACGAATAAACGAATGAAAAATCGTTAATTTTTGTCTTTCAACATGTTGAAATAATATTGTTTGTAGTTCGGCGATCATTCGCATATTTGTTTGTGTAATAAGTCATTCGCCGATAAAACATGTTGTGTGGGCTCTCCTGAGGAACGATTAACGACCAAATCAATCGTTCATAACAGTAATCAGTGAATGTAATAATCGCTAATTATTGCTAGCGAACAATTGTTATAGCGAATCTTTGATCGATAATTGCTACAATGTATTGCCTGTGTCTGCATGTCTGTGCCTGCTATGGACCTAACAGATTCCCTTTAAACATATCTCAGGATACAAAGACATTATCTGCAGACAGAAGTGGCTTGGTGATTGAAAGTCAAAACTCCAGCTCCTAAAATTACTGCAGAGGTAAATGCAGGTTTAAAGGGGTACTCCAGCGGGAAGGGGGGGGGACATTTTTTTCTCTGGGACCGGGGAGGAGGTGGCTGAGGGAAACTACGTCCACTCACCTCCCCGATTCCAGCAGCGGGTCCCACATCACGGCGCTCCGGTCCCCGGTTCCCGGCTGCTTCCTGGTGTCTGACGCAGGCCTGAGACGTGATGTCTCAGGTCCACTCAGCCAGTCGGTAACGGAGGCGGGATCCGTTTCAAGTCCACTCAGATCCCGCCTCTGTCACTGACTGGCTGAGACGTATCGCCCTCCCCTCCCCCCTCCCCCCCCTGGAGTACCCCTTTAAGAACACCAGTACCTATAAAAAACATTGGGTATGCACTGCACAAAGATGATATCCATGGCAGAGCAAAACCTTTGACACCATGAAATGTCAGTCCAGTTTAACGTTTTTTTCACCACTTTCAGTAGTGTATGCCTGGAGATCACTGGCTGAAACCTACAATGTTGACTGCTTTACAGGGGTTTTCCAGCTTATTGTTTTAATGTACTTGATAAACTTGCCCTGCTTAGGCCTTCTAAACTCTAATTGGCTTTTGCTGGCAATTCAGTCTGGTTTTGGGGTTTCGAGTTGGTGATGCAGTGGCATTACTGACCAGATGCCTGGCTTGTATACTAGTTTAAAAGTCACACCAATGACAGTCCCGCTCCCACTGCAGAGATACGGTCACCCTCTCATCTGCAAATGAGCAAAGATGAATCCGACATCCATAAGAAATCACTGGAGCAGTGATTTCCTATGGACATCAGACTCCTCTCCACTCATCTGCATATTGAGTGCACAGATCAGCGGATAGCCATATCTCTCTGTGGCGGGATCGGCATCAGGTGCGGGGCCATCCAGGGGTGACAGGTTCCCTTTAGAAGTTTAAAAGGGCTAAACTGAGCAGGTTATCTTTTAGCTGTCTCTTTCTTTCACTTTCAATCCCATCTTTCTTCCCCACTATAGACTTGTAGTTAGCTAATCACAAAAAGAAAATCTCGACATTGCTAAGCAGACAACTTGGCTTAGATACACTACAAAAGCTCAACTATCACAGTACATACAACATTCGTAGTACATATTTAAAAATGTCCCTTTAATATAAAAAAAAAGTGCAACTGCAGCTTTGGATAACTTAACCCCTTAACGACATCGGGCGTAAACTTACGCCCTGGCGCCCTGGTACTTAGCGCATCAGGGCGTAAATTTACGCCCGATGTTTCCCCGATCGCTGCGTGTTCACACACAGCGGTCGGGGAAGATGGCCTGCTATAAATCATAGCTTCTCGGCACGGGGGGTGGTTAACACCCCCCGTGCTTACGATCGCTGCTATAGGCTGATCAATTCAGATCAGCCAATAGCGGCGATCGGAACCTTTCCGGGTCATCGGCGACCCGATGACCCGGAAAAAAATGGCGGTCGGTGCTGTCCGAGGACGGCACCGACCGCCATTACTGTAAAAAGTAATGTTGATCGCCGTGCCACCGGCCCGATCGCCGTGAACGGCCGGCCGGCCGTTCACGGCGATCGGGCCGGTGGCACGGCGATCAGAGTCCCACAAAATAGTAAATACCTGCCCTGGACCCCTCAGCTAGGTAGCGGAGGGGTCCAGAGCAGGTATTTGTACATTACTCACCTGTCCCGGGCTCCTGATCGGCGGCTTCCGGGTTCGCGGCGTCCTCCGTCATTCCGTTCGGTCTTCGGGTCTTTCCGGCGGTCCTCGTCGTCTTCTTTCGGCTATTTTCGGCTCCAGCCTCGTCATTTTCCGGATTTTGCGCTCTGCTGCCCCCTAGCGGCTGATATGTGTAATACACTTATCAGCAGCTACAGGGATATTCAGAATATAGAAAAAAAAAAAAAATTTTCCCAAATTTTTTTTTTTCTATTTTCCGCACCCTATCGCCGCTGAGTGTTGATCAGCATCGCACGAAAGTGCGCTGCTAATCAGCAACTCCTCCTTTTTGGCGTAGGGTGTTTTTTTTCTATATTCTACTGCCACGGTCTGCTTATAAGTGCGGCATTTATCAGCAACTCCTTTGTTGGCGTAGGTTTTTTTTATACTTACTGTAAAAAAAACACGTTAAAAACACTACATTACACCACACTACATTGAATAAAGTTTGACACTACACCACTACATACCCCATATACTAGTCCCCATATAAAGACGGCCCCCAGGGTGTTTTCGGTGTCAGAGGGATACGTTATTATTGCCTCCGACACCGAAACAGCCAGTGAGGATGAATGGGGGGGGGATCGTTCTTTCCTCCATTCATCCTCATCATCCAGTGACGTATCTGGGGGTAGCGTAGCGTACGCTGCCCCCCAGACACGTCTTTTCCGCCAGTACCGTCCCAATAAGAGATGACGGTATGGTGTGAAATTCTACAAACTGTGTGAGAGTACCTCAGGGTACACTTACAGATTTAGGGTACATGCACACTGCGGAATGGCGAAGGATAACCCTTTGTGCATTCCGCAGCTGGCACCCGCCGGCGGACTGATGGAGGCGCGCGTCTCCACCCGTGTCATAGACTCCATTCTATGCACGGGCGGATTCCGTCGTCCGTCCAAAGAATGAACACGTTGGACGGAGAGCGGAATCCGCCTGTGCATAGAATGGAGTCTATGACACGGATGGAGACGTGCGCCTGCATCAGTCCGCCGGCGGGTGCCAACTGCGGAATGCACGAAGGGTTATCTGTCGCGATTCCGCAGTGTGCATGTACCCTTAGAGTGTATGTAGGAAGGAACACCCGAATCCAGCCCCAGATGCCCCCTCCCCCCCCATCCTCGGAACAAGTGGGAAGATCGTCCGGGAACTGATCTTCCCACTGCTGGATAAAGGTTACCACCTGTACGGGGATAACCTTTATACCAGCGCCCCCTCTTCCGGTCCCTCGCTGCCCTGTAGCTTGCGGCACGATCCGAACATATCAGAAGTAGTAATAGCGCCCTAATATTTAGCAGCCATGGAGCGGACCCAGCGCTTCTGGATATGAAGGACCCCGTATCGCACCAGGACAACATTTTCCAGGTGACGTCCCCCACACTGGAGAAAGGGAGACCCCAGAAGAAGTGCAGAGTGTGGGGTAACAGGGGGATCAAGAAGGACACCATTTCCAGTGTGACGCCTGTCCTGATCACCCTGGCCTCCGCATACTGGATCGCTCCAAGGCGTACCACACGTCACTGGGGTTTTACATTATCTAAATTCTGTCCCTTATTCCTATTTCAGGGGTCACGTTGGTCCGGGGATTATTCTGATCGCCATTATGGAGTCGGGAAGGAATTTTTCCCTGTGATGAGGCTACTGTCGTCTGCCTCACGAGGGGTTTTTGCCTTCCTCTGGATCAACACAGGTTGAATTTGATGGACACCTGTCATTTCCAACCTTATAAACTAATAATTGGCCTAATACCCCCAAATAAATTAGAATTGTCCCTTTTCCCCAGCTAAGTAGGTATGGCCGCCATTCCCATTAGAGGATGCCATGATGCAATTACAAAGCCTCTGTGCGGCCAGGACAGTAGAAACCCCCCACAAGTGACCCCATTCTGGAAACTACACCCCATAAGGAATCTAACAAGGGGGGCAGCGGGGATATGGCCCCCTGGTGACGGCCACATTTGGGACGTGAAAATAAAAAAAATGGTATTTTTTATTTTCTCGGCACATGTTCTACGTAAGTGCCTGTCACCAGTGGGGTCCATATGCTCACTGCACCCCTTGTTAGATTCCTTATGGGGTGTAGTTTCCAGAATGGGGTCACTTGTCGGGGGTATCTACTGACCTGGGAGCACAGGAGCTTTGTAATTGCGACATGGCCTCCATCCTCCATTCCAGCCTCTAAATGGCGCTCTGTCCCTTTGGTGGCTTGCCCTGTGCCCATATGGCACATTATGCCCACATATGGGGTATTTTCGTAATCAGGGGAAACTACCCTACACGTTTTGTGTTAATTTTCTTTTTTAACCCCTTGTGGAAATGGAAAAAATCAAGGCTAGACCAACATTTAGTGTAATTTTTGTAAAATTTTTACTCTAAATCATTAATCTTGTCATGATTTTTTCATTTTCACAAGGGGCTAAAAGATAAAAAAAACCACTAAATGTGTAGAGCAATTTCCCCTGAGTACGGAAATACCCCACTTGTGTACATATAGCGCCATTCGGGTGCAGGGTAAGCCTCCGAAGGGAAGGAGCGCCATTTCGTTTTTGAAGGCTGGATTTGGATGGAATGGATTTTAAGGGGCCATGTTGCATTCAAAAGGCCTCTGTGTTGCCAAGACAGTTGAACCCCCCACAAGTGACCCCATTATGGAAACTACATCCCTCAAGGAATGTAACAAGGGGTGTAGTGAGCATATGGACCCCACTGGTGACGGGCACAAATGTGGAACAATGTGGCGTGAAAATGAAATATTACATTTTTTACACTATAATGTTGGTTTAGCCTTGAATTTATCATTTTCACAAGGGGTTAAAAGAGAAAAAAACACACAATATGTGTAGAGCAATTTCCCCCGAGTCCGTAAATACCCCACATGTGGACATAAAGCGCCATGTGGGCGCAGGGCAAGCCTCCAAAGGGAAGGAGCGCCATTTGGATTTTGGAGGTTGGATTTGGCTAGAATGGATGATGAACGCCATGTCGCATTTACAGAGCCCTCGTGCTGCCAAAACACTGGAAACCCCCCACAACGACCCCATTCTGGAAACTGCACCCCTCAAGGAATCTAACAAGGGGTGCAGTGAGGATATGGACCCCTTGATGACGGGCACATTTGTGCCATGAAAGTGAAAAAATGAAATTTTTTACTTTTACGTCACATTGTTCCACATTTGTGCCCGTCACCAGTGGGGTCCATATGCTCACTGTGCCCCTTGTTAGATTCCTTGAGGGGTGTAGTTTCCAGAATGGGGTCACTTGTGGGGGGTTTCCAGTGTCTTGGCAGCCCCAGGGCTCTGTAAATGCGACATGGCCCTTGAAATCCTTTCCAGTGAAATTCAGCTTCCAAAAGCCAATTGGCGCTCCTTCCCTTTGGAGGCTCGTCCTGCGCCCCCTTGGCACTCTATCGCCACATGTGGGGTATTTCCGTACTCGGGAGAAACTGCGCTACACATTTTGTGTCTTTTTTTTCCTCTTATCCCTTTAAGAAAATGAAAAATTGAAGGCTAGAACAACGTTTTAGTGTAAAAAATACATTTTTCTTTTTTCACGCCATATTGTTCGGAAAATCTGTGAAGCACCTGTGGGGTCCAAATGCTCACCGCACCCCTTGTTACATTCCTTGAGGGGTGTAGTTTTCTAAATGGTGTCCCTTTAGGGGTGTTTTTTAGGTTTTGGCACCCCAGAGCCTCTGCCAACCTGAAGTGGTACAGTCAGAAATGACCAAATATAACGGAGGCGTTGAAATTCACTAGGCGCTCCTTTGTATCTGAGGCTTGTGGTTGCGTCAAATAGCGCAATAGGGCCACATATGGGGTATTTCTATAAACTGCAGAAACGGGGCAATAATTATTGGGGTGCATTTCTCTGGTAATAGGTTTATAATTATGAAAAATATTGGATTACAATAAAATCTCTGCACAGAAAATTAAAATTTTCAAATTTCTTACACACTTAGCTTTTATTTCTGTGACTCCCCTAAAGGGTTAAAACACTTTATGGATATGCTTTTGCAGAGTGTGGGGGGTGCAGTTTCTGAAATGGGGTGCTTTGTGAGGCTTTCTAACATACAGGCCCCTCAAATACACTTTAAACCTGAACAGGTCCCTAAAAATATCTGATTTTGAAATTTTACTGAAAATTTGGAAATTTGCTGCTAATGTTTTAAGCTTCCTATTGTCTAAAAAAAATTAAAGATCATTTAATAAATGCCGCCAACATAAAGTAGACATGTTGCTAATGCTATTTAATATATAATTTATGTGGTATAACCACTTTCTGTATATGCAAAAAAGTTTCAAAGTTGGAAAAATGCAGTTTTTCACATTTTTTCACATTATTTGGGTTTTTTTCATAAAGATTTGTTATGATTATCGACTCCAATTTACCAGAAATGTAAAGTACAATATGTCACGAGAAAACAATCTCAGAATCAGTCGGATAGGTAAAAGCATCCCGAAGTTATTAATGAATAAAGTGACACTGGTCATATTCATAAAATTTGTCTCTGTCATTAAGGCCATTTCAGTCTCTGTCTTTAAGGGGTTAAAGGGGTTATCCAGCGCTACAAAAACATGGCCACTTTTCCCCCTACTGTCTCCAGTTCAGGAGTGGTTTGCAATTAAGCTCCATTTACTTCAATGGAACTGAGTTTCAAAACCCCACCCAAACTGGAGACAACAGTAGGGGGAAAGTGGCCATGTTTTTGTAGCGATGGATAACCCCTTTAAGTCAGTTTATTGCAGAGAAACAACTGTCATAATTTAGTAATATTGTACATGAGGTGACTAAAAAAAAAAAAAAAGTCAAAAAAAGATTCAGGGTAGTTTCCCACTTCCCACTGTTTCTCCATACAGTAGTCCATACTGTTAATCAGGGGGGGGGGGGGGGGGACATCTAAACAACCACTATCTGTACATAACCTTGTCGGGGTCAGGGATGTGTATGATATCCAAGGCTCTACATTAGCCTTCATGTCAGTATATAAATAACCAATCATTTGGGTGAAACAATGTCAGGCACACCAAATAATCAGCCTGATAAAATGGTATGGCTCATACCGAGGATTCACCCATACCCATATTCATAGGAGCCTCTCTTCAAGAACCTCCAGGCCATTGTTTCCCCTTATATAGCCTCTATTTCTTGCCCTGTTAAATGATCTACCTCTACAGTGGCCCTAAAATCCTTGTACTGAGTTTAATGAGGGTTCAAAGTCAGATTCACACACAAGCGATGATGAAATATCGGATTCAGTTGGTATTCAGTTTACTATGCATGACACCAAACAGCAGAATTGCTACTGTATGGAACCCTATTGGTTGAAAAAAAGGAAGTTGGAAGAAAAAATGCGGAGCCAAAGATGCTTGTCTGGCTGGAAAAAATCATCATGGAGGCCTGGGCCGGCTGGAGAGGAAAAGGGAAAGTAATGCCTCAGATCAAAGAAGATGTCACATGTGAGTCACTGAATGAAGTCTATTGTATATTATACAACATTATTTAGTAGGGGGTGCCCTGAGGTGGAAAAGGTTGGGAAACCATCCCGCTGCACTGCTGCCCCCACCAGAACTGAGTTAATATTGGTCTGGCCCTCGGAAATCATTTCAATTTGTCATGTGGCCCAATAAGAAAGTTAATTGCCCACCCCTATCTTAGGAGAACCCACTGAAAGGCCGCCTCCTGGATATACTGATTTAAGACAAAAAGGAATTTTCTTTTGCAAAATAGACAATTACAATTATTACAATGCAGGAAAAGTTGAACAAACGTATGCACATAAATGCAAAACTGCTCTCAACATCATAGAGTGTTATTGACAATGTCTAGATATTATAAACCAACAGGGACCAAAGGATGCCCCTATGTGAAATATGGTTATTCACAACTCAAATTTTATTTTGAAACGACAAAATACATGAGACTAAAGGCCCTATTACACCATGTGATTATCGTTCGTATTCAGCCAATTATCGCTTAGCCAGGGCTGTGGAGTCGGAGTTAGTTTTAGCTGGAGTCAGAGTTGGAAAAAAATGTACTGACTTCAGCTTTAAAAAAAATTTTTTTAATAATGTAGAATTGAATTTTGACATGAATTTTACAAGTTTTGCTCAAGAATATATATTATGAGCAAGCAGGCTGTGTGTGTATGCTATAGCTGCAGCAGGCTGTGTGTGTATGTGTGTGTGCGCTATGGCTGCAGCAGGTAGTGTGTATGTGTGCTATGGCTGCAGAAAGATGTGTGTGTACTATGCCTGCAGCAGGCTGTGTGTATGTGTGCTATGGCCGCAGCAAGCAGAGTGTGTGTGTGTGTGTGTGTGTGGTGTGCGCTATGACAGGCTGTGTGTATGTGTGTGTGTGTGCTATGGCTGCAGCAGGCTGTGTG
Source organism: Dendropsophus ebraccatus (assembly GCF_027789765.1). NCBI lineage: Eukaryota > Metazoa > Chordata > Amphibia > Anura > Hylidae > Dendropsophus > Dendropsophus ebraccatus. The sequence continues at coordinate 109,728,404 of NC_091456.1, read as the reverse complement.
TGTGCGTGCTATTGCGTGCCCCCAAGTGACCTTCTATATGTGACCCCTCTCTATATCACTATGGCCGACCTCTATATTACAGGTATCTGGCATTGTTAGCAGTGTTTCTTTAAGTATGTTGAATATTTAGTTAGAAACATAGAAGACTGTCAGCAGGAAAAGACTACCTTCTCCATCTAGTCTAGTTGTGAGTAGTTCAGGACATGGAGGCTGGAGACTGGCTGCATGCACTGCATACACAGGAGAAGCTGCTTTTATATACAGTATTCCTTTATTCACTCAGAAGTCTAGGTAGGGCTTGAAACTCCGTTCCATTGAAGAGGAGCTTAATTGCAAGCCACACCTGACTTGGAGACAAGAGTAGGGCAAAAGTGGCCATGTTTTTCTAGCGCTGGATAACCCCTTTAATCCCTCTGCGAGTATGTATTCTCATTCACAATGACAAACAAGGGATCCACAGTGGCGTTCGCTGCACTTACCTGACTGGCTGAGCGAGCCTGTAATGTCACGTCTCAGCTCCCCTCTCAAATTAGGAAGCAAACAGGGGACCAAAGCAGCAGTATGCAACCACTAGCACTGAAGCCGGTAAGTGCATGTTATTTTTTCATCATCCCTGGAACTTTAAAAAAAATGTTGCTGTCCACACTTCTCCTGTAAGGCTTCTTACAACATGAACCACATGGTCCATATCTTAGCTGCATTTCAGGGTCAGCATATGACTGGGACTCACTGCATCATAATGAATAAATATGCAGTGAGCTCCCTAGGCCCCTAAACAGGTTCATTCTTCAGGCGGACGGCAGAATCTGCCTGACCATAGAATGAAGTCTATGGCACAGGCGGAGATGAGCGCGGCCGTGAGTTGCAGAATCCGTGGCGGGTGATCTGCCCTGGTTCTGTAGTGTGCACATTAACTGTCGCACATAGAACAATCTTAGGCTGGGAGCAGTGTAAACCAAAAATGTAAGCAAGCATTCACACGTTCCATCCACGGATGACGTGCAACAGACTAGATTCACGAACCTCCCAGCATCACGTATGATGTATGATGCTGGAAGCACCACAACTGTTTAAATCTCCATAGTACTGTGCTAATGAATAAAATATGCAGTGAGATTTCCCTTATAAAGGAGAACTCTGCAACTACACACTCCTGACATCATGTATCATTATGATGCCAGCAGCACTGCCAGTGTTTAAACCATTGTTTAGGTTGTGGTGCTCCCAGCATCCTAATGATACATGATGTCAGGCGTGTGTAGCAGCACAAGTACTCCTTTAATAAGCTGAGAACGAGGGGACACAATCAGAGGTTACTTAGGGTAAGTGGGCGACCAGAAGGAACATGAGAACATATTATTGGTGTTATTTGGAACAAACATCCAGCTAATGTCATTGGCAAATCCTGTGCCCAATTATTTACTGTAGTTATCTGTGAGCCCAGGGGTTACAGGAAGATCCTCCACATGTATTCCCCACAGCTTCTATCATAGGGGAGGACACATGGGCACAGGTATCACTGCCCTCACACAGCAGAAACCCTGCAATAACCTGGTGCATATACACATACCCGCCTGTGCTCACCAATCCCCGTCCTGTGAGCCAGGAGGAGGCAGAGAGCACTGACAGCAGGCAGAGGCCGCCACCAGCCAGGAGAGCAGTGTACTCCTGCCATTTGTCCTTGTGTCCTAACCTGTGGCCGCCATACCCACGCAGGGCACCGCCGCTTCACCTTCCCCTACATCCCCGGCTCCCACGGATCTCACCTGAAGCTCCCCAGCGCAGCTCCCACCTGGATCGCGCAGCCCTTCCGGTACCAGGATGTAAAGAGCACTGTGATTGGCCGCCTAGCCTCGGCTCCTGATTGGTTGAGCAGGTTACATCCCTGCGCCGCATGTGACCCGGCACGATAGGGCTTATAGACTGGGCTTGAGCTACATCACACCTGCCAGTTTTACGACTGAGAAGAAAAGAAAAAAAAACCTTCAAAATTAGCAGAATTATGTTATTTTTTCTTTGACTTTTTTTCAGGTTTGTTTTGTTTCAACTTGTCCCGCCAAAAAACGATCCCTCACATTGCCTGGTCTACAGAAAATAGGCTGCATTCACACTGCATGTTGGTGTGCAACCTAGATTGAAAAATGGATTAAACTTAGACCAATTAGAGCACATTGTGCCCATTTCAGTGTATGGGCATATTTACAGTGTGCAGCTTAGCAGAGGGTATAAGCCATGCTTTAGGCTGCACTCCCACGTCTCATGTTCCTCACAGAGGTGAAATGCCTGTAACGGACTCTCCCCCGCCCGGACAGCATCTGTAATTAGATGCTGAGAGCGGGGGAACTGTACAGATATGCGCCGTGCTGTAATGACAGGGTCGCGCGCCTGAAGTTCCCCCACTCTCAGCATCTAATTACAGATGCTGTCCGGGTGGGGGAGAGTCTGTTTTTAGGCATTTCACATCTATGTTCTGTGAGGAACACGAAACGTGAGAATGCAGCCTTAGCTGTAGCATTGTTTAGGTCAGTGCCATTGCAGCGCAGAAAAGGACGGGTACCTGGGGGGAGCATACTCACGGCCGCTCGCTAGGTATTTGAATACTGGTTGCTGAACAAGCTGGATGCAGACCTAAGGCTGGGTTTTCACTGCGTTTTTTTGTAATCCATCGTTTTTGCAAAAATTTGGTCGACCACGTTTTTGTACACGCTAAAAAAAAGATGCGTTTTTTTTCATCCTTCAAAAACGCACTGTGAACCCAGCCTTAGGCCATGTTCCCACACAGTATTTTGCAAAAAAGGACGTTATCTCAAAAGAACAGCCATTGTTTTAAAATAACGGAAATTATTTGCTATTAAATGACGGTCATCCACTCAATTTCAACAGTGTGTGATAATAACTAGAGATGAGCGAACCGGGTTCGAGTAGATCCGCACCCGAACGTTCGCCATTTGATTAGCTGGGGCTGCTGAACTTGGATAAAGCTCTAAGGTTGTCTGGAAAACATGGATACAGCCAATGACTATATCCATGATTTCCACATAGCCTTAAGGCTTTATCCAAGTTCAGCAGCCACCGCTAATCAAATACCAAACGATCGGGTTCGGATCGACTCGAGCATGCTCAAGGTTCGCTCATCTCTAATAATAACCTTTCTGTGTGTTGAATCCACTCCTGGTTTTGGTTTTGGTAACAAATATAAACAGTTAAAATCAAATCCCACATGGCTTACAACCGAGGTTAGAAGGGCTATAAATGACAAAAAAGGGGCATTCAAAAAATACAAATCAGAGGGTCAGCTGTAGCCTTTAAACATTACAAAGAAGTCAAAATTCTTCAAATATATTAGTGCAAAAAAACCAAGGTCAGAGCAAGTAGGACCCCTAAGTAATGGTGATGGGGAGTTGATAACTGGGGATCAGGAGAAAGCTAAGTTACTTAATGGGTTCTTCAGCTCTGTATATACAAAAGAGGATGGAGCTGGGGTGGGCGGGGCCAGTGCTGAGGTGGGTGGGGCCAGTGCTGCTAACACATGTAATGTACTGAACTGGTTTACTATAGATATGGTCAATGAAAAATTAAATAAACTCAAAGCTCCAGGGCCTGATGGATTGCACCCCAGAGTTCTTAGGGAACTCAGTTCTGTAATTTCTCTACCCTTATATGAAATATTCAGTGATTCTTTGCTTACTGGTATTGTGCCGAGGGACTGGCGTAAGGCAAATGTAGTGCCGATCTTCAAAAAGAGCTCTCGAACTTCCCCAGGTAACTATAGACCCGTAAGCTTAACGTCCATTGTTGGGAAACTATTTGATGGGCTTATAAGGTACTACATCCAGGAATATGTAGTGGCTAATAGTATTATAAGTGGTAACCAGCATGGTTTTACTAAGGACAGAAGCTGTCAAACCAACCTAATATGTTTCTACGAAGAGGTGAGTAGAAGCCTGGATGGGGGCGCAGCTGTGGATATCGTGTACCTGGATTTTGCAAAAGCGTTTGACACAGTTCCTCATGGACATCTGATGGGTAAGTTAAAGTCTATCGGTTTGGAAAGTTTAATGTGTAACTGGATTGAAAACTGGCTTAATAATCGTACCCAGAGAGTGGTGATCAATGATTCCTACTCCGAATGGTCCCTGGTAATAAGTGGTGTACCCCAAGGGTCAGTACTGGGCCCCCTTCTGTTTAACTTGTTTAATAATGATATTGAGAATGGAATTAACAGCAATGTTTCTATCTTTGCAGATGACACCAAGCTTTGTAGTACAGTACAGTCTATGGAGGATGTGCAGATGTTATAGGATGACTTAGACACTCTAAGTGTTTGGGCGTCCACTTGGCAAATGAGGTTCAATGTAGATAAATGTAAAGTTATGCACCTGGGTACTAATAACCCGCATGCATCATATGTCCTGGGGGGAGTTACTCTGGGAGAGTCGCTGATGGAGAAGGATCTGGGTGTACTTGTAGATAATAGACTACAGAACAGCACACAATGTCAGTCAGCTGCTTCTAAGGCCAGCAGGATATTGTCATGCATTAAAACAGGCATGGACTCTCGGGACAGGGATATAATATTACCGCTTTATAAAGCTTTGGTGCGGCCTCATCTTGCTAGTATGCTGTCCAGTTTTGGAACCTGATTCATAAAAAGGACGTCCTAGAGCTGGAGAGGGTACAAAGACGGGCAACTAAACTAATAAGGGGAATGGAACATCTTAGTTACGAGGAGAAATTAAAAGAATTAAATTTGTTTAGTCTGGAGAAGAGACGTTTAAGGGGAGATATGATTAATTTATTTAAATATATAAATGGTCCCTACAAGAAATATGGGGAAAAGATGTTCCAGGTAAAACCCCCTCAAAGGACAAGGGGGCACTGCCTCCGCCTGGAGAAAAAAAGGTTAAATCTCTGGAGGCGACACTCCTTCTTTACCATGAGAAGTGTGAATCTGTGGAACAGTCTACCACAGGATCTGGTCACAACAAAAACAGTAGAGGGCTTCAAAACAGGGCTAGACAAGTTCTTAGGCCTTAGACCAAAATAACATAAATGCATATGTATAGAACCTATCATCCCTCCCCCTTCCCTGTATCCATCCCTTCCTCGGTTGAACTTGATGGACATGTGTCTTTTTTCAACCGTATTAACTATGTAATACAGTCTATGGCCCTGCATTCTCACAGAGGATTTTCATTTCGCTGCGAGAATGTAGTGATGGCCATGTTAACTATTTAATTGCTGTGGGGTTAAAGTGTCACTGTCGTGAATTTTTTTTTTTCAGAAATCAATAGTCCAGGCAATTTTAAGAAACTTTGTAATTGGGTTTATTAGCCCAAAAAATGCATTTTTATCACGAAAAAGCAGTTTGAACTCTCACCCCTGTCTTCATTGATCTCCTATGGAGAGAGCTAACAAAGAGTTAATCTACAAATACATCACCCTCTATCTCCTCTGACAGTCACAACTGACCTCTCTGAGCTCTGATTACAGCTGTCACCCAGCTCAGTGCCTGTAATCCTCTGTTATCTGCTGTCGGCTAACTCCCTCTTTCCTCCTCCCCCTCCCCTCTCCCTAGAACAGACTGGGTACGTCTGATGCAACATGTCACAATTTCCTGATTTTTTGCAGTGGATGGAAAAGAGGGAGGGGTGACCTGGAAAAAGGCTTTTTAAATGCAGATAATGGCATATTTGGCTAATAAACCCAATTACAAAGTTTCTTAAAATCACCTGGACTATTGATTTCTGCAAAAAAAAAAAAATACGACAGTGACTCTTTAACCTCTTAAGGACATAGGACGTACCGGTACGTCCTATGTCCTCACTTGCACTTCAAAGCGGGGCCGCGCGGCGGCCCCGCTTTGAAGTGCCGCGATCCCGGGTGCCGCGTGTAGCCCGGGACCGCCGCTACGGAGGCAGCTGTCAAAGTTGACAGCTGCCTCCGATTACCGGAGGCAACGTTTCCCTGGTGTCTAGTGGGGGAGATCGCTCCTCCGGGACCTTGTCCCGGAGGAGCGATCTCCGTTACTGATGCCGGCCGGGGACGCGTCCAAGATGGCGCCGTCCTCGGCTCGGCACTCGTTTGTTTCCGGCTGCAGCAGCCGAAAGCAAACGAGTGCCGATCTCATGGATCTCTGCAGCATATCTATGCTGCAGAGATCTCAATGAGAGATCACACTGTATATACTAGAAGTCCCCTAGGGGGGCTTCTAGTATATGTGTAAAAAAAAAAAAAAAAAAGTGTTGTTTATAGTAAAAAGCCCCCTCCCCTAATAAAAGTCTGAATCACCCCCCTTTTCCCAGGTTATAAATAAAAGTAAACAAATAAATAAATAAATAAACATGTTTGCTATCGCCGCGTGCGTAATCGCCCGAACTATTAATTAATCACATTCCTGATCTCGTACGGTAAACGGCGTCAGCGCAAAAAAATCCCAAAGTGCAAAATTGCGCATTTTTGGTCGCATCAAATCCAGAAAAAATTTAATAAAAAGCGATCAAAAAGACGTATATGCGCAATCAAGGTACCGATAGAAAGATCACATCATGGCGCAAAAAATGACACCTCGCACAGCCCCATAGACCAAAGGATAAAAGCGCTATAAGCCTGGGAATGGAGCGATTTTAAGGAACGTATATTGGTTAACAACGGTTTGAATTTTTTACAGGCCATCAGATACAATATAAGTTATACATGTTATATATCGTTTTAATCGTAACGACTTGAGGAACATGCATAACAAGTCAGTTTTACCCCAGGGTGAATGGCGTAAAAACACATTTCCCCCAAATAAAAGAAATGCGTTTTTTTTTTTCAATTTCACCACACTTTGAATTTTTTTCTGGTTTCGTAGTGTACTTTATGCAAAAATTCAGCCTGTAATTGCAAAGTACAATTAGTGACGCAAAAAATAAGGGCTCATGTGGGTTTCTAGGTGGAAAAATGCAAGTGCTATGACCTTTTAAACACAAGGAGGAAAAACCGAAAACGTAAAAACGAAAATGGGCCATGTCCTTAAAGGGTTAACCTCTTAAGGACCCATGACGTAGCGGTACGTCATGGATCACTGTCACTTAAGGACCCATGACGTACCGGTACGCGGGTCCTTTAAGAGGGCGCCGCGGACCGGCCGCATGCGATCAGGAGAGATGGCCTGCAGAAATACACTGCAGGCCATCTCTCCCTGTCGGCATGGGGGGTTGTTAACCCCCCCCCCATGCCGACGATCGCCGCTATTGGCTTATTAGTTCAGATCAGCCAATAGCGGCGATCGGAACCTTTCCGGGCCATCGGTGACCCGATGACCCGGAAAAAAATGGCGGTCGGTGCTGTCCAAGGACGCCATTACTGTTCACGGCGATCAAAGTCCCCAAAAGTTATAAATACCTGCTCTGGACCCCTCAGCTAGGTAGCTGAGGGGTCCAGAGCAGGTATTTGTACATTACTCACCTGTCCCGGGGTCCTGATCGGCGTCTTCCGGGTTCGTGGCGTCCTCGTCTTCTGGTCGGTCTTCGGCTCCTTCCGTGACGTCCCGTTCGGCTTTTTTCGGCTCCAGCGTCGTCTTATTTCGGATCTTGCGCTCTGCTGCCCCCTAGCGGCTAATAAGTGTAATACACGTATCAGCCACTATAGGGATGTTCAGTATGTAATAAAGGTTTGTTTTTTTTTTCCAAATTTTTTTTTTCTATTTTCCGCACCCTATCGCCGCTGAGTGTTGGTCAGCATCGCACGAAAGTGCGCTGCTAATCAGCAACTCCTCCTTTTTGGCGTAGGGTGTTTTTTTTCTATATCCTACTGCCATGGTCTGCTGATAAGTGCCGCACATAAGTGCGGCACTTAGCAACACCATTTTTGGCGTAGGTTTTTTTATACTTACTGTAAAAATACACGTAAAAAACACTACATTACACCACACTACACTACATTGAATAAAGTTTGACACTACACCACTACATACCCCATATACCAATCCCTATATAAAAGTGGCCCCCGGCGTGTTTTCGGTATCGGACGCATACGCTATTATTGCCTCCGACACCAAAACAGCCAGTGAGGATGAATGGGGGGATCCTTCGTTCCTCCATTCATCCTCATCCTCCAATGACGTATCTGGGGGTAGCGTAGCGTACGCTGCCTCCCAGACACGTCTTTTCCGCCAGTACCGTCCCAATAAGAGATGGCGGTATGGCGTGAAATTCTACAAACTCTGTGAGAGTACCCCAGGGTACACTTACAGATATAGGGTACGTGCACACTGCGGAATGGCGAAGGATAACCCTTTGTGCATTCCGCAGCTGGCACCCGCCGGCGGACTGATGCAGGCGCGTGTCTCCACCCGTGTCATAGACTCCATGTTATGCACGGGTGGATTCCATCGTCCGTCCAAAGAATGAATACGTTGGACAGAGAGCGGAATCTGCCCGTGCATAGAATGGAGTCTATGACACGGATGGAGACGCGCGCCCGCATCAGTCCGCCGGTGGGTGCCAGCTGCGGAATGCACAAAGGGTTATCCTTCGCCATTCTGCAGTGTGCACGTACCCTAAGGCTGGGTTCACACGCTGTAACTGTGCGGCTGTATTTTTATGCGGCTGTAAATGTGCGGGTGAAACTACTGCCGTGGGAAAAAATAGACATGCGGCTCAAAACATACGGTCATTTACTTGGAAATCTGGTTCAACTAAAAATAACAAATAAAATCTTAAGAAAGTGATGCAAACACCTCTGGATGCATCTGGGAAAGCAGGGAACACAGTTTACATGAATTGCTATTACCGGGGTTTGCGATCCTCTGCACTATAGCCGATGTCTCTCATGGTTAATATATTGAATTAATAAAACACATTTTCTTTGTAATAAAGTCCCTTTTATTGTTCAATAATTAAATGTAAACGATTCCATCATTTTGCAATTAAATATACTGTTAAAATAAATATATATATAAATAAATGTATATATATATATATATTTATTTTTTGACAGTATATTTAATTGCACAATGATGGATTTGTTAGAATTAAATTATTGACCAACGAAACTGAATTTATTTAAACGAAAATGTGTTTTCTTAATTAAATATTAATTAGTACAGGAAGCTCTATAAGCCGTTAATTCATATGCCGGCAATAGAGCATTCTGTACTAATCATCACTTAACTTTAATGAAAACATCAAATGTTTCTTCTAATTATGTTATGACAATAGCATTATTAGAAGAAACATTTAGAATTATATGTGCGCTCAGCTGATTGGCTGTTCGGCTGAGCGCACATATAATGAGCCGGTCCGCAGTACAGTGACTTCATTGTGCTGCGGACCAGCGAAGAGGACACATCGGGGTGAGTATAGAGCTCTCCCCACCCCCTCCCCAGCACTGCACCCCTCCCAGCAAGGAAGGGGGGTCACTTAACCCCTTCCTTGCTGGGATGGGTGCAGTCTGACATCAGTCTGGCCCCCAGGGGGTTAAGGGGGATGCAATACATCCTCCCTTAACCCCTTGGGGGTCAGACTGTAAGCAGCGATCTGTAAAGATGCTGCATACTGTAAGGAGCACAACACTGCTCACAATGATGGGTGTTGTGCTCCTGTTTGTGTGTTTTTTGTGTGTTTCTCCCTTTTTGTTTTTCAGATATCGGTATCCTGTGGATTACGTCAGATTCCATGGACTACGTCGATGACCAGCGTTTTTTTAATGTTTTTTTTAATAAAATGGTCAATGAGGGGTGTGGGGGTGTTTTTATTTGAATAAAAAAAATTGTAAACTTGTGTCTTGTCTTTATTTCTTTACTTTATAGACTTAGTAGTGGAAGCCGTCTAATAGACGGAATCCATTACTAAGTTGGGGCCTAGTGTTAGCCGGTATAAAATGGCTAACACTAACCCCCTATTATTACCCCAGTACCCAATGCCACCAGGGGTACTGGGAAGAGCCGGGTGCCAGTGGTCCCGGAGCGTCAAAATTGGCGCTCCTGGACCGGGCGGCAGCAGGCTGGTAAGATTTAGGCTGGGGAGGGCCTAAAACAATGGCTCTTCCCACCCTGGTGTTACCAGGCTGCTGTCGTTTGGTTTTTAACCCGGCTGGTTATAAAAATAGGGGGGACCCTATGCGTTTTTTTTTTTTAAATAAATAAATAATTAAAAAAAAACGCATAGGGTCCCCCCTATTTTTATAACCAGCCGGGTTAAAAACCAAACGACAGCAGCCTGGTAACACCAGGGTGGGAAGAGCCATTGGTTTAGGCCCTCCCCAGCCTAAATCTTACCAGCCTGCTGCCGCCCGGTCCAGGAGCGCCAATATTGACGCTCCGGGACCACTGGCACCCGGCTCTTCCCAGTACCCCTGGTGGCATTGGGTACTGGGGTAATAATAGGGGGTTAGTGTTAGCCATTTTATACCGGCTAACACTAGGCCCCAACTTAGTAATGGATTCCGTCTATTAGACGGCTTCCACTACTAAGTCTATAAAGTAAAGAAATAAAGACAAGACACAAGTTTACAAATTTTTTTATTCAAATAAAAACACCCCCACACCCCTCATTGACCATTTTATTAAAAAAAATTCAAAGAACAACCGCTGGTCATCGACGTAGTCCATGGAATCCGACGTAATCCCCAGGATACCGATATCTGAAAAACAAAAAGGGAGAAACACACAAAAAACACACAAACAGGAGCACAACACCCATCATTGTGAGCGGTGTTGTGCTCCTTACAGTATGCAGCATCTTTACAGATCGCTGCTTACAGTCTGACCCCCCAAGGGGTTAAGGGAGGATGTATTGCATCCCCCTTAACCCCCTGGGGGCCAGACTGATGTCAGACTGCACCCATCCCAGCAAGGAAGGGGTTAAGTGACCCCCCTTCCTTGCTGGGAGGGGTGCAGTGCTGGGGAGGGATTGGGGAGAGCTCTATACTCACCCCGATGTGTCCTCTTCGCTGGTCCGCAGCACAATGAAGTCACTGTACTGCGGACCGGCTCATTATATGTGCGCTCAGCCGAACAGCCAATCAGCTGAGCGCACATATAATTCTAAATGTTTCTTCTAATAATGCTATTGTCATAACATAATTAGAAGAAACATTTGATGTTTTCATTAAAGTTAAGTGATGATTAGTACAGAATGCTCTATTGCCGGCATATGAATTAACGGCTTATAGAGCTTCCTGTACTAATTAATATTTAATTAAGAAAACACATTTTCGTTGAAATAAATTCAGTTTCGTTGGTCAATAATTTAATTCTAACGAATCCATCATTGTGCAATTCAATATACTGTCAAAAAATAAATATATAGATAAATATACATTTATTTATATATCTATTTTTTTTAACAGTATATTTAATTGCAAAATGATGGATTCGTTAGAAATAAATTATTGATCAACGAAAGTGTCTTGATTACAAAGAAAATGTGTTTGATTAATTTAATATATTAACTATTAGAGGCATCGGCATTCGGCATCATTGCCGGCTATTTTTGAAGTACTCCGTACGGACCGCCTGTCAATCCTCGGCCGCATGTTCAGCCGCAAACAATGGTCTTGTTCATTTTTTACGGGTCCGTTTACGATAGGGCCGTAGATTCAGAGATAGTGTGCACTGTGCAGCCGCATATCCTATACTTCCCAGCATACACACGAACCACCAAAAATACCGCCGCACAATTACAGCCGCAAATACAGCCGCACTCTTACAACGTGTGAACCGAGCCCCCGAGTGTATGAAGGAAGGGACACCCGAATCCTGCCCCCCCCCCCCCACGCCCCTCCTCAGAGTTACTGGGGAGATCCTTCGGAAACTGATCTTCCCACTGCCGAATAAAGGTTACCTCCTGTACGGGGATAACCTTTATACCAGCACCCCCTCTTCCGGTCCCTCGCTGCCCGAGCTACTGTAGCTTGCGGCACAATCCGAAAATATCAGAAGCAGTAATAAAGCCCTAATATTTAGCAGCCATGGAGCGGACCCAGCGCTTCTGGATATGAAGGACCCCGTATCGCACCAGGGCAACATTTTCCAGGGGACTTCCCCCACACTGGAGAACGGCAGACCCCCAGAAGAAGTGCAGAGTGTGGCGTAACGGGGATCAGGAAGGACACCATTTTCCAGTGTGACACCTGTCCTGATCCCCCCAGCCTCTGCATACTGGATCGCTTCAAGGCGTACTACACGTCATCGGAGTTCTACATTTTCTAAATTCCTTCCCTTATTCCTATTTCAGGGGTCACGTTGATCCAGGGATTATTCTGATTGCCATTATGGAGTTGGTAACGAATTTTTTTCCTGTGAGGAGGCTACTGTTGTCTGCCTTACGAGGGTTTTTTGCCTTCCTCTGGATCAACACAGGTTGAATTTCATGGACTTCTGTCATTTTCAACCTTATAAACTAATAATTGGCCTAATACCCCCAAATAAATTAAAATTGTCCCTTTTCCCCAGCTAAATAGGTATGGCCGCTATTCCCATTAGAGGATGCCATGATGTAATTACAAAGCCTTTGTGCGGCCAGGACAGTAGAAACCCCCCACAAGTGACCCCATTCTGGAAACTACACCCCATAAGGAATCTAACAATTTTCACTGTAAATCATTGATCTTGTCATGATTTTTTCATTTTCACAAGGGGCTAAAAGATTTAAAAAAAAACACACAAAATGTGTAGAGCAATTTCCCCTGAGTACGGAAATACCCCACATGTGGACATAAAGCGCCATGCGGGTGCAGGGTAAGCCTCCAAAAAGAAGGAGCGCCATTTGTTTTTTTGAGGCTGGATTTGGCTGGAATGGATTTCGAGGGGCCATGTTGCATTTAAAAGGCCCCTGTGTTGCCAAGACAGTTGAAACCCCCCACAAGTGACCTCATTATGGAAACTACACCCCTCAAGGAATGTAACAAGGGGTGTAGTGAGCATATGGACCCCACTGGTGACTGGCACAAATGTGGAACAATGTGGCGTGAAAATGAAAAATTAAATTTTTTACACTATAATGTTGGTTTAGCCTTGAATTTATAATTTTCACAAGGGGTTAAAAGAGAAAAAAAAACACAAAAAGTGTAGAGCCAAGTCTATAAAGTAAAGAAATAAAGACAAGTCACAAGTTTAAAATTTTTTTTATTCAAATAAAAACACCCCCACACCCCTCATTGACCATTTTATTAAAAAAATTAAAACAACAACCGCTGGTCATCGACGTAGTCCATGGAATCCGACGTAATCCCCAGGATACCGATATCTGAAAAACAAAAAGGGAGAAACACACAAAAAACACACAAACAGGAGCACAACACCCATCATTGTGAGCGGTGTTGTGCTCCTTACAGTATGCAGCATCTTTACAGATCGCTGCTTACAGTCTGACCCCCAAGGGGTTAAGGGAGGATGTATTGCATCCCCCTTAACCCCCTGGGGGCCAGACTGATGTCAGACTGCACCCATCCCAGCAAGGAAGGGGTTAAGTGACCCCCCTTCCTTGCTGGGAGGGGTGCAGTGCTGGGGAGGGGGTGGGGAGAGCTCTATACTCACCATCCGATGTCCCGATGTTGTCTCTTCGCTGGTCCGCAGCACAATTAAGTCACTGCACTGCGGACCGGCTCATTATACGTGCGCTCAGCCGAACAGCCAATCAGCTGAGCGCACATATAATTCTAAATGTTTCTTCTAATAATGCTATTGTCATAACATAATTAGAAGAAACATTTGATGTTTTAATTAAAGTAAAGTGATGATTAGTACAGAATGCTCTATTGCCGGGAATATGAATTAACGGCTTATGGAGCTTCCTGTACTAATTAATATTTAATTAATAAAACACATTTTCGTTGAAATAAATACAGTTTCTTTGTTCAATAATTTAATTCTAACGAATCCATCATTGTGCAATTAAATATACTGTCAAAAAATTAATATATATATAAATATACATTTATTTATATATTTATTTATTTTAACAGTATATTTAATTGCAAAATGATGGAATCGTTTACATTTAATTATTGAACAATAAAAGGGACTTTATTAGAAAGAAAATGTGTTTTATTAATTCAATATATTAACCATGAGAGACATCGGCTATAGTGCAGAGGATCGCAAACCCCGGTAATAGCGATTCATGTAAACTGTGTTCCCTGCTTTCCCAGATGCATCCAGAGGTGTTTGCATCACTTTCTTAACATTTTATTTGTTATTTTTAGTTGAACCAGATTTCCAAGTAAATGACCGTATGTTTTGAGCCGCATGTCTATTTTTTCCCACGGCCGGAGTTTCACCCGCACATTTACAGCCGCATAAAAAATACAGCCGCACAGTTACATCGTGTGAACCTAGCCTAAACCTGAACAGGTCCCTAAAAATATCTGATTTTGAAATTTTACTGAAAATTTGGAAATTTGCTGCTAATGTTTTACGCTTTCTATTGTCTAAAAAAAATGAAAGATAGTTTAATAAATGCCGCCAACATAAAGTAGACATGTTGCTAATGCTTTTTAATATATAATTTATGTGGTATAACCATTTTCTGTATAAGCAGAAAAGTTTTAAAGTTGGAAAAATGCATTTTTTTCACAATTTTTCACGCTATTTTGGGTTTTTTCATAAAGATTCGTTATAAGTATCGACTCCAATTTACTAGAAATGTAAAGTACAATATGTCACGAGAAAACAATCTCAGAATCGTCCGGATAGGTAAAAGCATCCCGAAGTTATTAATGAATAAAGTGACACAGGTCATATTCATAAAATTCTCTCCGGTCCTTAAGGCCATTTCAGGCTCGGTCCTTAAGGGGTTAAAGGACCTGCCCGCAATCTCCCAGTGCGCTCCTGCTTTAGTCTCCGGGTTCCTGCACACTGACAGCCAGCTCAGCTAACCACTGAGCTGCCTCATCGCAGCCATTGATTGGCTGAGCAAGACATCAGTGTGCTGGGACCTGGAGACTGAAGCAAGAGCGCGCTGGGGGATAGTGGGCAGGTGGGCATTGGCTGTTTATTATTTTTTCTCTTTCAATACTTTTTTTTAGAATTAGAATGTTCAAATACAAATGTGTAAAAACTGTGTGAAGCTACAAAGTAAATACAGTATGCGGCTGGGTTCACACACAGTATATTTCAGTCAGTATTTGGTCAGAATTTTACAACCTCAACCAGGAGTGGATTGAAAACACAGAAAGGCTCTGTTCACACAATGTTGAAAATGAGTGGGTGGCCGCCATATAACAGTAAATAACTGCCATTATTTCAATATAACAGCCGTTGTTCTAAAATAACAGCAAATATTTGCCATTAAATGGCAGCCATCCACTCAATTTCAACAGTGTGTGAACAGAGCCTTTCTGTGTTTTCAATCCACTCCGGGTTGAGGTTGCAAAATACTGACCAAATACTGACTGAAATATACACTACCGTTCAAAAGTTTGGGGTCACATTGAAATGTCCTTATTTTTGAAGGGAAAGCACTGTACTTTTCAATGAAGATAACTTTAAACTAGTCCGAACTTTAAACAAATACACTCTATACATTGCTAATGTGGTAAATGACTATTCTAGCTGCAAATGTCTGTTTTTTGGTGAAATATCTACATAGGTGTATCGAGGCCCATTTCCAGCAACTATCACTCCAGTGTTCTAATGGTACAATGTGTTTGCTCATTGGCTCAGAAGGCTAATCGATGATTAGAAAACCCTTGTGCAATCATGTTCACACATCTGAAAACAGTCTAGCTCGTTACAGAAGCTACAAAACTGACCTTCCTTTGAGCAGATTGTGTTTCTGGAGCATCACATTTGTGGGGTCAATTAAACGCTCAAAATGGCCAGAAAAAGAGAACTTTCATCTGAAACTCGACAGTCTATTCTTGTTCTTAGAAATGAAGGCTATTCCATGCGAGAAATTGCTAAGAAATTGAAGATTTCCTACAACGGTGTGTACTACTCCCTTCAGAGGACAGCACAAACAGGCTCTAACCAGAGTAGAAAAAGAAGTGGGAGGCCGTGTTGCACAACTAAGCAAGAAGATAAGCACATTAGAGTCTCTAGTTTGAGAAACAGATGCCTCACAGGTCCCCAACTGGCATTTTCATTAAATAGTACCCGCAAAACACCAGTGTCAACATCTACAGTGAAGAGGCGGCTGCAGGATTTTGGGCTTCAGGGCAGAGTGGCGAAGAAAAAGCCATATCTGAGACTGGCCAATAAAAGATTAAGATGGGCAAAAGAACACAGACATTGGACAGAGGAAGACTGGAAAAATGTGTTGTGGACGGATGAATCCAAGTTTGAGGTGTTTGGATCACAAAGAAGAACGTTTGTGAGACGCAGAACAAATGTAAAGATGCTGGAAGAATGCCTGACGCCATCTGTTAAGCATGCTGGAGGTAATGTGATGGTCTGGGGTTGCTTTGGTGCTGGTAAGGTGGGAGATTTGTACAGGGGAAAAGGGATTCTGAATAAGGAAGGCTATCACTCCATTTTGCAACGCCATGCCATACCCAGTGGACAGCGCTTGATTGGAGCCAATTTCATCCTACAACAGGACAATGACCCTAAACACACCTCCAAATTGTGCAAGAACTATTTAAAGCAGAAGCAGGCAGCTGGTATTCTATCGGTAATGGAGTGGCCAGCGCAGTCACCAGATCTGAACCCCTGTTGTGGGAGCAGCTTGACCCTATGGTACGCCAGAAGTGCCCATCCAACCAATCCAACTCGTGGGAGCTGCTTCTAGAAGTGTGGGGTGCAATTTCTCCAGCTTACCTCAACAGATTAATAGCTAGAATGCCAAAGGTGTGCAATTGTGGAATTGCTGCAAAAGGAGGATTCTTTGACGAAAGCAAAGTTTGATGTAAAAACAATGTTATTTCAAATACAAATCATTATTTCTAACCTTGTCAATGTCTTGACTCTATTTTCTATTCATTTCACAACGCATGGTGGTGAATAAGTGTGACTTTTCATGGAAAACACAAAATTGTTTGGTTGACCCCAAACCTTTGAACAGTAGTGTACTGTGTGTGAACCCAGCCTAAGGCTATGTACCCACACAGTATTTTTGCTCAGTATTTTGGTCAGTACTTTGCAACCAAATCCAGGAGTGGATTCAAAACACAGAAAGGCTATTTCCACAAACTATTTAAATGGCCGCCATTTAATGGCAAATAACAATTGTTATTTTAAAACAATTGCGGTTGTTTTAAAATAATGACAGTTATTTGCCAATAAATGGCAGCCATCATCTCAATTTCAATAAATACAGTGGTGAACATACAGTTGTGTTTAAAAGTTTACATACCCCGGCAGAATTTTCGCTTTCTTGTCCTTTTTTGAATATGAATGATAACACAAAATCTTTTTCCCACTCATGGTTAGTGGTTGGGTAAAGCCATTCAAACTACTTTTTTTTCTCTTTTTAAATCATAATGACAACCAAAAACATCCGAATGACCATGATCAAAAGTTTACATACCCTGGTGAGTTTGGCCTGATAAAATGTAAAGATGTTGACACAAATGGGTTTGAATTGCTACAAAGGGTAACATCCTCATGTGTGACCTGGTTGCTTGTAATCTGTGTGTGCGTGTAAAAGCGTGAGAGTGAGTTACTGGGATTCAGACAGACTCTTGCATCTTTCATCCAGCCACTGAGGTTTCTGCATTGTGATTCATGGGGAAAGCAAAAGAATTGTCAACTGATCTACAGGAAAAGGTAGTTGAACTGTATAAAACAAGAAAGGGGTAGAGAAAGATATCCAAGGATTTGATAATGCTAGTCAGCAGTGTTCAAACTGTGATTAAAGGGGTTATTCAGCAAAAATCTTTTTCTTTTAAATTTGAAGCTGATTTGAAAGATTAAGATTTTCGATAGACAACCCATTTAACAAATGGAAAATTAGGGGCTCTGTATAAACCAAACCACAGTCCGGTAAAATTGTTTGGGATGCAAAGAAATACCCACAAATAACATCAGCTGAAATACAGGACTCTCTGAAAACTAGCGGTGTAGCTATTTCAACATGCAAAATTACGCTATGTTCACACAACGTAAGAGACTGGCCGTTCCGTGACCTGGCCAGTCTCTAAAAAGATCATCCCGGCCGGTACTGCAGTACCGTCTGGATGATCTTTCATGCTGCAAAGTTCTGATGCGCCCGGAATTGCTCGCTTCATAGTGTGCACTGACATGGTTTTCTATGGCCGCTATTCACTGAATAGCGGCCGCAGAAAACTGACATGTCAGCTGTTTGCGGAGCCGTGAGGGATCCCGGCCGGAGCGTATACTATGTGTATACGCTCCGGCCGGGATCCCATAGAAGATAAGGCAACGTATATTTCCGGCCGTTGTTGTCGATTCCAACAACGGCCGTACTTCTACGAAAATATATATTGTGTGAACATAGCCTAAGGATGCGTTCACATCTGCAGGATCTGCAGCAGATTTGATGGTGCAGATTTGAATCTGCAGCAGATCCACAGCAGATCTGCAGCAAATTTGATGGCCCAGAATTGATTTGCTTTGAATCTGCAGCTTCAAATCTGCTGCAGATCCTGTACGTGTGAACGCACCCTAAAACTTGAGGAAAAAAGTAATTTGGAGTGACTCTATGCACAGATCGTCGATAATAATGATCGATACTATGCTATGGCATAGCATTAACCAGTATATGCAATCTGAGCTTTGCATATATAAGTCCCTAGAGGAGTTTAAAAACCCAATAAAAATGCCCCAATAAACATTTACATTTCGTTTCCATTATACAAATAAAAATTTAAAAAATAAACATACTATATATCCTAGCGTGCAGAATCGTCCAATCTATTAAAATATAATGATATTGTTCCCACACGGTGAACAGCATGAACAAAAAAAAAACACCAGGATTGATGATTATTTTACAATTATATTAGAAAAAATAAATCAAATTTTTTCTTTTACACCAATATGAAACTAATAAAAACTAGAGATCATGGCACAAAAAATGACACCCAAACCATCTCTGTAGATAAAAAAATAAAAGCGTTATGGCTCTTAGAAGACGAGGAACATTGTTTCAATTTAACCTGTACTTTCGTTCATCAATGACCTTTGGCATGAAGGGTTTAAAGGACAACTTCGGCGCAAAAAAACCCCAAAACACTGACATAGATCTTATACTCATCATTAGAGATGAGCGAACCTGGAGCATGCTCGAGTCCATCCGAACCCGAACTTTCGGCATTTGATTAGCGGTGGCTGCTGAAGTTGGATCAAGCCCTAAGGCTATGTGGAAAACATGGATATAGTCATTGGCTGTATCCATGTTTTCTAGACAATCTTAGAGCTCTATAAAACTTCAGCAGCCGCCACTAATCAAATGCCGATCGTTCGGGTTCGGATGAACTCGAACCCAAACCCGGTTCGCTCATCTCTACTCATCATCCTTCCTAAATCGATCACCGTTTGAAACTCCCACTGCCCGTGGTCCCCGTCAGCTCTGGTTTCTGCATCTTCAGTTCTTCTTTACTTCCTGTTTCCCCTGTAATAAATGGGAGAGAAAAGGCTTCTAGTGCGTGTGCACTGGCAGCCTTTTCATTGACTGGAATGCATCACAGACTGAGCAAGCTGGAAGCCATGTGATGCATTCCAGTCAATGAAAAGGCTGCAGGTGCACATGCGCACCAGTAGCCTTTTCTCTCCCATTTATTACAGAGGAAGAAGCTTAAGAGGAAGAAGAACAGCCTCCCGCTTGAGATGACATCAGTAGCGGATTACAATAGGTCCTTTTCGGGAGGTAGCCCGGGGCCCTGAGCTCCTGGGGGGCCCATGGCCACCCAAAAAGATTTATAATTTCAGTGATGTATTGTCTCCTGGCTACAGTTCTGCCATGATTTGCAAAAAATCGCTGCTTTTTTACTGCAATTTTGCACAAGTCAGGGTATTATGACATCATCAATCCTGTACTAAGCACACCACACTAGTGCTGCCAAAGTTACAGTGGGGTGGGGGGACCCAAGCTTGGTCAACAGCCCGATGTGGTCGACAGTTAAAGGAGAAGTCCGGCCAAAATTATTTTTTTATATGTTATTACTTATGAAAAGCTGATATACTGCTATTTCCCTTAATTTTGTGTATCAGGAAGTGTTAGAATTATCTCAGAAGCAGTGACGTCACAACGAAAGGTGTAATTCCTATGGAGTGTACAGCAGGGGCGCACTATATATAGAAGTCAATGAGTACCATTGACTTCTATATATAGTGCGCCCCTGCTGGACACTCCATAGGAATTACAGTGTATGTAATGTTATGTTATGCACTGTACTTTTGGGGACTTCATGAATACATTTATGGAATACTTTGGGGAGCAAGTGTCCTTGCTCCCCAAAGTATCCCATAAATGTATTCAATGAATAGATTTGCAGGGCACCGAGCAGGGAGGGAGAGGAGTGCCATCTACCTCCCCCCTCCCTGCTCGGTGTTGGGAACATATACAAAGTACTACTCCCCCATTATCTGCAGATAATGGAGGAGTAGTACCTGTGCTATGCCTATCACCGCCGCCGCCGCTCACACAGGGGCCGCCTCTGACTGCCGCTCACTCCCACCCACCCGCGCCGCTACTCACTATCCAGCCACCTGCGCTGCTCCTCGCTATCCCTGACAACCTGCCCGCCCGCCTGTTCCTCACCGCTCCTCACACTATCTGGCCGCCGCTCTCTGCTCATGCATGACGGCCGCGTCAGCCCGCCCCCACCCCGGCCGGGGACACCAGGAAGTGCCGTGCTCCCGGCCGGGGTGGGGGCGGGCTGACGCGGCCGTCATGCATGAGCAGAGAGCGGCGGCCAGATAGTGTGAGGAGCGGTGAGGAACGGGGCGTGAGTCAGGGATAGCAAGGAGCGGCGCGGGTGGCCAGATAGTGAGTAGCGGCGCGGGCGGGTGGGAGTGAGCGGCAGTCTGAGGCAGCACCTGTGTGAGCGGCGGCAGCGGTGATAGGCATAGCACAGGTACTACTCCC
Source organism: Dendropsophus ebraccatus (assembly GCF_027789765.1). NCBI lineage: Eukaryota > Metazoa > Chordata > Amphibia > Anura > Hylidae > Dendropsophus > Dendropsophus ebraccatus. The sequence continues at coordinate 109,707,426 of NC_091456.1, read as the reverse complement.
CCATTATCTGCAGATAATGGGTTAGTAGTACTTTGTATATGTTCCCAGCACCGAGCAGGGAGGGGGAGGTAGATGGCACTCCTCTCCCTCCCTGCTCGGTGCGGTGCAAATCTATTCATTGAATACATTTATGGGATACTTTGGAGAGCAAGGACACTTGCTCCCCAAAGTATTCTATAAATGTATTCATGAAGTCCCCAAAAGTACAGTGCATAACATAACATTACATACACTGTAATTCCTATGGAGTGTCCAGCAGGGGCGCACTATATATAGAAGTCAATGGTACTCATTGACTTCTATATAAAGAGCGCCCCCTGCTGGACACTACATAGGAATTACACCTTTCGTCGTGACGTCACTGCTTCTGAGATGATTCTAACACTTCCTGATACACTAAATTAAGGGAAATAGCAGGATATCAGCATTTCCCATAATTAATGTACATTAGAAAATTGTATAACTTTTCATAAGTAATAACATATAAAAAAATAATTTTGGCCGGACTTCTCCTTTAATGGGTAAGTATATCTTTCTTTCCCATCCGGGGTGTTAATAAGGGGGTAAAAAACACTGTAGTTGTCCTTTAAGTCAAAACACTATGGGGGAGATTTATCAAATGGGTGTAAAGTGAAACTAGCTCAGTTCCCCCTAGCAACCAGATTCCACCTTTCATTCTTCACAAATTTCTTGAAAATGAAGAGTGGAAGCTGATTGGTTGCTAGAGGCAGCTGAGTCAACCAGTTTGATAAATCACCCTCCATGTTTTGAACATTTCCAAGGAGACTAAACTTGTCTTGTGTCAAGGGGACCGTATCAGTTTTCCATTGTACAACCAATTGGTTCTTAGCAATCACGAACATAATACAAGCTAGTCTCTTATATGTTGCTGGCATAGAGCTACAGCCAAGAAACAACAGGATTCGTTCAGGAGACAAGTCCATGTTTGCAGGGAGAAGCAATAGAAATAGGCCAAACAAAGTGCCTTTTTTATCGCAACCTCTCCAGCATTTGTCTGAATAATCAGGATACATAATGGATAGCTAATCTGGTGTGTAATACCACCTCATTCTGGTTTTATACATACCTTCAATATTTAAGCTGCATTTTAAAGTCGATTGAGCAATCCTAAAAGAGCTTTCCCATTCCCAATTTTTCCCAAAGACCCTTTGAGTTACATTTAGAATAGGCAAAGGTGGTCTCCTTTCTACTCTGAACTCCATCGGCACCTGCCAAGGGGGCCCTCTCTCCCCCATATTTTCATACTGAGCCATTCTTCCACCACATGCAGTTTTTTTTTTTTTCCGGTTACCATATAGGAGGTAATGATCATACGGTTGTGGCATATGCGGACAGTCTCCTCTTCTTTTTTGCCCAACCGACCATATCCTTTACCAACTTACTTTTGGAAACTCGCTAAGTACCAAATGTTATCCAACTATAAAATTATCCAACTAAATCTATATCCAACTATAAAATTGTATTTGCAAAAATACACATAACCTGATGAATCCTACAAGTATATAAAATAAGATGAGAATACCCCTTTAGGCTATGTTCACACACAGTATTTTGCAACCAAATCCAATAGTGGATAGAACACACAGAAAGGCTATGTTCACGCACTGTTGAAATTGATTGGATGGCTGCCATTTAACGGCAGATAATTACCGTTATTTTAAAACAATGGGCGTTATTTGCCATTAAACGGCGGCCATCCACTCAATTTCAACAGACATAGACTTTCTATATTTTTAATCTACTCCTGGTTTTGGTTGCTAAATACTGAGCAAAAATACTGTGTGGGAACATAGCCTTAAAGTGACACTGTCACCCCCCTTTTTGCATTTTGATTGCTCTCCACAGGTGTAAAGGCTAAATGTTACAGCTTTCATTACTTATTTTCTATCACACCTCATGGTGCTTGTTCTGGTAAAAAGTCGTTTTTATCACCTGTGGATTGGAATATGTGGGCGGGGCCTTGCGGCCTTTGTGCCACACCGTTCCGCCCCTAGCGCCATGTGACGTCAGGGGCGCCCCGCCCCCTCAGCGACCATTGGTGTGGGACAATCTAGGGGGTGGGGCCTAGAGCATTAGGCTGGCCCAATGGCTGCTGAGGGGGCGGGGTCTATGCGGCAATTATGTCAGGGATGGGGGCGGGGCTAAGTGGCACTAGGGAGGGGCATGAGGCCCCGCCCACATATACCAATTCACAGGTGATAAAAACGACTTTTTTTTATACCAGAACAAGCACCATGAGGTGTGATATAAAATAAGTAATGAAAGCTGTAACATTTACCATTTACACCTGTGGAGAGCAGTCTAAATGCAAATAGGGGGTGACAGTGTCACTTTAAGGCTGGGTTCACACTACGTATATTTCAGTCAGTATATATCAGTCAGTATTGCAACCAAAACCAGGAGTGGATTAAAAACACATAAAGTATCTGTTCACACAATGCTGAAATTGAGTGGATGGCCGCCATATAATAGTAAATAACTGCCATTATTTCAATATAACAGCCGTTGTTTTAAAATAACAGCAAATATTTGCCATTAAATGGCGGCCATCCACTCAATTTCAACATTGTGTGAACAGAGCCTTTCTGTGTTTTTAATCCACTCCTGGTTTTGATTGCAATATGAGGACCACAATACTGACTGAAATATATGTAGTGTGAACCCAGCCTAAATGTTAAGAGTTCTGGTAGTCTGGGGTAGTGTCTGAGGTAGTAAGTGCCTCTTCTGCCGGTCTGGAGCAGAAAATGCGTTTCTTTAGCTGATCCCTTCCTCTTAGACAGGGCCGCTTTAACCAGAGGGCAAATGGTGCACATGCACCGGGCCCACTGGTTAAAGGGGCCCACCCTGAGAAAGGGCCGGCCTTTGCTCTGTGCGACCAGCGAGGTCGCACAGGGCTCCGGCCGACAGCCTGTCAGGGGGGCGCCATCGGGAGGGATAAGTTACCCATCCATGGCGCCTCCTGCAGGGCTCCTCCCCCCCCCCCCCCCCGCCTGGTGCGCTCTGCACTGTAGCTATGAGCACTCGTGACAAGCGCTTATAGTTACAGGCAGCAGCAGCACTGGCAGGGTGGGAGCCATTGGCTCCCTCCCTTTCAGTCACTCTTGTGGCAGTCATTTTTGCCGCGCAGCTTCTCGGGATGCACTGATCGCTTTGATGTTCCCCCCGCACAGTGAGCGGGCGGAACATTAAAGCGATCAGAATACAGGAGAAGGACCTGTCAGTGTCCTCCTCCTGTATTCCCTCCCATAGGCTGCCGGCACTTCATACCAGCAGCCTATGGGAGGCCGGGCCGTGACCTCTCCGGCAGGCGTGATCATGTGACGTCATCACGCCTGCCGGAAGTCCCGTCCCTGCGGCTCGCAAGATGGAGCCCGAAGAGGAGGAAGAGCTGCTGCCTGCAGCCACAGCGCGGATTAGGTGAGTAGGATGTTTGTTTTTTTAGGGGCACCTCTGGGGGCATTATTAGCTCATGGGGGGCACCTCTGGGGGCATTATTAGTGTATGGGGGCACCTCTGGGGGCATTATTAGCTCATGGGGGGCACCTCTGGGGGCATTATTAGTGTATGGGGGCACCTCTGGGGGCATTATTAGTATATGGGGGCACCTCTGGGGGCATTATTAGTGTATGGGGGTACCTCTGGGGGCATTATTAGCTCATGGGGGCACCTCTGGGGGCATTATTAGTACATAGGGGCACCTCTGGGGCATTATTAGTGTATGGGGGCACCTCTGGGAGCATTATTAGTGTATGGGGGTACCTCTGGGGGAATTATTAGCTCATGAGGGCACCTCTGGAGGCATTATTAGCTCATGGGGGCACCTCTGGGGCATTATTAGTGTATGGGGCACCTCTGGGGGCATTATTAGTGTATGGGGGCACCTCTGGGGGCATTATTAGTGTATGGGGGCACCTCTGGGGGCATTATTAGTGTATGGGGGTACCTCTGGGGGCATTATTAGCTCATGGGGGCACGTCTGGGGGCATTATTAGCTCATGGGGGCACCTCTGGGGGCATTATTAGTGTATGGGGGCACCTCTGTGGGCATTATTAGTGTATGGGGGTACCTCTGGGGGCATTATTAGCTCATGGGGGGCACCTCTGGGGGCATTATTAGTATATGGGGGCAGCTCTGGGGCATTATTAGTGTATGGGGCACCTCTGGGGGCATTATTAGTGTATGGGGCACCTCTGGGGGCATTATTAGTGTATGGGGGCACCTCTGGGGGCATTATTAGTATATGGGGGCACCTCTGGGGGCATTATTAGTGTATGGGGGCACCTCTGGGGGCATTATTAGTTCATGGGGGCACCTCTGGGGCATTATTAGTATATGGGGGCACCTCTGGGGGCATTATTAGCTCATGGGGGCACCTTTGGGGGCATTATTAGTATATGGGGGCACCTCTGGGGGCATTATTAGTATATGGGGGCACCTCTGGGGGCATTATTAGTATATGGGGGCACCTCTGGGGGCATTATTAGTATATGGGGGCACCTCTGGGAGCATTATTAGCTCATGGGGGCACCTCTGGGGGCATTATTAGTATATGGGGGCACCTCTGGGGGCATTATTAGTTCATGGGGGCACCTTTGGGGGCATTATTAACTCATGGGGGCATCTCTGGGGGCATTATTAGTGTATGGGGGTACCTCTGGGGGCATTATTAGTTCATGGGGGCCACCTCTAGGGGCATTATTAGCTCATGGGGGGCACAGCAGGGAATCCTACATACAGGGGGCACAGCAGGGGATCCTACATACAGGGGGCATCCCACATTCCTACTCGCTTTACTGCACATAACACCAAACAGCGCAGTTACTATGGGAGGCTACAGGGGGGAGAAAGGAAAGGAAGCTGCTAGAAATGTGCGGAGCCTAAATTGTATGTCTCGCAGGTTCTGAAGAGATGAAAAGTAGCTGGAAGAAATCATCATGGAGGACTGGACTGGATGGAGAGGAAAAGGGAAAGTGACTCCTCAGATCAAAGAAGACGTCACCTGTGAGTCACTGTATGACACTTTTCTTATTTTGTAGAACATCATTTAGTAGGGGTGCCCCGAGGTGACAGCTACTACATTATCTGTACTCAGAGATATCACTGTGTTATCTGTGCTGTTACATAGGACTGCAGGTGACATCTACATTATCTGTACTCAGAGATATCACTGTGTTATCCCTTGACAAAGCGAGCCACGCGAAACGTGCGTAGGGTGAGTAGGTGTGTGGGACTTGTTGCAGTATACGCATCCTCCTAGTTTGTATGTCCATTTGATATATACTTGTTGGTGATTTCACCTTTATAGTTGTTTATTTAGCAAATTGCAGCTTTAAATAGGTTGTTTACCTTATGCACTTTATGCACTTTATTCTTTGCTGCTAACTAAATACTATCTACACTAATTTTTACTCAATGGAGGGTGCTTATACTGCCATGATTATATTAGTTTAATTCAATTTTCATGCATGTGCAATATATGACTTCATAAAACATTGCTTTATGTCCCATCACCGTTCTATGTATTTTGTGTTGTTTCATTCCCCCAACTTTTGTGCTATTTATTTTTTTCTCTGTATGTATTTTAAATTAAATTCTACTTTAATAAAGAAATATAAGTATATTTATTTTTGGATTGTCCTGCATTTTTTTTTTGATCCTTTTTTGGATTTGTCTTTGTATAATACATTTTTTGGTGCGTTTAGGACTGTAATTATTTTTGGGCATTTTTTGTTTGGATGGTGACATTTAAATTGCACCTTGTTCACATTTAGTTTCTACAATGTTATAACTGTATAACAGTGGTTACATTTTAAGCCACTGGGGAAAATGGGGTATATGAGCCAGTTCTCTAGAATTGATCGGAACCAAATTATACCTCCCAGCAAGGCGTGGGTCGTACACACAATTTTTTTTTTATTAACGTGGGGGGCCCAGACACTTTGGTTGTATGGGGCCCCGAAATTCCTGATGGCGGCCCTGGCCACAAGGGTGAAGAGAAGAGGAGACGCGTGGACCCAGGTGAATATGTGTTTTTTTTTGTTATATGCTATTTGGCTGGGGGAGCACAAAGGGGGGCTATATAACCGGGGGCAGCACACAGAGGGAGTCTATATACTACTAGGGGTGCCACAGGGGAGCCTATATACTACTGGGTGGGGGGGCGCACAGGGGGCTATATATAGATGGGGGGCGCACAGGGGGTATATATAACTGTGGGGTGCACAGGGGGGTATATATAACTGGGGGAGAGTACAGGGGGGCTATATACTACTGGGTGGTGCCCAGGGGATATATGTACAACTGAGGGGTTGCACAGGGTGGTATATATAACTGGTATATATTACGGGAAGCGCACAGGGGGGCTATATACTACTGGGGGCGCACAGGGCATATATATACAACTGGGGGTTGTATAGGGGGTATATATAACTGGTGGAGCGTACTGGGGGCTCTATGCTACTAGGGGAGCACACAGGGGATATATATATGTAATGGCCCAGAAAGGTATTTATTGTCAGGCGTCTGGAGATGTATTGTTGCTATTGGCAACCTTAGACAGTCTGTATTGGGACCTATGTATTTGCTGCTTTTTTCTAACTCTCTTATGGAGATAGTGTTTTCTGTCATATATTTATTCAATATGTTGTTATTTATTAATCGCTAATAATACAAGTTTTGAGCTTGATCAGTGCTCCTCCCCTGCAACCTATCACACTCTAGTGATTGGCCAGGGGAAAGCTAGCTCCGCCCACCTTTTACCCAGAAGGGCTGTGCGGTCATGTCAGTGACAGTTGGTAGTCTGGCATTGCCAGAGTCACATCTTACCTCCCTACGTCACCTCAGTAATCCTGTCAGACTCCATCT